>NC_056748.1:212679583-213007083 GCF_019279795.1 Protopterus annectens
TGAACAGGAAGATGCAGGGATGGATATAGGGTTTTTCCCTCAGATTTGTGATTCAGACTCAGAGGAGAGCTCAGTGTCTAATTCTCCCTGTGAGGGTATCTTTTTCTCTGAGACAAAAGCTAGAATGTGTCGGTGTCTCTATTGGGAGGACACCAATGTTTCTTAGTCCCTCAGAAAATACCATGATTTTTTTAAGAGCCCACACCCATTTTTCCCATTCTGTCTTCTTCAGAGGATGCGTGTTTTACTGCCTGCAGTTTTTCTGATAGTCATCCAACTGTCCCTAAAAAGGCAGATAGGATGTATAAAGTAAATCAGTCTTACATTTTATACACTGTTCCTATACCTGACCCAGCAGCTATAACTTTAGTTGATCTCACTGCTCCCAAGCACTTAGTTATTTCCAATCCTACTCTTTCTGATAAGGTTGGGAAAATTATTGACAGGTATTGGAGAAACTATATCCTTCTGCAGCACTGAATTCTGAATCTCAGACTTACATTTTAAAGTTTATTCTGACATATTGTGGAAGCATGAGGAGTATTTTATCTGCAGTTTCTTCTTGTGAGGAAAAATATGCTTTAAATAACTTAGTTTTTTCTTTTACATAGGTCACTACTTATTGCTTGAAGTATGTGTATGACAATGTTGATACGTCTTCCAGGGCTATGGCTACTGGTACTGTTTTAAGGAGATGTGCATGGCTGCATTCTCAAAACCTCCAAGATTATGTTATGTTATGGTCTCACTTTCGATAACCACATCACCACAACAGTGAGGAAATCCTTCTATGTGGCACACCTCATCACTAAGGGCTTTTCATCCAGAAAAAAAGGGGGTCATTGACCCACTGTACTCATCCCTCATTAAATCCATTATAGAGTATAACGCCCCATTTGGTATGTACCTCACAAGACATCTGAAACAGCTGGAAAGGCCACAGAAATACCTCACTAAAAGAATAACAGGCCTAAAGCAGATGCCATATGCTGACCATCTAAAAAAACTCCATCTATACTCTGTGGCATATCGTCTACTCAGAGGTGATATCTGCTTAACATAGAAGGCCATGTCAAACCATGAGCTGTTGGACATGCTCCACTTAAAGAAATCCCAATCCCTCAGAGCCACATGCTCCAGGGATCTAAACCTTGTCATCACAATGAACAAAACATGCTGGAGGGATACGTTCCTGACCCAGAGACTCCCCATACTCTGGAACAGACTGCCCATACATGTCAACCAGAGCACCTCCTTGACCCTCTTCAAAAGGAACCTTGATGATTGGATTGGAGAAAGGAAATTCACCCTGGGCATCATGTCAGTCACCCTGCTAGACAGGGGTCCAGAGAAGTAAATATTGTAGGAAGAAATATCCAGGGAATTGTTATGGCTAGGCTTGTATAGGCCATATGGCCGATAGCCTAGTACCAACCTATGAACCTATAAATTATATATTAAATCCACCGTTGGATGGAGTCTTACAACTAGGTACATCTACTCCAGAGGTGATCAAAAAGTGTAATGAATGGAGCAAGCTGATCCAAGATTTTTCAGCCTTCCTTTTCTAAATCGTCTGATGAATTTTCAATCTCCTCATCCAGTTTTGGCAAAAAACAGAATAAACAGTCTCATTAAAATGTATATAAACAGATGTTTAAGAAGAACTGGCAAGGGGGTTTCAAAAAGAAATCTCCAAAAACCAAGGACAGTCCAACATCTCCAAATGACTATTCAAGGGGCCTTGTGACCTCCTCCCACCCTGCTTCCCATTTTTCTTCCAAAATGTTTAAATCCCCATTTTTTTTCTTTGGCAACACATTGTTTCAGATACATGTTTTTTTAAAATCATTCTTCATTGTTACAAATGGCACTTGAATGTAATTCCTCATGTCCAGTGGGTCATCCCTCATCCTACAGATCAGACTCTGTTTCCACCTGTTCTTCATCACATGCTGTCCAAAAGAGTGAAAGAACAAGTTCCTCCTTCACAATTTAAGGATGTTCATAGTGCAAAATAAAGATAATGCTTGGAAAGAAGTTGTGGATCTTTCTTTCCTAAAACTGTTCGTGATATTGTCCAAATCCAAAATTATGTAATTTCATAACCTGTTACCTCTTCTTCATCTTTCAAGTTTCCTGGAAACATTAGATTTAAAAGATGCTTATCACCACATCTCCATTCAGCAAGACTTCAGATTTTTCTTAAAGTTTAGTGTATCTGAATCACATTGTCATTTCTCTGCCTTACCCTTTGGACTATCCACTGCACCAAGAGTGCTCATAATGTGTCTTGCTCCAGTTATAACTAATTTGTTTTTCCTTATTTAGATGACCTGCTTATCTTTGCAATCTCTCTGCTTTTGTCTCTCTTGGCTGAGATATCTCTTACACAAGCTTGGATTCCAAGAGAATATTTTAAAGTCTTTC
Source organism: Protopterus annectens (assembly GCF_019279795.1). Lineage (NCBI taxonomy): Eukaryota > Metazoa > Chordata > Ceratodontiformes > Protopteridae > Protopterus > Protopterus annectens. The sequence continues at coordinate 212,682,014 of NC_056748.1, forward strand.
TTGACTCCCTCGCAAGGATCGTTTTCCTGGGATATTAACTAGAAACATAAATTCAAAGAGCTTTCCTTACACAGGAAAAACAGATATTTACTTATATCTATTTCTAAGGTTTTCCCTGAGACTTTGGTCACTGTTTGCGAATGCTTCAGGATTTTGGTTTTCATGACACCTGTAATTCCCATGATACCCCTGGCAAGACTCCACATGAGAAAGATACAGTGTTATCTGAAATCTCTTTGGTCCCAGCAACACCTGTTATCTTTTTAAATCCCTGTGCTGGTGAATTGTCAGAAGAGAAATCTTTTGGTGATGACAACAGATATCCTTAAATCCAGCTCTCTCCCTCTCCCTTCCTGTTCTAAAGCAGTCAGTCACCAAAGACATTTTAGACTTTGCTTTGGAAGCAGTTTCAGGAGATTTAAAATTGCAAGGGTTGTGGTACACCATGGACAGATGCAACCATATAAATAGCAAAGAGATGCTTGTCCTGATAAAAGGCACTGAACCATCTTTGGTCCCTGGGGCTTCTACAAGTGGTACAGACAATATCATAGTCATGTAGTATATCAACAAGCATGGGGAAACCAGGTCATGGCCTTCCCTTTTTAGACCAGTCATGTTAGCTTGGGATATGGCTTCCCAGCACATTCTCACTCTACAGGCATCCTACATTCCGACAGAGCAAATTTGTGTGGTATACAGGCTGATCAGGATCATTGCAGACCCTCACAAATTAAAACTAGATCAAGGGCCTTCCAAGATTTGAGTAATCTATGGAGTTTTCCATAAGTAAAACTCTTTGCCTCCTCTCTGAACAATCAGCTGTCAATACTCTGATCCAGGACTCCATGCAAGAAGGCCTGTGGACAGGAATGTTCCTGTATGCATTTCCTCCCTCTATTGATTTTCAGAGCACTGCTGAAGATTCAGAAGGAATCCCAAAATATCACTATTGTGACTGCTTTCTGCCTCAGGCAACTGTGTTTCTCTCTTCTTTTGGAAATGGCCAGGGGCAATTACCACATGTTTCCTCACAGAGTAGATCTACTCGCACATGAACAGAGGTGTTTAAAACAACCAGACATCAGTCACCTCAAATTGCTTGCTAGGATGGTAGGGTATAATTCCTTTTAGGCACTTGTTTATTGAAGGTGTTCAGCAGGTAATAATGGAGTCAAGAAAGCCTGCTAGTAGAAAATCATATATTAGTAAATGGAAAAGTTTTTCCTGCTGATGCCAACCGGAAAATCATCACACATTCAGGGCTATTTGTTCTCTGGTTGTATAATATTTGGGTAATTTCCTATCCTATGTCCTTTCTTATTCTTTTATAAGGGTTCATTTGTCAGCATTTCAGCATTTCTGCCCATGAATCCTCCTCTATCTATGCAGTCTAATGTCAAAATGTTCTTGAAAGGGGTTCTGCATAAGAGGCCTTCAGGAAAACCGGTGGCCCCTCCTTAAGATCTCAGTTTTGTGTTTGGGAAGCTAACGCTTCTTTCTTTTGAACCAGCTCATCTGTCTGTCATGATGTTCTTAACAAGGAAAACAGTTTTACTGATTGCATTGACCTCTGCAAGAAATGTTATGGGGACTCAACCATATTCCATTTCCCATAGGGAGAGGGTTTATTTGAGAACCAATCCTTATTTTATGCTTAAAGTGCTACCCACATTTACTTTAAGCAAACTATCCACCCCCAGTTTTATTCCTGAACATAAAAATGAGGTAGCAAGGATACTTCACAACTTGGATGTCCACTGACAGAACTAAATCTTTCACATCTTCCGATCAATTCTTCATTTTTTGTGAAGGGAAAAAAGGGACAAACTATGTCAAAACAGACTATTTCCAAATGTTTGTCTGAGGGTATTACCATTTGTTATAGTCACCACAGCAAATCTATTGCAGATAGGGTCAAAGCCCAATCTGTCAGGGATTTGGCTTCATCTGTGCTTTTGGAAAGGGTTGGTTTACAGAAGTTTTCTAGAAGGTGCTACTTGGTTCTCTGTACATACTTTTACAAAGCACTATAATCTTGGTTCCTTCTCTAGGTCCAGATTAGGCTTTGCTAGGACCATTCTTCATGGGCTCCTGGACCCTTCTCCTTCCACCTCCAAAATATAGTTAGCTATGGTAATCTGCCCATATAGCTTAGATCACTGCAGCAGTAATCAATATAGTGAAAATAGTACAGTTGCATAAATTGAATTTACCATAACAGTAGATATTTGAATGATAAATGCTACAGTAGCTGCTCTCATCCTCCGTCCCCTTGTTTTTTGTATGCTTTTTTGTCCCAGGGTATGGACATTTATTTTTATTGTTCCTAGCATTATGCTTTCAGGGCTCAGCATCCCTCTCTCTACTGATAGGAAAGCTGTGAAAGGCTTTAGACCCAAAGTTGTCTTTTAGTCAGCTCAACTCAAGCTGCTTTACAGTTTTGATAGTCTGGGTACATGGAAGGTGTCCTGAAGCTTTGGAAGCTGTCTACTTGTTACATCTTTGACAGAATACATAGCTAATGCTGCTGCAGCAATGATCATTCAAGCATCTATTGTTATGGTACGTTCATCTTACACAACTGTACATTCCTCATATCCCAGATAATAAGCACCGATGGGGCAGGAAGCTAGCACTGCTGAGCATAAGTAAATACTCTGTCACAATTCTTAAGCCATTGAAACTAAGAGTTCATTAAAAGAAATATGAAATCAACAAAGATTAAAACAGAAAGATTAAAACAGAAAATCTTGAACAAAATCGGTTATAATCTGCTGAGATGACGTATACGCATAGCAATTAAACAGGTAATTTTGAAAAACTGCCAGCTGAAGATCATATCAAGGCTCTCACAGTATATCTCACTCTTTGGATTCAAATGGACTTTTTGAAATGCTTAAAAGTGTCCTTTTAGACCCCTCCTTATCAAAGGCTTGCTCTTGTTTTAAATTTTGGTTATGTTTATTTTTCTACCATTTCTAATTTTTTTGGAACTTTGGTCACCAATTTTAAATTTGAGGTGTTATGCCAGGAAACATGTGCCTGTCCATATTATTTTTCAGGAGAACCTCTTGCAACAGGCTTTTCATTGTGGCCTGATCTGTTCCTGTGTGTCCCTAAATATTTTAAATTATGCCTCTAATTCATTAGATAGGAGGTCATAAATATGCTATTGTTCCCCCAATGGGTACAGTACTTAACTGGCACAATCTACTGAGTGCCAAATGGCAGAAGGGCATTCATATAGTGTTACAGCAGTGTGCATAACAGGGGAAAGAGTCCTTTCTTGTCATCATTAGGAAGTGTAATGTCGACAGACTACTATCCAGTATATAAAAAACATGGCATTGCTGAACCGAGAACACTGGGCCTTGTATAAATATAGGACCAAAATGCCAAGTGATATCATTACAAATTCTTCATTGTTCTTCATAATCTTTGATTCACATACTGTACCATACTGAACAACTTTTGAAGCTATATTCCTAGGGTCTCCATGATAAAAACTGTACATGTAGACCATCATAGCCCCTTCGCTGCTTAAATAAACCATTTTTTAAGTATAGATTTTACCTCAGCCAGATCACAGATTATTGTAATAATCAGACATACAGAGTGGCAAAGCAATCAAACCACAGAATTAGAGCTCCAACTCCCAAATGAAATGTGCATTTGTGTCTATATTTGTAAAGTATTGCTATGTTCTGGTACTGCAGTCAATTTAATCTAAGGATAAAATACTATTCTGAGCTAATGTTCCAAAAAGGACAGTAGTGAATCCAGAAGATTGCTTGTGTGGCGTACTTGCAGATGAAAAAGTGTGCATTCATTCTTATTATGTTAATGTACCTAAGCCTGCTTCTTTAAAAGCAAAACCATATGCTGATTCATTCTTTAATGAAAGTAGGAACTGGTAGAGCAGACCTGCAAGGCAGCCATACTGTTACGTGGGCCCCATAGGGATCCATGCGCAATTTCAAACAGAGTTATGAATTACTGGAAGAGGCTTCCACATATTGAAATAATATGTGTTGCTGTCATAACTGAGTTTGCCAGTTACAAATGTCATCATACCATAGCTCTCTCTTGTATGACACTAGTATGTGTCTGTGGATGTCCATCTCTGCTGAACAGCTGTTTCATAAATTGCTAAAAATGCTAACAATAGCCAGTCGTACACTTTATTAACATAGCAAACTGGTTCCACAGTACAGTAATCTCCCATAGCACAAAGTGTCTACATATGAGATATATATATATATATATATATATATATATATAGAAATACTCCATATTTTGTGTACACAAAACATGATTAAAAAATATGGGATTTCCAACAGGAGGCAGATCACACAGTGATCACAAAAGGCACCTCCTTGTAAACATGTAAATGCTGGCCTGCATTGACATGACCATGCTGTTTCCAATATCCCGATTATCACATGGCTACCTTCACTTACACTGTTGTATTGACCAGTAACAGTGTTCACTAATATACTTAAAAACCATTACACTATCTGTTGCTTGCCATGAATTATCTCATGAATACATGATGTAATTTCTTTGCAATGAACTTTTTATCATCACATTATATGATCTTTATACAGAGCAGACATTTTGAAAAAGAAATGTTTTCTTGAATGTAGATCTGCAGATATCTTTAACACAGACTTATGGGTACACAGCACCTTAGATTTCCTGTAGTACTCTAACTCTTCTGCCATCTTCATGCACCTTTGTGTAAGTGTACGGATAACGGCATCATCAAGAAATCAGGACAACATTTCCTGTTCACTCTCAGGCTCTCCTTCACCGCCAAAATTCTTCTGGAATCAGACCTCAAGTTACAAGTAAAGGACGGTAAAATTAGACAATCTGGTAGGGACTAAGTTGTTGTGCCTTTCGGCTTTTAAGTACAAAAAACAAGCTTCCTGATTTATAAAAACCTTAATAATAAATAATATACAAGAACATCAATAAAATAAAACACATGCCAAGCAAAGCAGTGGAACAATTAAATAATATTTAATGAACCATAATCGACCATAAGAATGCAATGACAGATTTTTCCCTATCACTCAATAATCACTACTCACAAACATATTCCGAAATTGAAAAGGACTGGTGCACAGTAATATCCACTTTCCTGGGGCCTGTTTAATGCACAAAAGTCCATCTAGTCCATTAAATATAAACATACGTAACTAGACATCTGTAGAAGTCCAAGTATGGTGTACATATGTTAATGGCTTGCTAAAACACCATCTGTAATTCACTGATGAGAAGTGTAGAGTCCAAAGTATCTTGCAGATTGATATTTACATTGGTATAACTGGGAAATGATATAAAAAAATCATAATAAACACTCTAGATGGCCTTGAAAACCAGATGTTATTTATATATATATATATATATATATATATATATATATATATATATATATATATATATATATATACCTGAATATTGCAAATCAAGTAAACAAAATAATAGGTCATACAACCAAATATAAATGTGTAGATGCTGTGCATAATCCAGAACGGTGTGTACTGTGTATAGTATGACAACGTTGCAGCCACAGATTACACCTTCCCACTAAGAATGATGCAACTCAGCACTGGCTCCTACATGACCATATAACCCCTGCATTAGCTAACTTTACAGCTAAAATATTCTGTACATATTCTGTACATATATGGGAAATGAGGGTAAAATGTCTTTGAATTGCTCACTGTACTTCTGATAAGAATAAAGAACCATGGCATGCCAACATCTAGTTGGGGCATAGCCGTAGTCCTGGCTACCCGTATGCCATCTAGACACTATATCATGTGTGTGCTTTCAAACTTCAGATGTATTATATGATATTCATACTTCTGTGTCTACCGACAGGAAATGAAAATGTATAATGTATGCTGTCTCTTCCACAGGCAGACTCTCAACATCCAATCATCCATCATTAAGTGACCAATAATACCTTCTTTTATATCAGTACAGTACTACACTGGTATAATAGCCATGCTGCATTTACCTACTAATGGATGGACTTGTTAATTTTAAAAAACATACATGCAAGTTTAATGCTTCCTTTAATTGTTTTTCTAAATGATGGACACACTTTCCTGCCCAATAAGCAATTCTGATGCTACAACATTCTACAGTATTAGTTTTCTGTTAATTATGTAGTTAGATAGTAGGTATATAAGGTTTGTGACACACAATTTTCAGTTGGAAGTGCTTATAATCAGTTAGTGTATCTGCTGTGATTAGAAATGATCTTCGTAAGGATAACACATGCAGTTAATGAGTAATGTGATACCCAGTGTCTAGGGTTCTTGTGGGTAGAACGATGATTATTCTGCTTTTCTGTATGATAATGCCTAGAATATTCTGTCATAAGTTTCATTTGCCTTTTCTAAGTTAAGATACATGACTAAAGCATAGCTGCTCTTACAGATGAACTGCTGGCCCTATGCAAGGCACATCAGTGATTGTAGAAGAGAGTCATGTGTGCGAGATCAAACATCAGAATTATACCATTCTACAAATCAGGGCTATGTACACAGCATCTGAGAAAAGTATCTGCAATATGTATGAATACCTCAGAATATTTCTATTGCTGACATACATGTTAACAGTAAGTTTTCAAAAAGATACTGCTTGATTAAAATGAAAAACATGCAATTAATTCCTGTTGGTATCAGTGGATGAGTTTATTACATATGTGAGTTCATAACTCACTCTCAGGTATTTAAACTAAGTTAAACTATGAGTGTACTGTAAACCACTCATAAGATCAGGTTGCCTTCCATAAGGTCACTGACTGGAATGCTTATTCAGGCCAATAAAGGAATATATAACTTTAAAAAAATGATAAGAACTGCTTAATAATTACACTAAGGGCAACATCAGCTTAAAGGGAAAAATTGGGAAAAAAAACAAAAAAATCAGAAAAAAAGACTGTTAACTCTAGTTACTAATTTAGCAATTAAAAAAACTTAAATTACTGTTTCATTTAAGCCTATACTGTACTTTTTTGTTTCTTATTGTCCTCATTCTACCTTTAATGATAAAGGTTCTGCATCACTCAGGACATTGTTGATCTCTTTTGAGATGGTGAAGGAGCTGGTCAGCCAACAGGTATTGCTATCCTGATTTGCTCCCTATACCACATACCAGTACTGATGCACAAGTTTTTTAAAAGATATGTAGTATCCACTTTTCATTATCTAAATGATTTTATATTGTATGCATGCATGCATGCTTGTAATGATTTTATATTGTATGCATGCATGCATGCTTGTAATTATTTTATATTGTATGCATGCATGCTTGTAATGATTTTATATTGTATGCATGCATGCATGCTTGTAATGATTTTATATTGTATGCATGCATGCATGCTTGTAATGATTTTATATTGTATGCATGCATGCATGCTTGTAATGATTTTATATTGTATGCATGCATGCATGCTTGTAATGATTTTATATTGTATGCATGCATGCTTGTAATGATTTTATATTGTATGCATGCATGCATGCTTGTAATGATTTTATATTGTATGCATGCATGCATGCTTGTAATGATTTTATATTGTATGCACGCATGCATGCTTGTAATGATTTTATATTGTATGCATGCATGCATGCTTGTAATATGTTGCTCACAAGGTTCCACAGACTCATCCAACTACCAGGTTAACAAATCAAAAAAGAAATTGAACCATTTGACTACTTACTTGTCATTCTACGAAAGGGGGCTTTGTTGAAAAATGTCCCCATTGTGATATTTTTTCTTGAATTATGCTAGTCATTATGTTTTCAGAAGGTGATTTCACAAACACCTGTGCTTAGCATATGCTCTAAAACTGCCACAGAACTCTGGCTCAAAAAGTACACAGATTATTTGAAAATATTATAGCTGCACTCTGAAATCACTTAAATCCTGCTTAAGTCCTAACTCAGGGACCATGATTTGAGTGTTTGGGAGATCTACTCAAATATAAATTCAAAAATAAAGTTATTTTTTGAGTATATAAAGTAAATAAGTGTTATTTATGCAGACTGTTAACTCCATGCTAACATTTCCTGTATAAATAAATTCTTCATGTTAATTATTTACATATAGTTCTTTATTTCCATTCAAAGTGCACACTAACTGTACGACCTTACTTTCCCTTTATTTGATTTTTTAGAGAACTATTTGTACAATTTTACAATGCTGACGATAAGAGGCTTAACATTTATCTCTGACTGCATCTTGTTTTAATGTGATGCACTGAACGTTTTTTTTTTTTTTCTTTTTCAAAATTTCAGTATCAATCAATAAATAAAAACAAGATGTGGCATTTACTACTAGACATAATGAATATGAATTTCATAATAATAAAAAAGAACATTTACTCAATCAGATTCAGGACACATATGCTGCACATCTAATGAGCTGCTTAGACTTTTTATGAGTAGAAATGCCTAGGCATTCAGATACTGCTGTGCAGATATTAAAATATTCAGGTTTTTGTATATAAGCTCTATAATATGATATGTTAGACTATAATCACAAGTAACCTTAAGATATGTTGTACAACAACAGATTAGTCAATAACTAATTAATTTATATAAAACAATCATTACAAAACAAAAAAGGAAGAAAACTAAACATGCTGTTATTCCATTCACGTATGAGTTTCTTTGTCACTGGTTTTTATGCTTTTTATATGAAACAAAACTGTTGTAATCCTGGTAATGCAAAGTGGGATACTGTTGCTATAGGTTCGCCTTTATAATCTCGAAATACTGAAAGCTCGAATTTCAGTATCTCGAAACTATAAAGTTGAACAGCCCACAATCCCGAAACAAACAAACATAAAAAATAAAATCCCGAACATTCACAAACCATATACACGCACAACATTCAACCCACAAAACACAAACTACACAATCCTACACTACATCTACGCAGGCGGGCAAGCCCCTCTGCACCCCCTATGTGGTGTGCTGCACCCCCACACCCCCCACTAATATATACCAACTCCAAGATCACACTAACAGTTAAGAAATGCATCACTCACACGCAAACATTCTACACTCCCTTGCGTACACACATCACACATACCCAAACACAAACACATCCAACACTCACACTCATTCTGTCACATCCTACCCTAACCCAAACGCACAACTTACAATAACACTCACATAGACTCACTTACCTTCCCTTCCATAAAACATCCCGGCCAATCACTTCCCGTGCTGTTGCTGCACTGCAAAAGTGTGGATTTGAGATATTCTAATTCGTGCTTATGCACTTTTGAGATTTTTCATTTTCGCCTTTATAGTCCTGACACACTGAAACTCGAGCTTTCAGTATTTTGGGATTGTAAAGAGGAACTATTGCTATAATGTAGCAAAGCAGCAGCAAAGAAAACTACACAACGGCAAATACACATACATGGACACACACACACACACACACACACACACACACACACACACACACACACACACACACACTGCATACAAAGCAATGAGGCTTTATGAATACGTTGGGGTCTGTACATTTACCATCAGGATGGGTTCAAATAAAATAGTCTTGTAGAAACCCGCAAGGAAATTGAATGAAGTGCCTGAGAATAATAAGATGCAGAAATGTAGAGACTGGTCATGTTGTAACAGTAATAGACACGTGTCTGTATGTATGTATACAGATATATATATATATATATATATATATATATATATATATAGATATAAACATAGATATAAATATATATATGTGTGTGTGTGTGTGTGTGTGTGTGTGTGTGTGTGTATATCTATATCTATATATATATATATATATATATATATATATATATATGTATTATCTATATATATATATATATATATATATATATATATATATATATATATATAAAGGGTCCACTTTTAAATTTTGAAATACTAAAATCCCGAGTTTTGAGATATCGAACTCAAAATATCAAGAGTTTGGTATCTCAAAATTCAAAAGCGAAGAGGAAAAAAAACAAGTAAAATAATGTTTTTGCAGGGGGGCAAGCCCATGTTTGACAATAGCTGCTTGTCTAAATGCTAATATCATGGAGTTGTTCTTTCCATGTGTTTTATCTTTTCTTAACCTAACAAAATTTATCCAGTCAACAAGATGCATAAATATAGAGACAAATAAACACGAAAAATAAAAGGCACACAGATGATTTTATACTTCAGAATGTTATCAGAGGTAATGATAAAAAAGTTTCATGCAATAATAAAATAATAAAATTCATAGATACATTCATGCAAAACAGAGAGATATTCTAATAATACACTGGGTTTTGCAGATCGTGTCTGCTCAATCTGGTGGAGTTTCTTGAGAAACTCAACAAAGCTATGGATGAGAGCAAAATGGTACAGACTGCTTATCTTGACCTGGCCAAGGTATTTTATACTATTTCCCATAAGGTCAATGTCAACCAACTCACACAACTAGGAGCAAATCCCTATGCTACACATTGGATTGCCAGCTGGCTCACAGATAGGGCAAAAGGAAATCAGAAAAGGGAACACTACCTCCATAAAAAGGCCAGTCACCAGTGGATTCCCCTCATTAGAGCAAGGATTCCACTGCTTTTATGTAGAATAATATCTATAATATTTTGTCATGGGCTTCATTTGACTTTTTCTAAGTTAATATAAATCACTGGGCTTTACATTTTGGAAGTCAAAGCTATCGTTAAAGGCTTCTGGTTGACCAAATTTGAGGATACATGCAATCTCAACAAAATTATAAAATCCCCCAAAGATACGAATATCCTCCAGCAGGCTTGTACCAAACTAATAATTGGTGTCCGGGCCATGGTCTCAAAATAATGCCAAAAACATGCATAATTATATATTTTAGAAAATCAGTGTATTTATAGGTTCATAGCTTCATATGTAATTACTAGGCTAGCTACCCATGCAGACCTTTTAAGCCTAGTCATGTTTTCTCATTTGTAAATGACAAAATAAGTTCACAAGTGGCATAGAGTTTTGTCCAGTTGGCACAGCATTTATAGGCTATCTTTGTTCAACTCCCCATCTGTGTTAGCTTAGGGGTAAATTTTTGATTCCCCATCCATTGTTTCAAAAATTATCCACTGGTATTCCATGTATAAGATGATTGGATTTTATAAACAAGAATATTTAATAAACCCATGTTGATTAGGATTCAGTTGTTTAACCAACCTATTAGTTAGTAGTTGACATATTACCACTCAGTTAAACTTGCCGGTCTGTAATTTTGCTCATTGTTACAGTTATTGCCTTCATGTTTAGATATTATAGCTGCTTCCTTCCATTCCTTGAATACATAACCTCTTTTGGGCAAAGACTGAAACAGGAGAACATAAATTCAATGGTGCTGATTAAAACTGTGTACAGCAAAGATGTGCAAGGTCTTGTGCATTTTTTTTTTTGTATATTTTCTTTAAAAAATAACTATCTTGGTCCATCAGCAGATGCAGGATTTGTAGATTCTATATCTAGTATGATTCCCATGGTAACCTCTACAGAGTATCTGTATTGCTTAACCCAAATAGTCTGCATTATAAGAAACATTATAACCACCAAAAATCTTACCTCAAAAAAATGCCAGTATATGTTTATCAGATACAGTGGAATCACCAACTACTGTATTACTATTAAGATTGATCTTTCTTGTTGATAGTTATAAATATTTAAATAATGTCTTCTTGTTTTTACTAGTATGTTAATCACCTTGGAACTCATAACAAAGTCTAGCCCTTCTAGGCTTTAATCTGAGGATAACTGTAGCTTTTTGATATCATTGTTCACTATTAACACTCATTTGACTTTTATATAATTACCAAAATATGTATGTTTTATCAATGACTCATTGATGACAGTAAAGTCTGAACAATAACATTTCTTCCTATGAAAAATTATGTTTTGTACCCCAGCTGAAAAATATCAACATCAAAAACTATAAATTGATCAGCGATACCCAACTTGAGCTGTATGCAACAATAGTTTTCATGAACGAGTGCAACATCCAAAACATTATGTAATCACGTAAGATCATTTATTAATTAAAATAATTAGTTCCAATGCTGGCCTCTGTTACTAATTTTATATAATCTTTCTCAAAGAAGGTACATTCCAATATATCCTAGACACATAGCATACCCTACAATTAAGGAACATTATAAGCAACCTTTAAGCACATTCCAAAACTCTCTAGACACTATATTCTTCAAAATGTTGGGGAGTGGTTTTAGAAAAGAACAACTTTTTTTTTTAATTTATATGAATTAACAGCTATAGTTTCCCTCCCAACAGTCTAATGTCCCAGTTAGGGCTGAAGTCATTCCCTACATGAAATAAAACAGCTCCACTCTTTATATTCTCCTATACTGCTTGTGTTTCTAGATGTCAAAATTCATTAATTATGCTTTTTAAATTTGGCATGGAGCATTTTAAGGATCTTCTTACTAATAATAACTTAACCTGCCTGATATTCCTAACAAAAAGTTATTAAAATACGACTCAACAGTGTCCGTTCTCAGAAAACTACAGTAAATTATTATTATTGTGTGATTAAGTAAGATGGAATAAATGTGATTTTTCTACAAAAATTGAAATGGATGTGAACAGTTCACTTCTATGGAGAAATGCTACTGGTAAAAGATAAATATGATGGCATTATCAGAACAGATGATAGAGATATGTGCATCTATGTGTTAGATGACATAAGTGATACTGTTAATACTTTCTTTTTTATAATAATTTTGTATTAAATGTTAAAGTTTAAAACTATACAAATCCAAAAAGCCATATAATTAACAAAAGAAAACTATTTGCAAAACTCCCACAACAAAATTTGGTATAATAAAACAAAGCCAATAATATTTAGCTACCAAATCATTTACTTCTGCCAATATTTATTTTGATGTATAAATTTAGATTTTTCATTTTTAAATTTAACAGCTCTTTCTTACAAATATCTTTAGTCAAATACATGCATTCTTAGAAAGATAACGCAGTTTTACATTTCCAGTTGGTCATAACTACTTTCTTGCTATAGCTAACATGGACCAAAGGAGAGGCACTTGTCATCAAGGATTAGAGCCTGGAATTGGAGTATTAAAAATCAATGAATGCATCATAATACATTTATCAGTCCATACTGCTTGATGCTTGAGAACTGCCTCTAAACTTAGTTCATAATGATGAAGCCATTTTGCATTCCAGTGTCATATGAATGCAATATGTGACAGAATCAATATTACATCTCCAGCAACTTATTTTCTCATTTTATAAATTACTTCAGTTTTATTAAGGGTTAAAAAAATTCTATGAAAAAAATGTCCAATTATATATTTTCCAATAAGGGGAAGATATAGTTTTCCCACAATATTTTAGAATTAACTTTGTGTCACTAACAGAAAATGCAGTCCCATTTATTTTTAAACAACTCCAAAAGGATGACTCTAAAGTTGGGTCCTCTACTCTTAAGATCTTATATATTGTTGATAAATATTTATTTTTATACAGATTATTAATAATATTTAAAAAAGTTCCAGAATTTCTAGAATATGCTTCCTCTGATAATCCATGGAGATTTTAATTTTGTCACTTAGAAATTTTCTACAGGTCTAAATATTTAACCAAGTATTTCTCTTTAAGCAATATTTAGTAAGGAGAAGATATGTACTATATAATTTATTTCCATTTAAAAATTTATGCCAGAATATTAAATTTGTTTGTTTAAATTCTAACATTATGCTTGTATTAAATGTCTCTAAATAACCATTTGTCTTGGGTACAGGGAATGTTATGAATAGTAAATCTTTAACTATATAACTAAAATTCATAAATGTTTTAAACGTGTGTATAATATAATCCATAAATGGAACAGAGATTGAAATGTTTCTATCATTTAGACAGTAATCTTTTATAATCCAGTAAAATGCATTTATTCCAAATAAAAAATGAGGATTTACAATATGTTTTTTATTGTAAAGTAATCTTTCATGAATGAATTTCCAATTAGATTGATAAGAGTTTAGCCATAATGACACTATATTTAGCATGGTAAACTTGGCATATTAATTCAATGTTTGGAAAACTTATACCACCAAGCTCCCACCCTTTAATATGCCAATCAAAACATATTCTTGATTTGTTGAGGAAACCATAATAAATTAATAAGAATAGAGTTCAAATTTTTGAAAAATTTCTTGGTGGGAAGAACAATTAATGACTATGCATAGAATAGACTTTTTGGCAAAATAATACCTTTTATCAAAGTGTGTTAGTCTTCTATTGTAAAAGAACAAAATGATGTATTTCAATTTTCAATTAATTTACTATGTTTATTAAATTATAATTTATAACAATTGAATCCTTTACAGTGGACCTAATGACAACTCCAAGGTAATCAATGTGTGTATTATTCTACTTAAGTATTTCAAAGCGTACCTCTCAGCTGTCCAGATTTTCACAGAATGTCCAGAATTTAGCTCATATATTTGGTCTGTTCCTCATAAAATTTGTAGTTTTCTGACATGTCACTTGGATGATCTGAAGACTGAAGTCACTAAATAATAACATACATTTGAATTTCAGACTCACTTCATAAATGTATGTTAAAACAAACCCTCTTACTCTAGCAACTTTCCAAGTTTATACGAGAGATATTTAAAACATGCCTCTATTTTTGGGCCTTCTTCCCCATTTTGTCAGGCATTGTCCAGATTTCTTGCACTAAGAGGTTAAGATGTATGTTTCAAAGTCCTTTAAATATTTAGTAATTGTTTTAACAGAATTTTTATTTTATTATTATTAGATTTTCAACCTGAAGCTTTTTTCAAAATAATCTATAGAAGCAATTATTTGATGCAGATATATTTCAATATCACTAGTAGTTATCAAAATATCATCTGCAAATAGATATTTTACAACTAAAATTAACATCAACTAAAAATCCTCTAATTTTATCATTAGATCTAATATAACTTGCAAAAGATTTGATGGTGAAACAAATAATAAAGGGAATAAGGGATATCCCTGCTTAGTGCCCAATAAAGTTTTAAATGAGATAGGCAAAAAAGAATCAATTTTCACAAATGAAAAAGAGTTATTATAAAGGTTTGTGATAAAATTTATAAATGTTTCAGAAAAAAAAGTATATTCTTTAAGTACATTAAACAAATAGGGCCAGCTAACAGAATCAAACCTCTATTTAAATCTAGGCTTATTATCTATAATTCTTTTTTTTTTTGTTTGTTTTTATTAGCTATATCAATTAAAGTGTTGTCTAATAATCTTATCTTGAAAGTTTCTGTTTAAAATAAATCCAATCTGGTCCTCATTTATTAATTTTAGCATAAAGTGATTTAATCTTTTGGCTAGAATAAACAAACATTTTATGATCAACATTAAGTAATGATATAGGTCTATAAAAAGAGCAGAGTTTGGAATATTTATCTTTAAGAATCAGAGTATCAAGAGTATAATACCAAAAGGGAGGGATAGCTAATATTGTTTTAACTTTTTCAAATTCTGTTAGTAATATGTGTAAAATATTATCAGGCACTAATTTATACAGTTCTGGAATTAAACCATCAGGACCTAGTGCTTTGTTTTAATATTATTAATATGATATTTTAATTATTTAAATGAGAAAGATTTATCAATCTTATGATATTAGGTTTTTGTTCTTTAGCTAACGTATATTTTTTTTCAAAATCAGTAATACTATTATTCTCAGAAGTTATTTTTATTAATTCTCTTTTAATGATATCTAAAACATTCTAATATATCTTTCAGATTAATTACTTATTTAACTCTTTCCCTTTTTTAAATTTGAATTTGTTAATATGGATTGTGTTTATTTTTTTTCTTAGATCTGATAGCTAATGTACGCAGACTTTTAGGATTTATTGAATATGAATATAATTTTAATTTTTCTAATTGAATTAAGATTATATGGTGAAGTGTATCTAGATATTTCTGATTTAAGGCTTTTAATTCAGAGTTTGTAATCTTATCATTGGGTTTCATGTTTAATTTTAATTTGTCTATGTTAGATTGCAAGGCCTTTAATTCTTTATCCCATTCCATTTTTTGCATAAGTACCATTTTTTAATTATTCCATATAGACAAACTTTTAGTGCATCCCACTAAATAATTTATGATACTTCACCATTATCATTTATGTCAATAAATGTCTTTCTTTCTTTCAAGTATCCAATTCTTAAAAGACTTTTAACTTTACTATATAAGCAGGAATTATTTGGTAATAAATTGAGTTACTGGGCTTTAAAGTAATAGTAAATGTTATAACATTGTGGTCAGATAAAAGGCAAGATTTAATTAATACTTCTTCAGTGTTGGAATATGAACCACTTTAAATGAAAACTTTATCAATATTTGTTTAGGTGCCAAATATAAATGAATACTGTATATAACTAATAAGGTGTTTTGCAGATTTTAAATCATATATATCACTCTTGCTTAGATCAGTAAAAAAAATGATGTTAGCTTTGGTTCGCATCCATTTGTAGTTTCTTTAGTAGACAATATACAGTTAAAATCTCCTGCAATCACTAAGTCACCATCTGCATGCAAAGTAATCATGTGTAATGTTTTCTTAACAATTTTTGCCCCAATTCCAGGTATCTGATATGTATTTACAAATTTATAAAATTGATTATTTGGAAAAAATTGTTACCTAAGCCTAAAATCATAAACTCATATTCAGATAAAAATGGAATGCTGACATTAGTAGTAGTAGAGATCAATAAAAAAGTGCCTCTCCTTTCTGATTCAAAATACAAGCCCCCTAATACCTGTTAACACTTTCTAAGCAAGCACTGTTCTATCAATCTTTTTGTTTTAGTACACTAGCCAAGGAATGCAATTATTTAATATTCAAACAGGTACAGGTTTGTGGATAACATTTAGCAAGCTTGCATGTTGGGGTTAATATAAACAGCAAATATGACAGAGTTCTAACCAACCATTTTGTCCCCTTGATAAACTGAAATGACAGAGATGATTATGATCAGGTATCTGACCATGATGAGCTTGTTACATTCTGGAGACATTATGTTTGACTTTTGAGGTAAATCTTGACATCCATGTTTGAAACACATAACTTATGTTATAACCATGGAGATCTGATTTTCATTCTTTGTTGTACATGCAGCTTTCCATGTACCCGTTTATAATACTTACAGAAAAAAGTGTACGAGCAGTAAGTTTATTACAGCTTTGGAAGCTCTAATACACACAGCTTTGTGAGGGAGCGAGTAACCATCACAGAAGAGCAGTGGGAAGTGCAAAGAGGTATAAAACGTGTTAAACATTGCATCTGGATGAACTACATATTTAGAGGTTTTAAAACCACTTTTGGTCTTCCCACAACTCTTCAGTTGTGGCTAGTGATTGCAGTTAGTGTTCTATCATGAGACTAGAATTTTATTAACAATGAACAGTGCTTAACAAAAGGTTGTAAAGCACTTTTCTAATGTCTAAAATTGTTTTACAAGCATGACTTTTTGGACAATAATCTTGGCACTCCCCTTGCACAACATGGAGGATTAAAACTGGCTTTCAAGCATAACCAATTTATGTGGTTAAAACATGGAAGCCAAGAAATTCTTCTGTAGAATGAAACTCAAAAAGGTGAATCTAGGCATCAGTGCTGAGATTACACAATAAAATATTAAGACTGGTGATCTGATCACAATTATTTGTAATGCACAGAACTTTAATACTACCATGTACTGCTAGTTACAGAAAAAAAATCTGTGTAGACGTGCAAGGTATTTTACTGGATTTGAAGGTTAGTGAAGCACTTAGCTCTGCCAGACAGCAGCATAACTCTCAGCTTCTTTGCTTTAGAGTTCCTGGACAAATCAAAATATACTGGGGTGTGGTGGGGTGCAAATGATCAAAATCAGTGACCCTTATTATTTAAATTCTGCTCATATTCATTTAAGAAATAAATACATAGAGAAACAGGTTTTGAATTAATATATATGTTCTCAACAAAAATATGAAACTCTATATTGGGTTCTTCTCAGCTATCTCTGTTTCTTCTTGGCTATAGCAAACTCCTCAGAACCACTACTAGTTCAAACTCCACTTGTATTGAAATGTTAAGTTCTCTGATTTCTAAGCCATAGAGTTCCCTTTTATAAACCACACAACAGAATGATTGATCTGTGGTAGCATTTCTAATACAATACATAAATAAACAAACAAATAAAAATATGTAGCCATCTGCCTTATAAGGAACATAACATTTACAGAACACTCTATTTACAAGATACTATTTGAACTACTTTACATAACAGTATTACTCAACATCATTTTGATATATCATAGAGGGAATTCTAGCACACAGTAATGGGTATTAGGGGATAGTGGGGTATTTTGGGTAACTGTCCCTTTTACTAGATTAAAGAACCACAAGCAGGAAAAGGAACACCAAACTCAAATATGCAGGTAGCAGTCCAACCAGGAAATAGACCAAACAACAGGAGAAAGCAACTGAATAAAATTTATTACACACAGTCTCAAGGATTAAGAGCTTTCAAAAAATATTCATCAGAATCATTTTAACACATTAAAGCACCACATATAAATGCCCCACCCTTCAGTCTTTGACCAATGAATTCTCTTCTTCAATTAAAAGCCCTTCATAGCATTTTAAAGTCACATTGATTTTTAAACATCCAACACTCAAATAAAAATGCCTCACCACAAATACTTTATGAATATATAAAATATATACCTTATACTCATCCTCTAAAAAATATGAAAAATAGTGACTTTAAACAATGTACGATTTCAATTTAAGCACACTGGTTATGAATAAATTGTCAGTGACTCCTGGGGGGACAGTGGCATTTAATTTCAGTTGCCAACTTAATTCCTTGGCCTCACGTTTGTCTTCCCAAGGTCCCCCCATAGTCCCTCTGAACACAATCCAATCCAAAAAAAAGCAAATACATGGTTAGTATTACTATTAACATGTCTTGCCATAGCATTTTTTGCATCACTCTTCCTAATGTCAAGTCCATGTTCATAAAAGCGTTCTCTAAATTTTCTCTTTATTTTTCCAATATAACATTGTTGGCCGTATTAATCATAGGGTTTTTAGATCTAAATTTTATTGCACTTATTTATTATTATTTTTATTTATTTATTTACATTTGTTGACCAGGAATGTCTGACTGGACACAGGCCCATTTTCAGCGGAGGCCCGGGGAGAAAAGCTCCACAAATTAAAATATTACAGACATAGTTACAGATGAAGAATCCTAGCAAATAAAATATTACAAACATAGTTACAGATGAAGAACATAATACATTCAGTAGATAACTAGCATCTGTTCCATCCATGAAGTCATAGCAGGTATTAACAATTGTTACAATAAGAAGTTACTGCCATATAATAAGTAGAAAGGCATGGAAGTATCAGAGCTTGCTGTAATCAAAGGTAGTTTGTGGGGTGGAAGAGAGGTAGAGGGTAGATGGAGTGGGAGAAGTTAGATGGGAGAGTTACAAGGGCATAGCCAGCATGTTTTTAGGTGCGCTTTAAGTAAAGCTTTGAAGTGGGTGCATGATGGTACAGAGGTTATTGTGGGGGGGGGGGTGACATTTCGCTATAGCACTGGATAATAGTGCTTCTCCAGCGGCATTATTGGCTCTAGTAACCTGCAATTGATTTTTGTTGTTGGATCATACTGGTCTGGTGGTGAGATAGGGTTGGAGTAGATTCTGGAGGGAAGGGACGTTTAGAGGATGGTTTAACAGTTTGTGGGTGAGTGTGAGTTGATACCATTGAAGGAGGTGAAGGAGTTCTAGCCAGCCTAGTTCAGTAAGTGAGAGACAATGGTGACTGCGGTAGGATGCCCCAGTGGCAAATTTGGTGATTTTGTTGTAGCAGGTCTTGAGTTTATTTAGATCACATTGCCTTAGGTTGGTATATATTGGAGAGGCATAAAGTACGGTGGAGATAAGGTGCGAATTTGCAACTGAAAACGTAGCTGCTTTGGTGAGGAGTTGCTTATATATAAGCTATAAGGCTATATATGTATAAGGCTCCTAGTTTTTTGTGGACTTTTTATGGTCATGGATATGTGAATGTCAAATTTGAGATTGTTGTCTATTTCAACTCCTAGCAATTTGTTGGGTGGATAGTGGCATTGTCTTTTGCTGCAATGTTAAAGTGAGAGTTGTTTTGAGTATGTTTGGTGGGTTCGAAGATGAGGAGTTTAGTTTTGTTTGGGTTGAGTATTAACTTGGCATCGGATAGCCAAGTTTCAACAGAGGAAAAGGCATCCTGTGTGACCTTTTGCAGATCAGGTAGGGACTTGTAATAGTATAGGTGTAATATATGTGGGGAAATGTTTAAACTGGCAACAATTTTATATTGGAAAACAGAAAAAATTCAGAGAATGTTTATATGAACATGGACTTGACATTAGGAAGGGTGATGCGAAAAATGCTATGGCAAGCCATCTTAATAGTAATATTAACCACATATTTTTTTTTGGATTGGATTCTGTTCAGAGGGGAGGACCTTGGGAAGACGAACGTGAGGTCAAGAAATTAAGTTGGCAACTGAAATTAAATGCTACTGTCTCCCCAGGTCTCAATGACAATGTATCCATAACCAGTGTGCTTAAATTGAAATTGTACATTGTTAAAAGTTATTATTTTTCATATTTTTTAGAGCATGAGTATAAGGTATATATTATATATATTTATAAAGTATTCATGGTGAGGCATTTTTATTTGAGTGTTGGATGTTTAAAAATTAATGTGACTTTAAAATGTTATGGAGGGCTTTTAAATGAAGAAGAGAATTCAGTGGTTAAAGATTGAAGGGTGAGGTATTTATATGTGGTGCTTTACTCTGTTAAAGTTATTCTGATGAAGATTATTCAAAAGCGCTTAATCCTTGAGACTGTGTGCAATAAATTTTATTAAACTGCCTTCTCCTGTTGTTTGGTCTATTTCCTGGTTGGACTGCTACCTTCATATTAGAGTTTGGTGTCCCTTTTAGTAGATTACCTTTTAGCCAAGCAGAGGGGTGCAGATGTCTTTATATGGCAAGGCCACAGAGTAATTGTCAAAATGTAAGAAGTCAGGGAATAAAGAGAACTTGAAAAGTCAACCCAAGAGGAGTATGGATGATTAACAGAGGCAGAAAGAGGTGTGGTAGTTATTTAATTTTATTATTTTATTTGACATTTGTTAACCGGGTTGGTCCAGCTGGGCAGGAGCCCGTTTTCAGTGGAGACCCGAGGAGAAAAGCTCCAATTACAAATACAATTAGGATAACATAGGTAACAAAACAAAGAAAGTACCATAACCAATTATAACTCCATAACATATTAATAGAAATATGACTCAAACATATTCAAATTACAGCAAGAGGGTTTTCTCAAAGAAATGAGTATATGAACCCCTAATGTGTTTTTTTTTTTTATGTACAAAACACGTTATATACAAGTGATCATATAAGAGATATACAAATGAATCAGATTTCATTGCATAGGCTTTGTAGGAAGGTATAGGTGCTTTCAGGAGTTCAGAGGGAAGGAGCACTAATACATATCAAAATGAAAACAAAAATGCAGAAAGGTAGCAGTCTGGCGATACAAATCCATGAAATGTGAAGAGGTTTGAACGCAAAATTAGTTTAATAAAGTAGCGTTTTTGCTGCTTGAAAAATCCGCAGTTTCTTCAGAAAAAGTTAAAAACAAGCAGTGAAACTTTTTTTAAAAAGGTTTAGAGGAAGTGTTAAAATTACATCACTTCCTGTTAAGAACCTCATGACAACACGCTTATACTAAAAAATTACTAAAAGCGCTCCAAAACATTAAACGGGCGCAAAGTTAGTTTAATAAAATACCATTTTCGCTGCTTAGAAAAATCTGCAGCTTCTTCACAAAAAACTCCGTTAAAACAAAAAACTTTTTTTAAAAGTTTAGAAGAAGTGTGAACAGTACATCACTTCCTGTTGAAATCCTAATGTACTTTTCACACTTCCTCTAAACTTTTAAGCGTGTTGTCATGAGGTTCTTAACAGGAAGTGATGTAATTTTAACACTTCCTCTAAACCTTTTTAAAAAAAGTTTCACTGCTTGTTTTTAAGTTTTTCTGAAGAAGCTGCGGATTTTTCAAGCAGCGAAAACGCTACTTTATTAAACTAATTTTGTGTTCAAACCTCTTCACATTTTGTGGATTTGTATCACCAGACTGCTACCTTTCTGCATTTTTGTTTTCATTTTGGTTTGTTTTTTTCTTCTCCAGTATTTGTTTGTTTTACTAATACATATCAGGTAGATTCTAAGCAGATACATGATTTAGTGTTGAGAAGATACTGTTTGAGTTCCTTTTTAAAGTGTGCAGGGTGTATGATAGAACGGATGTTCAGAGGAAGTTTGTTCAAAGTGTGGGCTATAGAGCATTTGCATTGCAGTTTGCCTATGTTCTTCTTTGGATGAGCTATGTTCAGAAGTTGTTGGTTAGAGGTGTGGGGGGATCTAGAAGGGGTATAGGTAGATACAAGAGTAGTGAGAGCTAGACAGGATGAAGGCCTGTATAGTGAAGGCCTGTATAGAATGGAGTGAATAACTTGAAATTGAGAAAGTAGCAGCAGTTGAGGGAATTTGAACCATTGTAATGAGTTCAGGGCAAGGCAGTGAATGGAGTTGTAGGGGGAGTTAGTAATGAATCTTGCAATTTTATGGTAAGTTTGTTGCAGTTTGTTCATGGTAGTAGCTTGTATATTGGTTATTATTGGGGCTGCGTAGAGAAGTGTGGGCAGGAGGAATGACCATGCTAGGGAGAGTCTAGCATTTGGAGTAAGAAATCTTTTGTTACGATAGAGCAAGCCAAGTTTCTGGTGTGTTTTTTTTATTCCTTCCAGTAAGTGTAAGTTAAATTTGAGCTCATCATCTATAATGACACCTAACAGCTTAGTGTGTGGTTCAGGTTTTATGACTGTGTTGTTAGAGGATGTTATGGTAAATGTAGATTTGTGATTGGAAAAAGAGCAGGGGAGAAAGAGCAGGAGCTTGGCCTTCTTAGGGTTAAGGATAAGCAGCTTGTCAGATAGCCATTTCTTTGTGGATAGAAAGGGGTTTTGAGTAAGGGTGAGAAGGTCTGTGATACTACTGGAGATTGAGATTAGTGTAGAGTCATCTGCATATTGTATAAGATAAGATTGTCTACAAGAGGTGAATAGTTCATTTGTAAAGATATTAAATAAGAGGGGACTAAAGATAGAGCCTTGAGGAACACCTGTTGGAACAGATATAAAGGGAGAGCAGGAGGAGATCCATTTGACAGATTGCTGCCTACCTGAAAGATAGCTGGAGAACCAAGCAAGGGGGGAAGAAGACAGGGTGAGGTTAGATAATTTAGAAAGTAGTATAGGGTGAGAGACTGTGTCAAAGGTTTTGGAAAGGTCAAGGAAGAGGCAGGGTATTAGCTGATTGTTATCAAGGGCATTGGCTATGGTATGAGTAAAAGAGAGGAGGGCAGTAGATGTGCTGTGGTGGGGACGGAAACCATGCTGAGTGGGAGTGAGAAGGTTGTGTTGGAGGAGATGGTTGAGAAGTTGTGAATGTATGCATTTTTTGAGAAACTTAGAGATAGAAGAAAGAATAGCAATGGGACGATAGTTAGATGGATCAGTGGAGTTGCCACCTTTATGCAGTGGGATAGTATATAAGGATTTGCAGATAGTAGGAACTGTAGCCTCTTGTATAGATCTGTTAATAAGAATAGATATAGGATAGGCTATAGATTCAGCAGCGAGTTTGAGAAATGTAGGAGGTAGGTTATCGGTAGAGAGAGAGCATGGTTTAAGCTTAAGAAGAAGGGATGTGATGTAGGAAGTTGACACAGGTTTAAATGAGAAGAGATTCTGGCTATGAGAGTTTTTGATAGTAGTGATAGTTTCAGCATTAGTATTTGAGGGTGTAAGGTTTTGGATAGTGTCAATGAAGTGTTTGTTGAGTAGGGTAGCAATTTCAGGAGGAGATATGTTGGGGTAGGGTGAGGGGCAAGAAGGCTTGCCAGGGTAAAGTATTTTGTTAAGAGTAGTCCAGAAGTTGAGTGGGTTGTACCTGTTGCCCAGTTGAGGAGAGTCACAGTAAGAGGTCTTGTCTTTGGTGACCAATTTCTTAACTAGGTTACGTAATTTTTTTGTATTTAAGTAAATGGGGAGTATGCCTGGTTTTAAGCCATAACTCCCAGGTGCTATCCCTGGTACACATTAGTGCTCTCGTATGTTTAGAGAGCCATGGAGCATGGTTTGATTTAATTCTGATTTTTCTGGAGGGAGCAAGGGAATTAAGGGTATCTAGGAAAATTGTTGTTGAATTTAATGAAAGCATTATCAGGAGGGATGTGGTTAAGGATGGACCAATCAATACTGCATGGCATGGACTTAAACTGTGTGTTATTGAAGTTGGAGAGCTTACAGCAATCTCTAAATAGGTGTGGTCTGTGTGTCTGGGAGGTGTGTCTAAGGACAGAGTTGGGGAGGTGATCACTTAAGGAGTCAGGTAGGGTACATGGGCTATGGTAGAGGTGAGGAGAGTTGGTGAGTATCCAGTCAATGGTGGAACTGGAAGATAAGTCTTTGGGGAGGGGGATGTAATTAGTTGATGGAAACCATGTAAGGTGATGCTGGATTGTGGTGAGTCAGTAGTAAGTTTGGACCAGTCTATATTGATGTCACCAAGAATGAGGGTTTCATAGTCTAAGTTGTGACTGAACCAGGATGGGATATTTTCTAGGGTGGGTATATTATTCCCAGGGGGATGTAGATAGAAGTGACAGCAAATTTCTTGTGTGGGTTGAGAAGGCAGTTTAGGATGAGAAGTTCAGCAGGATAGAAATTGGGGATGGGGTTAGTGATAGGAGACAGGTTTAGGCTGTCTGAGTAGAGTATGGGTACACCGTCACCTTTTTTTAGGGGATCAGCATGATAGATGTTGAAACCTGCTGGCAGCATTTCACTGTTAGTGATGTGGGACTTGAGCCAAGTTTCGGACAAGGAAAGGATGTTAGGGTTTGTATGGGATATCCAGGAATGTAGTTCTGAGATCTTGTTTGTTAGACTTTGAATATTTATAGAATATATGGACAGATGTTTATGTGCAGGTGTTTAATGTCAATATGGGTATGGTTAGGGGTGATTAGCAGAAGGGGTGGGATTGGAGGAATGATGAAGTGACTGAGGGCCTGGGTTAGGGTGGGTGGCACCAGAGAGTAGAAGTTTATTTGTAAGGTGAATGAGTGGAGTATAAGCTACGTGAAGGAAGATGAGTTTAGGCTTGGGTTTGAGGGTATTTGTATGATTGGAAAGGAGGTTAAATTTGTGAAAAGTAGAGGAGGAGATACTAAAAAAGTGATGGTGAGATAGCTGAGTAGGAAGTAATGAAGAGGTTGGTGTGGGAGCTAGAGGTGCGGGAACCTTTAAGTGGGTTTGGGAGGTATGAGTGGAATAAGTGAAATGAGGTTAAGGCTGATAGGTAAAAGAGTAGTGGAATGGCAAAAGAAAGGAAGAGTTGCATTGTTGGGGATGGGAGAGAGTTAGTATGGGAACTAAAACTGAAGTGGAGGAAGGAAGTGAGGTGAGTTGGGAATGAGTTCTGGCAGCAGGTGTGTTGTGAGAGGCTGGGCTGGCAGGGAGGTATGGAAATGAGGTGAATGGGGTAGGAGTACTGGTAGGAAGTGTGTTTTGAGAGGCTTAGCAGGCAGGAAGGGAAAGGAATAGAGAGTATAAGTGTAATTGATGTAGGAGTGGGTGGGAATGGGGGTAGGGTAGAGGAATGAAGAGAGCCCGAGCGTAGCGAGGGCGAACGGAGCGGGGCATGCAACTCTAGAAAACTAAGCTACTAGAAACAATCAGGAAAGCCAGGGAAGTTAGACAAAGTAAGAGTAAGAGAAGGCAGGAAGGCAGAGGTGCAGGGAGAAAGAGACAGAACAGGTCAGTAGTGATGTACAGCAGAAGTTTAGAGTACCAAACCAGGGGCCAGGCACCCAAAGTAGAGGAGTGCAGATGAAGGGAGGGGGGGACCAAAGATATGTGCAGAGGAAAGGCACTCAGTGTACATCTTATGTACCAGTAACAGACAGTGGAAGCTCTAGAGGTTAGAAGCCATGGTTCTCTGTTGGACAAAGTAGAAATAAAAGCATTCAGCTCATGCATGGTTATTCCCTAAATGATGTTTATCAAGAGACTGTTACTTGACTAAGATTTGGATGCCAAAAGATGCATTTGATACTTCGTACATCATCTGTTGCTTGTTATCTATGCTGCAGTATACTGTATACACATACTCACTGAAGCACATCAACATAATTATCCATAATAAATGGTTAACCATGTCCAAAAAGGAAAACAAATCTAATGTCTAGATTGTAAATATATTACAAACACAAAATGTCTTTCCAAGAGGAAAATACAAAGGACCTTAAACATATTCCAAACAAGACCAAAATATACAACTCCGATGACAAGAATGAATAGAACTTTGTTCAAAAATATACAAAAATAGTTATATAATCACAAGCACATTCCCACCAGGCACTTTATCAAATAATATTACCTGTAAATAACTGAAGATGAATGCATAACTGCATTTGAAATTAAATACCTATATGATAAATTAATATCATCAATGAATTATACCTTCCAAAGTTGTGCCTATAGCAAAGCACTTCTAAGTAATGAAGGGGGAAGTAAAACAGTATATAAAAGAAGGGCTAAGAAAATCCAGAATTCAGAGTGAAGCACCACAGGAAGTGGGGTCCAGGAGACTACAGCAATGGTTCTGTGGAAGCACATGTTTGTGCATGGCAGATTGCCAGACATAAGCATGGCACTTGTTTACCAGAATAATCAAGAGGAACAAACTCTGATGCTATGGACTTTTGAACTCAGCACTTATCTTTGCTATGGTCACTTTTGCTTTTGGTCTGATAAAGGCCTCCAATGTTCATTTTCCTGTTAGATCCAGAATTAATGTTGCATTATGCAATTAAAACTGCTTATATTAAATGTTTTGTCTCATTTGCATTATTTTCTATAATCAATTTATCTGTGTGTATGCATGTATATATATATATATATATATATATATATATATATATATATATATATATGTGTGTAAAGAGAGAGAGAGAGAGAGAGACAGATATAGAGATATAGATATACACCTATATAGAGATAGTTATATATTTTTGAAATTAATACAGCAGAGCAAAGTACATTTTTAACACCTCCCCCCCACAAACACACATAAGCACTCACTCATAATATACCTACTTTATATACATTTAATTAATTGAATTGCTCCATTGGCAGTCCACTGGTGATATCCACATGAAACAAACTACTGGAGAAATATTCAGTCATGGTAATTAATTAATATGAAACACAATTAAATTTTATTACAGAGCAGTTCACTGCACTACCTTAACAAAATTGAACAATGCTCTCCTTTTAACACAATGAAAACATGCCTCTGTGTGTTAATGATACTCAAAGTTGCATTTGTACAGAATCTGAAGTAGATTTTCTTCAAGACTGCATGTTTATTCACTGGCAAATTCTTGCAATGTTTTCATTATATTATTACATTTAGACTTAGTATAAATAAAATGCATTAAATTAAGTAGAAAATCTTTATGACTTGATAAGTACCATTAGCAAAGATAATTACTTCACAATATCTGTTTCAGCAATTTGTTCTTACTGGTTTTCATTGCACTGATGATATACAACAGGTTAAATTAACTTTCTGCTTTGTTTGAAATTAGTTTTTGAAGTGATGCATTTCCCCTTAAAATGGTACCTTAAGTGTTTTCTATTCACAGAGCCTTCATTGCTTGCTTCACTTGGTCTTTAATCCATTCTGTTTTAAAGTGCTAAATGTTTACTGAACACTTGCTAAACAGCTGTACATCTGTTCCTTTGAAAATGAGAAAACAAGTGCTTATCAAGTCAAAAAATATATATTGTTGTGACACCAACAAAGATTTATACACGCAATTGCAAATAAATAACTTGACTGATTGCCTCCTCACTCATGCTGATTGAGTAGTTCATTAATATCCATTCTGTGGGTATATTTTGATAATGATAGTCTTGCCACAAGTTCTTATGTGCATTTACATGATAAAGTAACAATATTGTTTAGTTACATATATGAAAACTTGCAAAGTGTCTTACTTGGAATACAATGTTAGAGCCAGATAAGCATATTGAAATTAGGGCTTTAAGTATTTGGTTCTTTAAAATTCTTGTCATATATTTACCTAACCAGTGAAATACTTAAAAGAATGTTCTAATAAATATTTCCAATTACCTGTGTCAATAAAACCATAGCAAAAAAAAAAAAAGCAAAGCCAAATCCTTTGCACTGAGTGGAACTTATTAATTTTATTTTAACTATTGTAGATCACTGAATAAATACTTACCAATTGCAGTCTTTAGCCCAGGAGCATACAGCAAACAAACATTATTGATCCAAACACAATTAACTTGTCTTATCAGACAACAATGCTAATGCAATACAGGTTGTTCAGATAGATTATGCCTATAATAGTAATTGCCAGGTAGGTATAAGGTTATGTACATATTTCCAGTAAAAAGAAGGAAAATGGAGATGAGATGGTAATGGGTGAGATTGTAGGTAAGGGGAGATTATGTTATGCTACTTCTATAAAGGTAAAGACAGCAAGAGATCCAATAAATCAATATTTCAGTAGGAGTGCATCTCATTCTCTCATATAGTCAATTTATCCACAGAATGAACCAGTTTGTAAATACATCAAAAGCATTTTTTGTCAAGTGTTGTAAGAAGCAAAATCATGTTCCTATGGTTACAGCAAGTCTGGGATTGCGTTTAAACATAGAAACATTTGGATATAGTGAATGTTTCTGTATTAGGAGTGGGAGTATGTGCATGTGTGTGTGTCTATGTGCGTGTGAATATGCAAGTCAGAGTAAGACCTAGGAAAAAGTTCAGACTTACTGTTGTGCATGTTTGTTCTGGTGTACATGAAGTGTGAGTGTTTTGTTTAGTGATAGTGTTAAAGAAATGGGCTTTTGTAAGGTAAGGTGTCATGCTCGTGTTAAGCATAGGGTCAGGCAAGATTATGGTAAGCACACGTTGTTATCATGCTGCAGTGAATCAAAGCCACCTTGCCCATCCTTACTGATGTTTATTACCCTTAACGTGCCCCTAACCCCAACCCTGTGTTTTCACTTAGACAAAATGCTTTCTATAACATTACCACTATTCACACAGAGTGTGTCTAAAGTTAGTGCTAGAATTTCAGTAAACTGACTGCAAAATGAAACTATTCCTTTTATTTTTGTAATCAGTTGGATTTTCAATCCTTTCTTTTGATTGGTAAGTATGCTTTAAATGTACAGTCACTGATCTCCTGTGTTTTAATGCTTGAGCACTCTGATATATCAAAATGTACTCCAGCAAATATGAGGTAATGGGGCACAACAGTGCAGAAACCATGCTGTCCTTTAATCTGCCTGATTATCTATGCTTTACATTGATGATGAGTTTATTTCTATGGGTAGAGGGACCAGAGGCCAGAGAACTGGGTGTAATTATAAAATCTCAAGAGTGCTGTATTTGACTCACAAGTTGGGTCTCCTAGAGATGCACTGCACATCTGAGAAAGGCTTAAGGCACAAGTGCACAAATGATGATGTTCAGTACTACTGAACAGCTATTGCATGCAACATATGCAAGCAGCTTAAATCACCTATGCACTTACTCAGACTACCAGCTCTCTTCAACTATTACAAGAATAAACATTAGATAGCCAAGCAATGCAGAGCAGGGCAAGCAGCAACTTAGAGAGTATGTCAGTAACAAGCATGCTAGTCAGGTAGCATGAGTCAGTACATGACTGATTTGGCTGTCTCTAAATGTTCTAACCTGCAACACACTGCAAACACTGTATGTAAGGTGTCTAGACACCAGGACAGATACTAGTTCCATGAAAGGGTGGAAAGATGGTATAATATTGTAAGAAATGGGGAGATGTAGAAATCAGAGGTTCAACCAGATGCACAATATAAATAAAATGTGGAGATGCACATACTAGCATAATGCAACATGGGTTGGACAGACACAAATTGAGGGTGGCCAATGGTGATGGGAAGAAGTGGACAATGTACCATGAGTGGGCTGCACAATAACAAGGTGAGTTACCTGGACAGGGAGAAAGTGGAGAATAAATACTATTCTGGCAGTTAACTGGCCCAGATGCATGTCAGAATGACTCAGAATATGGTTCAGGTGTGACAGAGTGGCTGGTAATGTGGGCCAAACCCTCCTCTGATGGCCTGAGGAAAGGTTGTACAAATGAGACATACCTGCTATGCACACCAAGAAGGACACTGCAGTGGCCACCCTTGCCATACGAATAGCTAGGTGTAGCAAGTGACCCTGTCAGGCTACCTGTCTTGGAGAGGCTATAACCTCCACCCCGATTCACTCACTCCCAGCCCTATACTCCACCAGAGATGCATCCACATGGCTGTGGCAGCTTTAGCTGAAGTGCCTGGGGTCCCTCAGCTCCATGACCTACACTAGGGTACACAATGGGAAGGATGGTATTATTGACGATATCTTGGAAAAGATACACATAATGCAGCACTAGTTAGTAGGAAAGTTTCACCCTAACTATGTTTTAAATCCCAATTTTTGTGTACATGCATCTCTTTCTCCAATCAAGAACTAGCTTTATATAAAGAGACACAATCATCTGTATTGGATAAATGAAGCTGAATAAGAATTCATTGAAAACAGAGTACATTATATCCCAGTCTCATTCTAAATAATTGAATGTCTCACCAAAATAGATGATGATACAGAGAAATATAGAGAGGACTTTGAAAAGTTTATCATGTGGTGACTATAGGTATGCATATTCCTCTAACCTTTAACAGTGCCTTGTATAGATGCAGGCAACTTAGAAACTTACAAAACATCCCATATAACGTTGCCCAGTACTAAGTTGCATGAAGAACTACTTATATGCATTTCAAGGAACATAGCCACATGACTTCAGTCATGCATAGTCTAGTGTTTAGTTTGTTCCCTCACAATGCCCATGCTAGCCTGCTGTACCATCCCTTTGCAGTTCACTTAAAAAACTGACGCTATGCATAGGCACTTTCTCAATATCATTGCCAGAATCTAGGTAGATACGGGCATCCTGTAGTAATCGTCTCATGTTGTCTGACAACCAACTAATCCTTAGAGAAATGGATGCAATATGTGAGAGATGTAATTATACAATGTCATTGGAGGCATGACTCTCACACAAATGCACTCAAAATAACAATCATGTTGTTATCAGGTTGTCAATAACATTAGCATTATACCCACCACTCATAGCAATGACACTCAAAACACAGACCAACATATGCTGAGGCACTTAAAAGCAACGTTCCTAAATCTCAAAGACCTCCTAAACATTCATTCTACATAAATAATCCTTAACAACTTCAAAAGCACTCCACCAGAACATCATCCAGAGGAATACATACAGCAACACCTTTTGGACCATAAAAACAAAGCTCATAAGGCAAGCCAGCACACTACCCACCAGAGCATAGATACAGAGAGCATCCAGGAAGTGCATGGCTAGAATACCTCCCACAAATTAAGGCCAGCTACTGCACAGACAGGGACTAAAGCTGGACGTCTCAATCTATATCAACAACAAACTCACCTCAACACTGGTCAATAGGATGACACACACGAGCTTCTGCATGTCAGATTTATATAGGCAAAATCCCATGTCATATCCTTGCAAGCTATGAGTCACCCTCTGTGACCCAAAAAACATAATTCATACTTGGACTTAATGGTCCAGAAGTAAATCAAAATATAAACCACCCTGGTGGAATCCAAACATAAGCAGTTTGTTCAACAAAAAAAAAAAAAGTCATAAGTAAAACTAAAAAGAGCTACACCTAGCAGATGTTTGCAAACTAGGAGCAGACATAGAATCCCCCCATCCCGCAGGAAGGACTAGCAATTACAAATGACTGATGGCACAGCCATGGCTTAAAACTCAGTGCTACGAAATCTATAATAGTAATGTCTGTGTAGTTAGCCACCCTAGAAAATTACTTCATCAATAGCACACCCTAACGGGTAGAACCAGGAGTCAGGGATTTGAGTATGCATACAGATATCAACCTGTTTTTTGACCAACATTTGTCTAAAGTAGTAAGTAGATCATTCTTTGTTGCACAACTTATAAGCAAGGTATGGCATCTAGGCACAAGGAAGTCATTGCTCCACAGTATTTAGTCCTCATCAGGGCATCAGGTAGTATGATGCCCCCTTCAGTACATACCTAACCAGGCATATGCAACAACTGAACTTCCCAGATGCTTCTCACAAAAAGAGTACAGGGCATAAACAACATGTCCTATGCAGGATCTCTATACTCTGTTTTCCACAGACTGTTGAGAGGTGATCTATGCCTAGTACACAGTGAGAAAGAAAGAAAGATAGATAGTTATAGATATAGCTATAGATAGAGATACACATGCAGCTAAGTTCTCCACTATTGTGGATACTTATTAAACTCTACAATCAATACTGCTGGACTTAACTCTTTTTATTAATATGTAAATATATTTTTAGTCTGCAAAAATATTGCCATGTATATATCATGTGTTTGCATTTCTGTTTTGTCTATCTAACGTTCTTGTATAACTGATTTTGACCATATTTTTGACTCAAATGTCTTATTCTCTCTAAACTGTGTTTTTTTGGGAGCTTTTCTCCTCGGGTCTCCACTGAAAGTGGGCCACAAGCCCAGCTGGACCAATCCAGTTAACAAATGTCAATGAATAAATAAAATACATAAATAATACCTATACATCTGAGGGATATTTACAAAGAAAAACAACTTGTATACTACAATGACCACATAAGTGGGTGTACTGGAAAGCCGGTGTGTTATGACTTGAGCTGGATGGATATTATGAACTAATGCTAAAATGTTAATCAACATTAGTTGTTTGGTCTTACTACTGACAATATTGTTTGGTATCTAATCTGGTTACATTTAGCAATTTAATAAATTCTTAAAAAATTATTCTTATATGCATCCTTGTAAATATTGTAAAACTGTTGAATGTCCATTTTGTCATACTACTAATTGAAATTTTATTGGAAATAAAAGGTTTTCTTTCATAATAATAATAATAATAATAATAATAAAGAGAAAAAGAAATGTGTAGCCTAATTAAGGTTGCTATACGCATTACTTTCAGCATTCCTGCATATGAAGCTGTGTGCGTGTGCGTGTGTGTGTGTGTGTGTGTGTGTGTTAGTGGGGGTGGATTAATAAGCCTTACAGTGGGTGTCACTGTTTTAGGCTACCATGTTATATGCGTATACAACTGATATATAGGCAGTGGTTCACTCCATATATATCTGTTCTGGCATGGAAAATGATGCTCCTGTCTTCCTCTTTTTCACCTGAAGAGTAAGTGGTCATACAGCTGAGCCACAACTGCTTGTACATAGTATGGGCCAGGTATCAGACTGTGTCTTCTGTAGCCTTACAAGGATTTTGTTGCATTGTGAGGAGGGGCAGTCATACAATGTATATTATATTTTTCACTGAGAAGTGTATTTGTCATGTTCTGATGCAAGTCTATGAAACAAATCTTTGGAGCTAGATATAAAATATTTACTATGTATAATGAAACAAATTTTTGGAGCTAGATATAAAATAGTTACAATGTATAATAACAATTATGCAGACTTTGATACCAAAGTGCGCTGTTTATGCATTTTATTTTGTTGATAACAATAAACCACAGTGGTGCAGTGGTAGCGTTGTCGCCTCACAGCAAGAGGTTCTCCCGTTCGATTCTCGGCTGGAGTGCCTTCTGTGTGGAGTCTGCATGTCCTCCCCGCAGTCGAGTGGCATTCAAAAGACATGCGTGAATGGGCGTGCCTTCGTTGAAGGTTGGGTATCAGGCTGGCACCTCCGCACCATAAAAAATGACTGCCAATGATTAGTGGACCAGAGTTCTGCTGGGGCGACCCCTAACCGGGAAAAGACGAAAGAAAAGCAACAAAAAAAAACATTTTGTTGATAATAATGACCCCCGAATGTTTCCTTACAGCTACCCATCCCTGTTATGTCATCATAAAAGACTGCACCCACAATGCCTCACTTTGTGTACTACTGCCTAAGCCACTGTATTTCCATGCTAACTGCATTAGTACTAGTTGCATACTCCCTAGTAACACTGCATTTCTGTGCTAACTGCATCAGTACTAGTTTCTTACTCCCTAGTAATACAAGTTGCTGAGTAGTTCTTGTAGGAGGAGCGCCTCGTGTTGAAATTAACATGATGTTGTAGTATGAAAACCAAGATGAAAGTAAGAAATTGCTCATATATAGAGATAAGTTACTGAATCTTACCCACACTGCCTAGCAACGTTTTGTAAATCATTGTCTAATACCTACCATAATGTGTGTGGTTTTACAGAAAATTTGAGTAAAAAGTGAAAGTAAACAATCAAACACATTACAATCTTTATTTGTTGCACAAGTGCTTACAATATTAAATATAAGGAATGTAATGACAAATTAAATTAACTATAAAACAAGGATGTTATTTAAAGTGACCAATACACCTCAGGCTGTGCAAACACTGACTGAAACATTATGTGTATTTGTATGTGTCATTTCAACAGATCATAACACTAGCATCCATATTTAGGCACAACTTAACCTGAATACAGCACTGCTGGAACTCACTGTCACAGGCCTGCTGAGGTTAATGGGTTACACAATTAGGTACCAGTGTTCCATGTGTGATTGCCATTCAGATCACTTACTATATAGTCAGATGAGACATATTTGTAGTTGGTAATGGTTTGACAGAGCACGCCATATTGGGATGTTTACGCAATAATTACAGGGCATACAAGTGTGCTCCTGATTGAGCAACATGTGCAAATTGCTAATCATTGGAAATTTGTCCTGAATATGTGGGGATCTTGGATATTACTGTCAAAGAGTATTAGCAACATCTGTGCTGCTGTAATGTTCCACAATTTAAATTACCAGATCTTACTAGATCACTTGCATTTTGAATATGCATTGCCTACTTCTCTAATGACCTAGGGGAGTGTATGTCATCCCTCTATGTGACTATATGACATGGGCCTTGACATATCTTGGTGCATATATGTCCTGTATGTAGACAATGGCACACTGCTTGTGCACAATGAATATATATTTAATGCCTTTAATGCTTAGTTGTCAGCTCTAAATTACAACCGTGAGCGTCCATGAACTTTTTGTTTGTGAGACAGCACTTCATAGTGCATTTAGGATGTCATAGTAATTATCTGGGATTCACACATCACATTCTTCATGGCACATAATAGTGAAAAAAAATGTGTGTAAAGTGAGTGTCACAAGTTCACTATGGTATGTACCAGAATTGTATCAGTTAGGATACTGCTTTTTTAATTCTGTATCGATCTCTGTAGGCTTTCATGGGAACTGATATGTTCATGTTTGACTGACAGCATTAAGAGTGAAGTTGCATTCCACAGCTTTACAGCATTTAACTATGGCAATTTCATGTCACAATTCTGACTGATTCATTATTTGTATTTAATGCATCATACAGAAGCCACACAATGTAACAATCTACTTCCTTTAGACCTTGCAGGAAAATGTACACTCCAAGTGGGAGGGAGCAGCCCCAGATGATGACATGCTTGAACCATCTTACACTTTGTTCCACTGGTCCAGCAATGTCATCCTCCAACACCACCTGACCACAAGATGGACGAGCTGGAGGAAGTTGTTAAAGATGTTTTTTTTTTTTTACCTAGATGTAGATGACAATGGGGAAACTTTCTCCAGGACATGGTACTTGCCAGGTATGACTCCTTCCATGAGATAACAGAGGAGCTCATCCATGGGCTTTGACCTAACCAGGGATGTGCATTGGGACCAAAAGTATAGTCTTTATGTTCATTCCATGTAATGTAGCCTTAATGCCATAACCACATAGTTTAGATTTGTTGTTGTACACCCCTGTCCATCTATAACCTAATGTCCTTTATGTTATGTGTTTCTTCCCAAACCATTTATCTGCTACCATTTTACAACAACTCACTGGCTTTTTCCTAAAAAACGGGGACTATTTCTGAAAAAAATATCCATGCACCCCACCAACTCCCTGTGACATTCCTTTCCCTTCTTCCATAATATCTCTTTCTCCCTGCATACCCTAGCCCAAATTCTACTGTCTTATCTCTCCCACTACTTGGGAAGTATATGTTTTATCCCACTCCTCACATAACTATTTTTTTATATAGATAATTATTGAGATGCTACTGTAACATCAACAAAAAGAATTAAATACGTAAATAAACAAACGTTTGATTTTTGTAAATGCCCTCAGCTACCCAGCAGAATCTACATTATTCTGATAGTAAAAATAACTATATATCTGCTTATTAATTAATTGATTTGGAGTTAGGCCATATGCTAAGTACACACAATTCTCTAACAAGGTGTTATTTCCTGCATTCCCCTCCATTATATAACCAACACAAACAATGGCATATTTGCCATTTTATAATCAATCATATACATATACATATATATGTATATATACATACATATATATATATATATATATATATATATATATATATATATATATATACATATACATATACAAACATTTTATTTTATTTTATTTATTTTATTTTACATTTGTTAACCGGGCTAGTCTGGCTGGATACATGTCCATTTTCAGCAGAGGCCCGAGGAGAAAAGCTCCATTACGTACTAGTCAACTTACAATACAAAGATTAAACAATCAAATAACAAATATCAAAACCAAAAACTCAAGCAAGCCAATTATATAAACATAATAGCAAAAAAAGATCAATTTTTATGTAGTTTAGTGAGATGCTGAGGGATTAATAAACATGAAAATAAAGACTGAGAGGCAACCTTCTTGAATGATTGCTAGAGTAAGACTGCTAGTAAATGCAGAAGTCTGGTAATAGACTGTCATATGGAGAGTAAAATATAAATATAAATTGCCTATGTAGAAATGAGAGTAGAAAAAAAGTTGTGGCAGGGTACTAGAAAAAGGTAGGGGATAAACATATAAGAGATAAGTAGAAAGGTAGGAAAAGAAACAGATGACAAGATGTAACGAAAGGAAGAGAAACGAAATGTTAAAAATGGGTCAGTAGAGGCATAATTAAGGGTAAAGAAGCAATTAGTAGCAGTGAAGGGGGGGCTAGAAGAGGATAAATCATTGGTGAGCTCAGTCAGGATTAGTGCATGGGCATAGCCAGTGGGTTTGTAGATGGTGTCTTATATTTTTTTTTTGAAAAGGTGAGGAGAGCTTAGGGTGGTCAGGTCTATGGGGAGTTTATTCCAATAAGATCCTACAGTATTGGCAAATAAGGAGTCACCTGCTTTGTTGTGGGATTTGAGATTAGTTACTAGAAGCTTCCTGGCAGAGCGAAGGGAAGTAAGATTTTTGTATGGGGTGATGAGGTTATTTAGTATGGGTGTATTGGAGGGGTAATGTAGAATTTTAAAAGTTAAGACTAATTGATGTAGAAGTATTATGTTCTGAAGTTCTAGCCAATTAAGTTGTTTTAGATTAAGACAGTGATGTGTATGGAATGGGGAACCTGTGGCAAACCTGGCAATACTGTGGTATGCTGTGTTGAGTTTTTGGAGGTTAGCTTTAGAGAGGTTGATAAATGATGGAGAGGCATATAATAGAGTGGAGAGAAAGTGAGTTTGGGCAAGAGACACTCTGGTAGTAGCAGTAAGAAAGGGTTTTAGTCTATACAGGGCACCTATTTTTTTATTAACAGTCTTGATGGTCAGATCAATGTGGTAGTCAAAGCTTAGCTGATTGTCTATAGTGACGCCCAGTAGTTTAGTGGAACTATCAGGAGTAATGGTAGTGCCATTACAGGACACAATGGAAAATGAGATAGGGGCAGATTTAAGGGTGGGGGTGAATAGTAGCAATTTGGTTTTTTTCGGATTGAGGAGGAGACAGATATGTTGGAACCATTTTGCTGCTGCTGTAAATACATTCTGGGTGTAGGAGTGAAGTTTTTCAGGAGATAAAGCAGAACAGATGAGAGTAGAATCATCCATATTGTATACAAGTGGATGTTGGGAGAGAAGTGGGTAGGTTGTTTATGAATATGGAGAAAAGGAGGGGGCCTAGGATGGAGCCTTGTGGGACACCGATGGTGACAGGGAGCTGAGAGGATAGATGACTATCCCAGAGGACTGCTTGTTTTCTATCTTTCAAATAAGAGTCAAACCACTGTAGTGCTAATGCATCAAGTGAGAGGGATTTTAAAGTATCTAGGAGAAGTTTATGGTTAACCATGTCAAAAGCTTTTGAGAGGTCAAGGAAAAGTGCAGAGGAGTAGAGGTTGTTATTGCGGTTTTTGTTGATCACGTCTGTGAAGGAGAGAAGGGCAGTGGAAGTACTATGGTGGGGCCTAAAACCATGTTGTGAGTCTACGAGTAGGTTATATTGTAAGAGATGATATAAGAATTGATGGTGAATGCAACATTCCATAATTTTAGCTAGTGGAGACAGAAGGGCTATTGGGCGGAAATGAGAAAGTTCGTTGGAGTTGCCTCCTTTGTGGAGGGGAATGATATGGGAGATTTTCCAGCAGGAGGGGATAGTGGATTCTGTTATAGTTCTGTTAATTAATATGGAGACTGGGTAAGCTAATTCATGTGCAGCTAGTTGCAGATATTCAGCTGGTAGTTTGTCGGCTGAAGGGGTGCAAGGTTTAAGTTTAGAGAGTAACTTACATATGTAGGTAGTGGAGACTGTATTAAATTTTAGTGTAGAGGTGCTGTTTAGAGAAGGGGTTATTTGAGGGGAGAGGTGGACAGTCATGGTGTTAGCTAGAGAGGTGACTGTTTCAGAGAAGAAGTTGTTGAAAGTATTGGCTATTATATTGGGTTGGGTCTGAGCTAGGCTAGCTGGTGTAGGTGTTTTGGTGTTCCCTGGATGGAGCAGTTTATTGATTCCTGACCAGAAGTGTTTGGGGTTTTGATTTTTGTGTTGTTGATACTGAAGGTAGTAATTCTTTTTATCCAGGAGGGTGAGTTTCTTAGTTGTATTTCTCAGGTGTTTGTAGTTTTGATGGTCAGATGGGTTTTTAGTGGATCTCCATTTTGTCCATAACTTATTTCTTTCTAGCATTGTTTGTTTGGTTTTTTTGGAAAGCCAGGGGGCTGCTTTAGAGCCTATTCTAATTAATCGGGATGGTGCATGATGTTGGAGAATTTTTAGGAAGGTGTTGTTGAAATAGCTAACTGCTTCATCAATTGGGAGGTGTTTTAGAGCCGACCAGTTATATTCTTTGAGTTCATTACGGAAAGAAGACAGGTTAAAATTAGTTTTGTTGCGTACAGTACGAAAAATAGCCTGTTTGGGATTGTTGTATTTTTGTTTAGAGATGTAGGTTAGGAGATGATCGCTGATATTGTCAGGGAGTGTTCCAGTTTTATAAGAGAGGGGATTGTTGTTGATTAGTATCCAGTCTAGAATGGATAGTTTATTGGTAGATTTGTGTATTCTAGTAGGGGAGTTTATAGTTTGTTGAAAGTTAAAGAGGTTAATGTGAAGGGTAGGTTTGGGTGAGATACAGGAGTTCCAATCAATATTAAAGTCTCCTAAGATCATGGTTTCCTGAGGGAAACTACAGGAGACCCAGCTAAGAATATTTTCTAGTGTATTAGAGTTATTGCCTGGAGGGATGTAGGAGCATATTATGTAAATGGCTTTGTTTTTATTCACTTGGAGTTTGGTACAGAGTATTTCAGCATTGCCTGGGGAGGGGGGCAGGGAGTCAGTTAAGGTTACCTGTAGTTGGGATTTGTAAAGTAAGGCCACTCCTCTGCCCTTTTTGTTGAGGCGGTCTTGCCTTAGGGTACTATAACCTGGGGGAGTGAATTCGTTGTCTTTAGTACCTGGTTTAAGCCATGTTTCAGTGAGACAGAGAATATCAAAGGCATAGAAGTCAATTAAAGCATGGAGTTGAGTGATTTTATTGTTGATACTACGAATATTTAGGTGAGCTATAGTGAGGGAGTCATTAGAGAAAGGAGAACTGAGATTGTTGGATATATATATATATAATATATACACACACACGTATATATGTATATAATATATATACACATATATATATATATATATATATATATATATATACATATACATATATATATATATATATATATATATATGGTTTTACTTCATAATCTCGAATACCGAATTTCAGCATTCTGAGACCATGAAGCCA
This sequence comes from Protopterus annectens, assembly GCF_019279795.1. Classification (NCBI taxonomy): domain Eukaryota; kingdom Metazoa; phylum Chordata; order Ceratodontiformes; family Protopteridae; genus Protopterus; species Protopterus annectens. Next base: position 212,722,491 of record NC_056748.1, read on the forward strand.
AACTATTCAGAATACCGAATCTCACAATCACGAATCCCACAATCACGAACATACATACATCTTACACCACATAACACACACACCATTCCACCCACAGCACACAAACCAAACAACCCTACACTACATAAGCACCACCCACACTCCCCCTACTTATATATATATTATATATATATATATATATATATATATATATATATATACACCCACTCCAAGATCGCACATAACATAAAAAAAAACAAAAAAAAAAACTCACCACGGCATTCTCTACTCGCTTGCACACAAATACACATCACACATACACAAACACCAACAAATCAAACACTCACACTCATACTTACATCTCACTACCCTTGCCACACATGCAACATACAAAAACACACACAAACACTCACTCACCTGCAATTTCTGGCACCAAAGCACTTTCGGCATTCTGAATTTTTGGCTTTGTGATCTCGGAATGCTGAAATTCGGTATTTCAGTATTTTGAGATTATGAAGTGAAACTACATATATATATATATATATATATATATATATATATATATATATATATATATATATATATATATATATATATATATATCTATATATACACACACACACACACACACACACACATACATACCTGTCTGTGTGTACATTTATGTATTTTATATATATATATATATATATATATATATATATATATATATATATATATATATATCTTGGAAAAAAAGGCAGGGGAAGGAATGCATAAAGGAACAGGTTGTTGCAAAGGAAGGAGAATGTATCTGATCTCCAGGCTGTGGGTAGTTTGCTCCTGCAACAGAATTTTTCCAGTTGAGCACTTTCTGTGGTGGCAAACACTTCTATCTGTGGGGATCCCCCTTAATAGGCTATGCCTAGAACTGTTTCCTGATGCAGATACAACTCATGGGGATCCATCAATTACCTGCTGAGATGATCTGCTAGAGTGTTTTGAATCTGTGGGAGGTATTGTGCCATAGATCTGTCTCCCAAACCTGCATCTCTAGTCATTAAAGAGGGTAAAAGTGGGTTCCCCCTCCTTTGATTATCCACCACGTAACTGTAGTGTTCTCTGTTTTGACAAGCAGGATCCCTAGTTTCCTCTGATCTTTGAAAGCCACTAGGCCCTTTTGCACTGCCTTCAGTTCTTTCATATTTATGTGCTTGTGTCTGAACTGAGTTTCCCATCTGTCTTGGGATTGAAGGTGTTGGAAATGTGCCCCTGAGGCTGTCTCTGAAGCATCTGTGGTCAAAGTTTAGTCTTGAGGGATGAACCACCATACACATTCCTCCTTGAGACAAGGGATCAGTGGAATTTCTGTCTCCATGGATTGTGAGTGCTGGCACCACAGATTCTTGAGGTACTACTGGAGCTTCATCATATCCAGCTCTCTAGAGGGATCATGAGGATACAAAATGCCATGTAGCCTAATGCTCTGAGAAATTCCCTGGATGAGAGGTATTGTCTCTGCATAATGTTTTGGAAGCATTGACTCAAGAAGGAGATCTTTTCTGGAGGGAGGAAGGCCTTTTGAATGGAGGAATCCATAAGATCCCCCAGGAAAACTATCCTTGTGCATAGGTCTGTTTTGGATTTTTAAAGATTTATAGTGACCCCCAACGAGCTGAGGAGGATCTGAGTGAAGGCCAGATCCTTGAGGAGCTTTGATTGACTCATTGCTTGAATGAGGCAGTCGTTTATACAGGGATCAAGTTGGATCCCTCTTGTTCTGCAGAAGGCAATCACAGGAGCTAAACACTTTGGGAATGTGCAAGTAAGCATTTTTTCGGCCCAAGGTGACTATTATGGCCTGAGGGGCTATCATGAGGAGATGTTTTTGAAGACTCAAAATTTTGAATTTTAGTACTCTGCAGGGAATATTGAGGGTGGACAGGTCTAGGATAGGGTGCCAAGAGCTTTCATTTCTGGGAACCAGGAATAGCCTGGAGTAGAACTATTTCACTGTTTGGTGATCTAGTATTAGTTCCACTGAGCCCTATGAACATAGGTTGTGAATCATGGAAAGGGCCTCCACTCTTTGATTTTGTGGAACATCTGGGTAACCTGACTATCTTAATGCCCCCATGAAAGTGTGCTTGCAACCGTCTGAGATAACCTTCAGAACCCAACTGTCTAAGTTAATTAGGGACCAGTTTTATTTGAACAGGGATAGCCTTCCTTCTAGTCTTCCTCCCATCTTTTCTGGAGAGGGTAGGGGGGGTGAGGTAGGGAAAGAAAGATTCAATGTTCCTCTCTGTTAGGGCCCTCTGACTTAGGTCTCCCCTGCCTGGGGGTTCCTGAGGACCACTGCCTAGGCTTTTGTGATTGAAAGGGAAAGGACCAGTGTTTAGTGGGAAAATTTCTACTAAACCCAGGAGGCTGAACTTGGAGGAAGTCCTTGATAGTTTGCATAGATTTTGCTTCATCTTCCATTTTTTTAGCATAGCCTTAGCCTTTGGCCCAAAAAGGAAGTCCTTATCCAGGGGTGCATCTAGAAGTTTGGATTTGACATTGTCTGGTAGGGTCTAGTCCCTAAGTTCAGCATGCCTTCTAATAACAGATCCAGATACAGCAGCTAATCTAGAGGCCTCCATAGCATTACAGTCACAGTGTAAAAAGTGTCTAGACACCTGGGAGCTGGAATGGCAAAGGTCCAACAATTCTATAGCAATGTTCCTGTCCTCCAGTGAGGAAATCTTTTGTTTCATTTTATCTAAAATACTTTGTTGGCATTTTATCATATGAAACTGTCAGTTAAGGGCGCTCATGGCTAGGGTAATGGAGGCTTAAAAACCTCAGCTTTGGCCGGCTAAGAACTTGCTGTATTCAACTGGGATGTATAAGAGAATTTAAGTACCTTTATCTGCACTTTTTGTTCAAAAAAAAATACAGTATTTAAATTGATTTTAACTGTGTGCTGCAGGAATATTAACTGAACCGGAAGTTAGTCAGTGTTTGCTGAATTTTGTTATTTGCTAGTAATTACAGGTGTGGGGGTAGCCACATTCTTTGATTTCCTGTCCTTGCCTATTTAAGTGGTACAGTGTGAAATATGTTCTGCTTAAAAACCTCAGCTTTGGCCGGCTAAGAACTTGCTGTATTCAACTGGACGTATAAGAGAATTTAAGTACCTTTATCTGCACTTTTTTTTCAAAAAATACAGTATTTAAATTGATTTTAACTGTGTGTTGCAGGAATATTAACTGAACTGGAAGTTAGTCAGTGTTTGCTGAATTTTGTTATTTGCTAGTAATAACAGGTGTGGGGGTAGCCACATTCTTTGATTTCCTGTCTTTGCCTATTTAAGTGGTACAGTGTGAAATATTTTCTGCTTAAAAACCTCAACTTTGGCCGGCTAAGAACTTGCTGTATTCAACTGGACATATAAGAGAATTTAAGTACCTTTATCTGCACTTTTTATTTCAAAAAAATACAGTATTTAAATTGATTTTAACTGTGTGTTGCAAGAATATTAACTGAACTGGAAGTTAGTCAGTGTTTGCTGAATTTTGTTATTTGCTAGTAATTACAGGTGTGGGGGTAGCCACATTCTTTGATTTCCTGTCCTTGCCTATTTAAGTGGTACAGTGTGAAATATTTTCTGCTTAAAAACCTCAGCTTTGGCCAGCTAAGAACTTGCTGTATTCAACTGGACATATAAGAGAATTTAAGTACCTTTATTTGTATTTTTTTTTTTTTAAAATACAGTATTTAAATTGATTTTAACTGTATGTTACAGGAATATTAACTGAACTGGAAGTTAGTCAGTGTTTGCTGAATTTTGTTATTTGCTAGTAATTACAGGTGTGGGGGTAGCCACATTCTTTGATTTCCTGTCCTTGCCTATTTAAGTGGTACAGTGTGAAATATTTTCTGCTTAAAAACCTCAACTTTGTCCGGCTAAGAACTTGCTGTATTCAACTGGACGTATAAGAGAATTTAAGTACCTTTATCTGCACTTTTTATTTAAAAAAAATACAGTATTTAAATTGATTTTAACTGTGTGTTGCAGGAATATTAACTGAACTGGAAGTTAGTCAGTGTTTGCTGAATTTTGTTATTTGCTAGTAATTACAGGTGTGGGGGTAGCCACATTCTTTGATTTCCTGTCCTTGCCTATTTAAGTGGTACAGTGTGAAATATTTTCTGCTTAAAAACCTCAGCTTTGGCTGGCTAAGAACTTGCTGTATTCAACTGAACGTATAAGAGAATTTAAGTACCTTTATCTGCACTTTTTTTTTTTAAAAAAATACAGTATTTAAATTGATTTTAACTGTGTGTTGCAGGAATATTAACTGAACTGGAAGTTTAGTGTCGGGCTGTGTCCTACATGAACTCCAAGAAGAGCTAAACCCAAACATAAAACTACTGTTCAATCTCAGCCTTACTACAGGATATGTGCCCAAAGAGTGGCGTACAGCAACAGTGGTCCCTCTCCATAAAGGTGTTGCCTCAACGGATCCTGGAAACTATCGCCCCATAAGCCTGACTAGCTTGGTCTGCAAAGCTATGGAAAGGATCATCATGGACCTCATAAATAAAGATATTGGGGACCTACAGACACTGGATCCTACCCAGTTCGGCTTTGTTAAGGGCAGATCCTGCCTCTTAAACCTGGTTGATTTCTTTGAAACAGTCACCAAGGCCATTGACGAGGGGAAGGTGGTCCACACAGCCTACCTGGACCTCGCAAAAGCCTTCGATACAATACCCCACTCAGGCATTATAGATAAACTCAGCAGCTTAAATATGAACCCCTATGTCACTAGATGGATTGCAAACTGGCTCAAGGACAGAACCCACATGGTTAGAATTGCTGGAGCCATGTCAGACTCCAAACCAGTTACAAGTGGTGTCCCACAAGGCTCAGTCCTGGGACCTCTCTTGTTCGGTATATATTTCTCGGAGGTACAGGCCAACACGGAAGGACTGTGGCTGACCAAGTTCACAGATAACTGCAAACTGGGCACCATAATCGACTCTCCAGCTGACACAAGCATCCTCCAAAAGGGCCTCATAGAAACAGACATGGCCTCAAGCTAAATGCCAAAAAGTGTATAGTCATCCCCTTTGGCAAAAACAAAGTGCCCACAAATTACCACATAGGTGGTAATAAATTAAGTACAGAAGAAGTAAATAGGGACCTGGGGACCCAAGTTGATAGCAATCTCTCATTTGACAACCACGTGGCCAAAGTGGTTTGAAAAACATTTTATATAGCCCACCTAATCATGAAGGGATTCACATCTAGATCAGGGGAGGTCATTGTGCCTCTTTACTCATCCCTCATCAGGCCCATAATTGAGTACAATGCCCCTTTTGGGATGTACCTTACCAGACACCTGCAGCAACTGGAAAGACCCCAAAAGTACCTCACCAAGAGGATCAAAGGGCTCAAACAGATGCCATATGCTGCCCGGTTAAAGAAACTCCAGCTCTTCTCAGTGGCATACCGCCTGTTCAGTGGCGATCTGTGCCTGATGTATAAAGCCATGTCAAACCTGGAATTAATGGACATGCTGCACCTCAGAAAATCCAAATCCCATTGAGCTACGCGCTCGAGAGACTTGATCCTCAGCACTGAAATAAATAGGACATGCTGGAGGGACAGATTCATAATCCAGAGGCTCCCTTCACTCTGGAATAAAATCCCAGTCCACGTTAGGCAGAGTCCCTCATTGACTCTCTTCAAGAGGAATCTTGATGAGTGGATGGGAGATCATAGGTTTACCCCGGGTGTCACTTCTGTGTCACTGTTAGACAGAGGCACAGTATACTAACCTCGAAAAAGGGCATAGCAAAATAAATTTAAAATGGGTGGCGAAAGCCAAACACATTCTGGCTAGGCTTATAAATGCCCTAGGGCAGATAGCCTAGTATGAACCTATGAACCTATATAGACTTTATTTATCAAACCTATCGAAGCCACTGCTTTCCTTGTCAGTAGGTAAAGAATTCTTAGGAGAGCTGACTTTTGCTCCCTTATGAGCTGAAGTGACAACCTCTGGGTTCAAGGAATAGTCCATAAAAACATAAAACATATGTTACAACCTCAGACTAAGTTGGAATAGCCAAAAGTTTGTGTTCTCAGAGGTCAAGGAACTTCCTAACCCTCTTTTTAGATTGTGAGCATACTTGTGCCTCCCACTAGAAATGTTTCCTCATGGCATGGAGTGTTTACCCAAAAGTGTTGCCTTTAGGGGGTGAGGCTAACTGTATATTCTCCTCAGAATCTGAATTCTCAAAGGAAGAAAGGTATGGCCCCTCCTCAAAGACAAACCCCTCTGGTCAGAATCCTCATCTGATTGAGGAGCATCAGAGAAAACATCAAGGGTAGGATCCCTCTTCCTTTTCCTTAGGAAAGACTCTAAAGGGGGTTGCCTAGCTTTAACTAAGGAGATGATGTACTCAGCTGACCTGACCAGGTCTTGCTAGTAACCTGCTGAGTGGGAGTTGGTAGGCCTAGGCATAGGACCTAAGGTAAAACCCTTCTTAGAAATAGCCTGGATTAGAACCTTTCCCTATTTTATGATCTGGTACTGCCCTAATTAAAAATGGCTTTAGCTTTGTGTCTAGGTACAGCCGCCATCTTGAGACCAGTCTCTTTGTAATACTGGACCGATTCAGTCTGATGCCTCAGAGGAATGTTGCCAGTACAAGATTGCTCACTGGAAACCAAGGTCTGCTGAGTGAATCCAGACCCATTTGATGAACTAAAAACCAAGGCCTGTGTTGAAGTTGAGGTAACCAACAGCATGGTGGACTCCATAAGGGTCTCAATAGAGGTCTATGCCACCACCTCAGTTGCAGAAGGGGGCTGTGAAAGTGGCTCGCCTTCCTCAGTAATAATGAGCCTTGGAGAACTGGCCAACAGTGAATGGAAAGATGACATGCATCTCTCTCTTGGGCTTCAGGCTTCTGGTAAAGGCTCTTCCATTCTTCATAGTACCCTTTTTTAGGGAATGCCATGAGGCAAAACTACCAACATGAAAATTTCATCAAAATGCAAATTATAGGTCATGCTGCTAAACACTAGGAGTCAAAACATGAAACTGCACTCATTGCAAGCATTCCTAACCATGAAAGAGGCTGATATTTGCATAGTCACAGAAACCTGGTTCAACGCTGTGGAAAGCACCCCAGCCATACCAGTTTACTCATCCTATCTTACATTCAGACCCGAACCTGTGGGCAGCAAAACGAGGTAGAGTTTCAACATATATTAAAGACATACACACCCTCAGGCTGGTGTAACAGTATGATGCACAGGAGACACTCCAGGTGATGTTAACCACTGACAAAACCTTTATTCAAATCATAGCTAGCTAAAGGCCCCATCTGTGACTCAAGATGCACAGTGTACCTTTATGGAATCCTAGAATCTATCAAGATTTAAACCTTTACCCTGATCCTGGGTGACTTTAACTATCTAACCATAGATTGGAAGAACTACTCGTGCCAAAACACAAATGCCCAGAGATTCCTTGATTTTTGTCAGTGCAAATGCCTTGGACCAGCTAGTCGACACCCCCACAAGAGGTGATATCTTGGACTTGGTATTAACCAACATGTTTAACCACTGCAGCATCCCTACAGTGTCATCATCCCTGGTAATATCGACCACAAAGCAGTCACTTTCGAAGCCACCATCTCTACCGATCCCACTCTCCCAGCTGGAGTCAAACAAAAAAACTTCTCCAAAGCTGATTACAACCTCCTGAGGGAAGGTATAAACAGTTTTACAGCCCCCTCCTCCTCTATAAGAAGTGGCACAAATGTCCAAACCTATACTAAAGTACTATATGTGCATTTATATAGTTGCATGGAATCAGGAATACCTGACAAGACAAAAATCCTCCTCCTCAAGGAAGAGTAAACCTGTCTGGTGGACATCTGCAATAAATAAACTCTATAATAAAAGAAAGAATTGCTGTCCAGGACCAAGAAGGAGAAGATGCCTAATTGGAAGCAATCTGTCCTTAGCCTGAAGAAGCAAATAAGAGCACTATTGAAACCTTCCAAAGCAAACTGAGTCCAAACTGGCCACGTCAACTAAAGACAATTATAAGGCCATCTTTGCATATGTCAACAATCTCAAAGGATGAGATCAGATTTGCTCAGAACTTGTGGTCAAAGACAAAGGGCTTTTAGCCTATCTGTGTAGGGTAGATGTTTGAGGCCCTTTATTCTCCTGGTGAGGAACCTCCATGGTCTTTACACAAACGCCATATATTTATCCAACCTGCTGACAGGCAGGTTCAGTGAAAACTTCACCCTTCTGTCCCCATCAGTAAAGCAGGACATCCTCAGAACTTACCCCCCTCCCGTTGTCTCTAAGGAGCAAGTCATCACTGCCATCTCAAAGGCAAAAATATACAGCCTCCATGGGACCCATAATATCCAAGGCCACATCCTACATGAACTCAGGCAGCAACTTGAAGCACCATTAGACACCCTGTTCAACCAAAGCCTGAGTACCGGACTCATCCCAGCTGAGTGAAGGAAAGCCACTGTCATCCCTTTGCACAAAGGTGGAGCATCCACTGATCCAGGTAATTATAGAACTGTCAGCCTAACTAGTTTGACCTGCAAGGCCATAGATTATCATGGACCTCATTAGCAAGGACATTGGCAACCTCCAAACACTCAACCCACACAGTTTGGTTTCATTAAGGGGAGGTCATGCCTGTTAAATTTGATCAACTTCTTTGAGACAGTCACCAAAGCCATGGACAAGGGGAAGACAGTGCACACCGACTACCTTGACCTGACCAAAGCCTTCAATACTATTCCCCACTCTGGTATAATGGATAAACTCAGCCAGGCATCAATCCATATGTTACCAGATGTTAGCTCACTTGAAAGAACCCACCTAGTCAAAATAGGGGAAGTCACCTCAAGCAGTAGATGTGTAACAAGCTGTGTACCCAAGGAATCAGTTTTGGGGCCTCTGTTGTTTGGTATATACTTTTCTGAGGTGCAAGCCAAAACCAATGAGCTATGGCTGACCAGGTTTGCAGATGACTGCAAGCTGGGTACCGTCATCAATTCCCCTAGTGATGTGGACCTCCTTCAAGAGGGTCTCAACCAAACAAATGACACGTGCCAGAATCATGGCCTCAAACTAAATGTCAAAAACTGCGTTATCATCCCCTTTGGGGAGACTGACATCCCCACAAATTAACACATTAATAACAAGGTCCTAAACATGTAATCAGTTGTGAGGGGCTTGAGCACCCAGGTTGATAGCAAACTGACTTTTGACCACCATATTGCCTCCACTGTATGGAAAGCTTTCTACATGGCCTAACTCATTAGGAAGGGTATCTTATTCAGGGGCAAGGAGGTCATAATATCCCTGTATTCTTCCCTTATAAGACTCATTATTGAGTACAACTCCCCTTTTGGCATGTACCTCACAAAGCACATGCAGCAGCTGGAAAGACCATGGAGGTTCCTCACCAGGAGAATAAAGGGCCTCAAACATCTACCCTACACTGATAGGCTAAAAGCCCTTTCTCTCTACTCATTCAGACTTCTCAGAGGTGACCTCTTTCTGGCATATAAAGCAATCTCAGACCCAGCCTTGCTGGGACTGCTGCATATCCAAAAGTCAACATCCACTCGAGTAACTCGAATGCATGGCATCTACATTATCTGTGACATCAATAGCACTTGGTGGGACATATTTGTGTCCCAGAGACTCCCCCTTCTGTGGGATAGACTCTCTGCCCTTGTCAAGCAGAGTACCTCATTAACCCTTTTTAAGCTCAACCTAGATAACTGGATGGGGAAAAGAAAATACACCCCTGGGATTCTACCTTTGTACCTGCTGGACAGGGGCACCAGGTGTCGACTTTTGGGCACATGGGTTAAATTATTGGCTAGGCTTGTAAGGCCTCAGGGCCCATAGACTAGTAACTTGCTATGATTCTTAGGGAGTTCAACCTCTGGATGACCAATAGATGCCCTCTAAAGATGTGCGGAAGATTGCAAACTAAGATGCCATGATAAGATTTCAGCCCTATGCCTGATAGTCCTAGATTCAAAATGGGTGCAGAAATGATGACCAGGGATGTCATGATCTGGGCCTAGACAGGTGATACACAAAGAATGAAGTATTTTTGCGGGATTTGCTTACCACAGCGGAGATGATTGTTAACCTTATCTGACATGAGTGAAAGCAAGAAAAATTTTCCCAATGGGGTACTTAGCTTTAGTACACTTCTTTCTGTTGCAGACCAGCTAATGCACTGAAACACTGATTTGGGCTCTGACAGCAATATATAATAGCATCTGCTGGCTCCCTTTATACCCAAACATACTGATGTAAGGAAAGGGCATTTGACAACCTTAGGAAGAGGAAGATCTTTAGTCTGGTAGTATGTCTGGCTAAGTTCTTCCACAGCATCTGTTGTTTCTTTTATTTGAGTAAGAATAAACATTACTTTTAAAGTTAACTATAATGTTAAAAGTTGTTGCTGGACATTTGGATCAAGAGGCCAATGAGAAGCCTTGTTGATTTTCTTAATTATGCTAGAAGACTTTCTCCTCATTGACTTATTAATAATCAAGCAAGGGAAACAAACTCTAGACTACAGAAAGCAACCTGTTAACAGCTCATAATTTTAATTCTCTGAGCAATCCGTGAGAGACGTTAAATATGTTGACAAAATATAAATGTGGTGATATGCAAGACACCTACACAATGTCTTTAAATTTCGGTATCTGTAAAGTGTTGAAAGAAATCCTTGGAATGGTACTTTTGACACCTTCCTCTTAAATTATGACATAAAATGACAAAGCAGATTACAAACCAACAAAGCCCTTGTTTAAATATGTGCCTGTGTCACATATGAATTGCATGATCCCTAGTCTTAAATCAACTTTGTACTCATGTATAGTTTCTGTCACTGAATTTGGTTCTTTTACCTGAGTAATAAGGTACATTTTCTTAAAATGTTTCTGGTTTGAATATGTTTTATTTGAATAGTATTTTTCTGCTGTACACTTTTATTATTTTCACTTTGTGTGCTGTTTAGAAATGGTTGTCCTTTGGTAAGACAAAATACATATTCTTATAATTGCACAATGCATATTTGTCTATATACCTCTGTGTTGTTTTGTTTTATGTTATTTTATTGGTACACACACATTACCTGAAAAGTGTTCCCTTTATATGAATCCATGATCCTAAGAAGCACAGGATAAATATACAGACCGACAAATATGAATGTAATGTAGTTAAACCAAACAAATAACACAATGTGTTTTTATTTAATAATACTATAGGTTCTGTAACAAAATAAGGCACAAAATATGTGCTCTGTTGACTGCTAAGTATAATTTACAGTCCCAAATGCCATGAAAATCAGTTTCCTGACTCTTAAAGTGAGTTATTTTGGAGTATCTTATTAGTTATGACAAAGATATTCTTTACACCTTTAAACTACAGCCTCGTGACCATACCCTGTGATTCAGAAAGGCTTAGCATGATCCAGAATCTATAGTTCAGATGGTTTCCACATCATGCTAAGCCTTTCTGATTTGGAGAATGTTCTACCTCTGAGGTTTCCTCATGCATGAGGGGCTCACCATGGACAGCACTCTATCAACTAAATGCTGCAGTCTGGATAGTGATAATTAGCTCAGTGCTATCCATGAGAAAAGACAAAGGTTTGCAATTTGTTTGGCTGAGTAATATTTTTTTCTAGGAGGAAAAATTACCTCCATGATAACATGGCTGTCAAGTATTTACTCTTGTAAGTGTAATTCTGGTGCTGGTTAAAGTGATGTTGGTTATGTTATTTTGTGTGTGTGTGTGTGTGTGTGTGTGTGTGTGTGTGTGTGTGTGTGTGTGTGTGTGTGTGTGTGTGTGTTTGTGTTTGCAGGGTATTAATGTGGCTGCATAAATGTGTTTGCATGTCTACATGTGTGTATGTTTGCAGAGGTACCAATGTAGCTGCATAAATGTGCCCATTTTTGTGTGTGTGTGTGTGTGTGTGTGTGTGTGTGTGTGTGTGTGTGTGTGTGTGTGTGTGTGTGTTTGTGCGCGCATATGTGTGCATACGTGTGCATGCGTGAGTGCATTTATATCTGTGTATGTAAGGGAGAGCCTTTGCCAATACAGTGCAGGGGCCACTATAGTGAACAGAAGTGTGATCACGTCTGATTGTGACAGTATTCTATTTAGAGCCACGTTAATGAGATGATAATGAGGTCGCTCTCACTGCAGCCATACCTTTCTGTGATTCACATTTTCTTGTTGCCACATTAATTGACATACCCAGATTGGGCAATTAGTGCAAGCGATGACCATTATATAAACTCCCAGCCATAGTATATGATGCGACTGAAATGGTTACACAATTCAAATTGCCTTCTACCACCTACATTTATTCTTATTTAAAATTCAAATATGACTGAAAGTTAGAACATCACTGCTTTAAATGTGAATGAACCCAATTTCTGTGCCCAGATAAATTGAAATTTCAAATATTGTGCACAGAATTGCTGATTACTGTATTAAACAGTTCATAACAGACACAAAGCATTTTATTACACCCTTTATATATTTGTTTTATAGCTCCTTTTTTGTGGAATATATATAACCTTAGATTCCGCATATTCATGGCATCACTGGTAATATATAAAGTTTGGCTAAAAAAAAAAGAGGAACGTCTTAGGACAGTGGCTCAGTAGTGCACAGTGACCCATGGGTCTTTAATAATACACACATGCCAACAAGCCAGACTTCACTAGATATAGTCATGTATCACGATTTTATCAGCTCATCAAAAGTGTAAGACAGCAAATCCTTCTCTAGTCAGGTTAATGCTATGCATCTCCCAGGATAACTTCACAAAGGCAGCTTTATATTTAATGTTATGACTACATTTCTGTGTACTACAATATCTTTCTAGCTGAGTTCTGTGTGCATCTAGCAGGTGACTTTTGTTTTATTTTTTCTAGAGATACTCTGTAAAATGCAAACAAATATAGTTTCAATCTAAGCTGTTATATAATGTTTCCCCTATTTCTGAGAGTTTAGCATGTCTCCCAGCTTTGCTTATGCATACTTTATAAATCAAATAATTTATTTAACAATATGCTGTAGATTATATTTGCTCTCAGATTGTGTTGTTTGTGCCTAGTGGTTAGTCTCAAGAGGTTTTCTTATCAGTAAAATAAATGTTTTTAAAAGTTATATAGTAGCTTAACTAAAATCCCAACAGAGAAATTAAAAGCAAATAAAAATATAATTTAAGTACCAATTATGCAGCCATTTAGTGCATCTACACACCTAATAATAGAAACAAATTGGAAGAAAGTAAATCATAAAGAGAGCACTAGGAAGTATCTGCTGAACGTTATGATTGTTTATTCAGGGAAAAAATATCCACATAGTCTTTCCAATTACTAGAAAATAAAATTACACTATGAAAAGACAGCTTAGGTTAATCATTTATTTTATTTTTTATCAGTAATTATTTCAGTCATTACTTATTTTTATAACATGAATTTTATAGTTTTTAATCAAGTCCCAACCTTAGGCATACACTCACTGTACCTATCCAGGCATGTCCAGAGGGCAGGTCAGGTGTACTCTCTGGTCCAACTGGTGAATCTGGACATTTTGAGGCAATGTTACAACTGCCTCATGTACACAGACAACCCTCTCTTCATACCAACAAACACTAATACATGTGAGAGATGCAATTATACAGCCATATTGGAGGCTAAGCTCTCTCAACCCAATACTGGAACAGACAGTCAAGAGTAGAAGGGAAATACTTGCATCACACCATCAGTCTTACATAGACCCATTAAACCAGCACCGGCAAAAACACACATGAATACATGAAAACATACTCGGAGGCTCTAAATAAAAATCTGCAAAAGTAATAGAGCCCTCCAAAACAGACATCCAAGCAACCTCCACCCCCCCAACACAAACCATGAAACACATACTTCATAAAACCAGTGTGCCATGCATTCACAGCCTTTAAGGCAAAATAACATATCCAACACACTAATAATAGGTGACTCTATAGTCAGGCACACTGACGTCACACTCACTAAGCTGAACAAGGAGAAGGTTACTGTTAGCTGCCTGTCAGGTGCCAGGATCCGCCACATAACACAAGAACTCAGATTACTCCGGAACAAGTACAAATATGACTCTGTCATTGTCCATGTTGGTGTGAATGACCTGAGCCATACCTCCCTGGACTACATGAAAAGAGACATGGAAGAGCTCTCTGATCATGTAGCCCAGGCCGGTATGACCCTGACCCTGAGTAGCATTCTGCCCTCACCAAGAATGATACCACGGTATAAAGAAAAAAATATCAATTTCAACAATTGGCTATGCTTCTGGTATTATTCATAGGGGATCCAGTGCCTGTCAGCCTGGAATGTCATGCTCGACAAGCCACGCTGCTTCTCTAGAGATGGCTTGCACCTATGACCCTTAGGCTTTCAAATACTGGCCAAGGCTCTTGCCACTCCATAGCGCCTTTTTAGGCAAGGCTCAAAAGGCAAACCCACCACCGTAAATAGCATAAGTAACATAAAACTGAGGGTAATGCCAGAAGTCTAAACTTCAAAAATGCACGGACTCGAGGCACTCCTCAGTATGGAGAAAATCGATATATGTGCAGTAACAGAAACCTGGTTTAAGGCTCCAGAGTGCACCCCAGCACTACCAGGCTACAACTCATACCATACATTTCGACGACTAGACCCAGACCGAAATACAAAAGGCAGGGGTGTATCCATATTCATCAAGGATACCCTCACCTTCAGGTTAGTGACACAGCACAATGCTTCAGAGATTATCCATGTGCAACTAACAACGGGCAGCACTGCAATTCAAATTGTAGCTTGCTACAGATCACACCATTCCACATTTCTGGAAACACTGGGAAAAATAAAGGTCTTACCAAGCACCCTAATATTGGGTGATTTGAATTACCCAAACATTAACTGGGAGAACTACTCAAGTACTAACTCCATTGCCCAACATTTCCTAGAATTTATAAACTCAAATGCCCTGGATCAACTGGTTGCGTTTATATCATGTTATCGAAAGATGAAAATAGCGAACGCTATTTCATCGGCCTTAAAACATCTAAACATGAAAATATCGAACATTCAGAAAAGCGAGTTTTTTCCCATGGGAAAAAATTTGCTGCTCCGAAATACATACACACAACACAAGCACATCAAACAAACAGCAACCACACACATACACTTAAATTCCTACATCTAACGCTACACTAAACTAAACATACGCTACTATCTACCCACTTACCTTAACCCAAACCCTAACCCTAAGATCTGTCACTATCGCACACTCACCTAATCGGCACCCTAACCCTAACTCATTTAAACTGGCCCTAACCCTAAAGTCTGTCACTATCGCACACACGCCTAACCCACGCCCTAACCCTAACTCACTTAACCCGCCCCAACCCTAATGTACAAACAATCACACATTTACCTGAACCCAACCCATAACTTTCCACCACAGCGCTAAGAATAGCGAAGCCAGTGAAACGGCCAACCAAATTCTTTCCCGAGGAAAGAATTCGCTGTTCTGCAGCTTCACTATTCTTAGCATTCGCTGAATAGTTTTCGATATCAGAATATTCTGCAGCTTCACTATTCTTAGTGTTCGCTGAATAGTGTTCGATATCAGAATATTCAAAGTTTTAATACTTCGATGTACTGATATAGACCCAACTGGTCAACAGCCCCACCAGAGGTGACAATATATTGGACCTGGTCATCACCAACATGTGCGACCAGTGTTCCACACCGGAGGTCAACCACTCACTGGTTAGATCTGACCATAAACTAATCACTCTGGATATCCACAATCCACCCCCACCCCGGTCAAAGAAACCACCGTGAAAAATGTTTCAAAAGCAAACTTCATGTTACTAAGACAGAGGTGGAAAGTTTCAAATCCCCCATGCTAAAGGATAACGCGGCCCAAGCTGCAAATCCTTTACTAATGCACTCTATGGGCACATACAAAAATGCACAGATCATGCTATCCCAAGCAAAACCAAGACTCACTCCTCCAAGGAAAGGAAAGCAGTCTAGCAGACCCCTGCCATAAACAAGCTATACAACAGAAGGAGGAAACTAGTACAGTTAAGAGTAAAATCCCAAGAAGGGAAGACAACCCTGATCAGTATCAGCAAGAAACTATGATCCCTCATAAAATCATCCAAGGCTAGCTTTGAAAGAAAACTTGCAAGGACTCCAAAGATAACCACAAGGCATTCTTTAGCTATGTCAAGAATCTAAGTGGCAATTCTCAGATCTGCTCGGAGTTAGTGCAGAATGGCACAAAATACACTGAACTGACCAATATCACCAACATCCTGGCAGACAGGTTCAGTGCAAACTACACCCCCCCCCCTCTCACCCCCAAAAGGGCCTATAACCATAAAAGAAGACTGTAGAGCCCCTGAAATCACAGACACTTAGGATAAAACAGTCCTCTCCATAGCCAAAAACACAGCATCAATGGGACCAGACGGTGTCCCAGGCTGCATCTTACACGAGCTCAAAGATGAACTAACCCCTCATCTAAATACACTGTTAAACTCAGCTTTTCCACAGGCTACATGCCCATAGAGTGGCACACAGCAATGGTTATTCCACTCCACAAAGGTGGAGCCACAACGGACCCTGGGAACTATCGTCCTATAAGCCTGAATAGCTTGGTCTGCAAGGCTATGGAGCGCATCATCATGGATCTTATTATCAGAGACATTGGGAACCTCCAAACACTGGACCCTACCCAGTTCGGCTTTGTTAAGGGCAGATTATGCCTCCTTAACCTGGTGGACTTCTTTGAGACATTTACCAAGGCTATAGATGAGTGAAAGATGGTCCACACAGCCTACCTAGAATTCGCAATGGCCTTCAACATCATTCCCCATTCTGTTATTATAGACAAGCTCACCAGCCTGAACATAAACCCCTACATCATGAGATGGCTTGCCAACTGGCTCCCGGACAGAACACACATGGTAAGAGTTGTGGCAGCTAGGTCTGACTCTAAACCGGTTACAAGTGGCATTTCCCAGGGCTCAGTCCTAGGATCCCTCCTGTATGGCATATACTCCAAAGAGGTACAGGCAAGTAGAGGAGAGCTATAGCTGACCAAGTTCACAGACGACTCCAAACTAGGGGCTACAATTGACTCACAGCTGACTCAGACATTCTCCAAAAGGGTCTCACTGAGACAGTTGCCTGGTGTCAAAACCATGACCTCAAGCTAAATTCCAAACAGTACATGGTCATCTCCTTTGGAAAAAACAAAGTACCCATAAACTACCACATAGGTGGTATCCCCCTAAATACGGAAGACGTAATAAGGGATCTGGGGACCCAAGTAGATAGTAATCTCTCCTTTGATAATCACATTGCCAAAGTGGTTAGAAAATCCTTCTATGTGGCCCACTTAATCACAAAAGGGTTTGCATCCAGATCAAAAGAGGTCATTGTGCCCCTCTGCACATCATTCATCAGACCCATCATAGAGTACAATGCCTCATTTGGGATGTACCTTACAAGACACCTGCAACAGCTGGAAAGACCACAGAAGTACCTCACCAAGAGGATCACTGGCCTCAAACAGATGCCCTATGCAATCCAACTGAAGAAACTCCAGCTGTACTCGGTTGCATACCGCCTACTCAGAGGTGATCTCTGCCTGATATACAAGACTATGTCCAACCCAGAATTGATGGACATGCTCCACCTAAAGAAACCCAATTCCCTCGAGCCACATGCTCTAGGGATATAAACCTCACCACAACAATAAATAGGATGTGCTGGAGGGATAGATTCCTGTTCCAGAGACTTCCCATGCTCTGGAACAAGATTCCAGTCTACTTTAGGCAGAGCTCCTCACTAACACTCTTTAAGAGAAACCTTGATGAGTGGATGGGAAACTGAAAGTTTACCCCAGGGATCACTTCAGTGGCTCTGCTGGAGAGAGGCAAAGGGAACTAATCTAAGGGGGTGGCAATAGCTAATACATTTTGGGTAGGCTTATAAATGCCTTCAGGCAGACAGCCTAGTACCTACCTATGAACCTACAGCAATACTCTTCAGCCTGTGTTGATAGTTGGAAAACAAATGTATGAGGTGAATTATGCAAATGTATGTCATTCATGAATTGAGCACTTTGTAATTCATAACCTCCACCCTTTTTACCTTTTACTATGTCTACAAGTTTAAAAACAAACAATTCTCTGCCTGCTGTATTGCTAATCATAAGTCAGTCATCCTGTCAATACCTAATTATAAGTGGTTACACAAACACACACACACAGACACACACACAGACACACACACACACACACACACACACACACACACACATGCACACACATGCACACACATGCACACACACACGCACACACACGCACACACACGCACACACACACACACACACACACACACACACAAAGAGCAACCTCCCATACTTAAACTTCAACTATCAGGTGACTTCCATCCCAACCCAGTACCCCAGTCACAAATGCCCTGCTGTTCACAATCTCTCCCTCACCCATCATATTCAAAAGGGCTTCTCTTTAAAATCAACCTCAGAAGTATATGTAACAAGCTGCCAGAGGTAGATGCCTGGGTTTCCCAGCATTTGCCTAACATAATCATAACCACAGAAACATGGCTAAGGCATGACACTCATAATAAAGAAGTGAATCCCCCCAGACTATAACATCAGTAGACCAGATAGAACAAAACAAAAAGCAGGTGAGGTTACTGAGATATGTAAACAAACACTCAACCTCTCACTTCATCAACTAGCCCAGAGTATAGGAATGGCTGAAGTCCTAATGGATACTCTGAAAATAAACAAATATGTAGGTGTAACTACTGTGGGAGTATACCTCCCCCCTGGAAATGACATTAGTACAACTAAGGAGCTCCTATTATGGGTTTCTTTATCTGCCTGTCAAAAAGCATAACTGGAGATTTTAATATGCATTGGCTAACAGTAAAAAATATATCCTCCAGCAAAAAATAACCTCTGTGGATTTACTCTGCTTACAGTTACCCCAACAAAATACAACAAAGTAACAGACAAAGCACCCCAGACCGGGCTCTCACAAATTTTCCTGAAAACAAATTACTTCCACTGGCATCCAACCAGACGATCTAAATGAACACTTATGCAACTTTATTGTAAGTGATTATCCATCTATCCATCCCAAAAACACACTGTATCAATCAATGTTACAACACAACTAAAACTGATAAAGATGCCTTTACCAGTACCTTAAATTCAGTTAACAGGCAACTACTACAACAACTTCCACTAAATGAAGCAACATCATTCTTCAAAAGTACTTTCCCAGATATATCCAACAATCATGACCCTGTTAGAAATAAAAGAGTTATATTCAGCTCGGCTCATTGGATAACAAAACAAACAACGCTACTAAATTCAAATAGAGACAAAGCCTGGAGACACTGGAAACAAAAAAAAATTAACCCAATCTCCAGCATACCTCAAGTTGATAGAATAACAGGTTTTACATCACTATGAATTTTATGAAGGCTATGAAGTGTGAAAGTCACATATCTGCCATTATTTTCTGACTTCAGTCCTCAATGACTTGCCAGTGATAAGCCAGAAAACCACAGTTTTATGAGAAACAGACAAAAAGTTTGAGGCAAAAATCTGGGCATTCTGTGAAAATCTGCACAGATGAGAGGTACGATCGCGAGATTAACAAAAGAAGGTCGGATACGATAGAAGATCTTACTACACCAGTGTACTAAATATCTGTCACACTAACCCTAAAATTTTCTGGTCATCAATAAACAAACTCATCCACCTTGGATGTACAATCCAAACAACCCCCACAACAACCTTCACAAAAAGAATAGCTAGCCAGTTCAACACTTTCAGCATTCACACAATTGACACACTCAAACTAAACAACTACCTCTGTACCTATCCAAGAGTCTGTTAAACAACCAAATATAATATCTCCCAAGCCTATACAAACATCCTTCATCAAAGAAATTCTCCTCAAACCTAAACCTATCACTTTCATCCCAGATAACCTTCTTCCTGAATATATTAAACTAACAACACAAGCTGTAGCCTACCCAGTAAGCATTCTAATGAATCACTCCAACAAAGAAAGCTGTGTCCCTCTGCTCTGTAGAAATCCTGTGTTTTACCACTTTACAAGGATGGGCTGTCTACCAACTTTGCTAAATATTGTCCCTTTGCTATCCCCTCCCTCCAAGCTAAAAATCGTAGAGAAAGTCATCCATCACCAAGTACTAAAAGCTATACTGGAACACAATCTATTCTCTCCTACCCAAAATGGCTGTCCCCCATATCACAGTACCAACACTCTTCTATTTCTGAACTCGCATTAACTAACACCATAATGCCGGCAAACTAGTAGCAGTATTCCTTGACCTGTCCAAAGCCTTTCATACCATGTCCCATCCTAAACATTTTAATAAACTCTTCTCCCTTGAACTAGATAGTCAATCCTTGTCATACTTCTCCATCTACTTATCCATCAGATACCAGGCAGCCAAGTAGACCACTGACATCTCCTCCTTCCTACCTATATCTGTAGGGGTTATACAAGGCTCCATCATAGGAATATTTGAACCTATGGCTTTCACTGTATTATGTATACCATTTGTAAATGTATCCTGTATTGTCTTATCTGTGGAGCTTTTCTCCCCGGGCCTCTACTGAAAATGGACATGTATCCAGCTAGACTAGCCCAGTCAACAAATGTAAAATAAAATAAATAAATAAATAAATATTTTTATTTAATATTGATATTAATGACCTACACAAATCAACCAAAAATGTCTCTACTGTACAGTATGCATATGATACATCACTCATCTGTTTAGCTAAACTATTGAAAAATTGTATCAACTAACACATGACTTAATCCTCTCTGTAGAGGCTTGACTCTATAACTCCCAGCTTCAACTGAACCCTCCAAAAACAAATTTCTACACTTTACTCCTAAGATATTCCAAGAGAGCAAACTCAACTTCACCATAATCACTTCCAATAACACCATCATTTAAAGTGTTTCAGTCCATTTTGTTAAGAGTCATAATTGATGGAAATATAACATTTGATCTCCATATAAAAGAAACTGTCAAAAAGGCATCAAAGACTTGGTCTCTTTTACAGCATTAATTCATTTTTCAGTGAAGAAGCCACAGCGTACCTACTACCAATCCATCTTTACGGGACCCCCATACTACAGTCTACAAACCACCCAACTGAATCTGCAAGTGCTAGACCTTACCATACAGGTTACATCATTGCTTAGCACTAGCTCTTCTAGTTAGAACTCCATCACTGCTTATCTTACTCTCAGTAGAATATGAGATATACTGTCGTCCACATACCTGAAAAATGCCCAAGCTTTGCCAATATTCTTACTCAATATATTCCAAATAGAACTCTACAATCAAGAGATAAGGACTTTCTAAATGTGAACAAATTATCTAACTTAGCAGGAGATTCAATATTGTATTTTCATGTCTCAAAAATGTAGAGCGCTAGTCCATTTTCTATAAGAGAAGACTCTTCACAAAAATCCTGTAAAAAGACCTAAAAATGCAACTCACAGATAATTTGACTTGCATTTGCTTCACCAGGGGTTAAAATACTATTTCTTCAAACTTAATACTATATTAACTCCCCAGCTTGTGTTCTCTATTAAGCCCAGATGATGTTCTATGTACTCTCAATCTAATCACTACATAATCTCTTTTAGTTATTTTATATCCATGCACCTACCTGTCTCGTTCTACTTGTGATCTATAACCTATCAAAATTAACTATGAAAGGTGCACTCATATTGCTACTTTAAATTGCTACTTTGTTGAAGGTATGCTGCTGATATGTACTTACAAATTGTGGAATTTTCTGCTTGCTTTTTGCTGTACAACTATGTGAAAATTGAATTGTATTTATTTATTTTTTTTTCTGCAAAATCAAGTGGAGTTTTTCTCTTTGGGTTCCTGTTGAAAAGTGGCTCCGCCCAGTCAGATCATCTCAGTAAACATGTGTAAATAAATAAATACATAAAAATAAAATAAATTGTATTGGACCTCTAATTAATAATATCCATTCTTGTCTACTGAATATTTGTATGCTAAAAAAACTCAGACAAATCAGATTTTCTTTACAAGTTAAGCTAGTGTTTATAATGAATTTGTTTGCAAGGAGGCAATAATTTGACAACTGTAAACTGAATGAGTTAAAGTTACTGAAAAGTACAAACACTGAGCTTGAATGATAATACAATAAACAAAATGTTAGTTCCAGTTGCCAAGCTCCCTGCAATGCCCGTGAATGGATGAGCCTCAACCATTTAATTATATATTTACTAAGCCCACAGTAAAAATACAGATGAGAAAAGAGAAATATCCCGGAGGTATGAAAACATTTTCTGAACACAGTGTTCTTGCAGTAGATTTCATAAAGTGCGGTTGTTTAAAATCTTACCATGGCAGTAAATTTCCTTGTCTTCACTGTTGCAGTATTCTTCACCTAAGATATCTCCTGCCAAGGCTAACACATAGTCAGGTCTGTATGCCAAAGTGTTCAGCTCTTACAGGAGCTGTAGGTCACATATATGTTCCCCACGCAAGACATAAGGCATAAAGGTGATATACGAATGCAGTTCCTCAGAACTAGAAATACCTCGGGAGGAACAGAATATCCTCAGGGGCCAAGATCAACATCTGCATCCGGAAGCATAAAATAAAGTAAGTAGAAGGGAGAGGGGCCCTTTGGCCAGGTGAGCAACTAGAACACAGGGCAAGAGTCAATACCGAGGAGGAAGGAGGGGCCAAATACTGCAACAGTGAAGAGAGGGACATCTATTGTTATGATAAGATTGTATACAACTGTACTATGTCATTCCATATCAATGTTTCAGTATTCCACATGTAATGGAAAGTACCAGAGCTCAAGAGAAAGCAAAGGAGGAGGAGGAAGGCATAGAAGAACATTCTACAGACTAATACACGATAGTACTGGCAAAGTCTGTTCTGGCCTTGGAAATAACATCCAGCTTGTAATGCTTAGTGAAGGTATGAAGGGAAGGAGAAGCGGCCTCCTCAAGGACAGAACTTGTATTCAGACCATTGAAGAAGTACCAGAGGAGGAAAATGACCTATGAGAATGTTCCTTTAAACATAAGGAAAGATGCTTGCCATGAAAAGAACAACAGATGGAAATGGCTTTAGAAATCCAGGAGGAGATGTTTTGCTTAGAAACCACCGAACTCAAAGACTTGGGATGAAAAGAAACAAAAGTCTGTTCTGATTTGCAAATAACCTTAGTATTATCTAAATAGTATCTGAGCTGTCCATGCAAATCCAAAGTGTGAAAGACTTTCTCACTGGCAGACCATGGAGAGAAAAAAAAGGAAGGAAGGTAAATACACTAATTAGGGGACAATTCATTAACCACCTTGGGCATAATAGAATGATTTATATGAAGAGAAGGCTTCCTGAGGGGCCTGAAATGATGGACGCATTTAAGAAATTGTTTGACCTCAAACCTAGAGGCCAAATGAGGAGTCAAAAACAGACAAGCAGAGATTGCTGACGTGAGCTTCAACAGAAGAATCTGCCAACCCAGCATGGCACAGATCACACAAATAAGATAAAAGCACAGGAACCTCTACAGATTGTGGAGCCAGATAGTGACAGAGGCATCAAACAGAAAATCTTTTCCATTTGGACATATATTATTTTTTGGTAGTGGGTTTTCTGGCCTCATGCAGAACCCAAAGCAAGTCCACAGAAAAGAGGTGCCTAAAAGGAATCAAAATCCTATCACCCACAACGTCAGTTGAAAAGTGAACAGGTGGTAATGGACAAGAGAACCCTAAAGTCTGTGAGAAGATCCACCCGCTGAGGTAACATCTGGTAATTTCCCCTGGCTTAGTGAGACAGGAGGTGGACGAATGCTGACTGGGCCAAAAGAGAGTCAAAAACCAAGATTTTGGGAGAGGTCTGCCTGATTTTGTGCAGAACTTGAGGTAACAGGAGGAGGAGGAGGGAGCATATAGAAACTTCCCCATTCCAAGAAAAAGACAAGGCATCTCCTTTCCAAGGCAGATGACTTGGGACTCAGGAACAGAATAGAGGAAGTTGTCTGTTCAGAGGGGAGACAGAAGGATCTCACACTGATGGATAATGCCCAATAACACATCTCTGTGAAGCACCCATACATGTGCTTGTGTTCTGGACCTGCTCAAAGAGTCTGCCGCTAGATTGTACTCTGAAGGAATGTAAACTGCATGAAGACTCACTTCACAATGGATGGCTATATCCCAGACCTGAAGAGATACTCAACAAAGAAGATAGGACCTTTTGCCCCCCTGCTTGTTGGCATACCACATCACTGAGGTATTGCCTGTGAAACTCTTCATAGGTTCATAGTTAAGTACTAGGCTAATTGCACTTGTGGGCCATTTTAAGCCTATCCAATTTTCCCTTGATGAGAATCAAACCCTATACCTCATTTGTGAGGTAATCACCTTAACCATTATGCAACCTCCAATAAGGAAAATCTTGTAGAGCTAGGAACAGAGACCTCATCTCTTTTATGTTGATATGGTCTGACCTCTAAAGAGGAGGTCAGACAACCTGGACCTTAAGAGGGTCCAAAAGAAACTCCATCCACTGTCTAAGTCATTTGGGAACTAGATCTAGAAAAGGAAGACCTGGATTGAGAGAAAGTTGATAAATACCACCACTGAATCTCAAGCTTGAGACAAGTAATAAAATGAACTGGGAAATCTGGGGTTGGCAGTGTTGAAGCACGCACATTTGAGGTACCACTGAAGTTTCCTCATATGTGTCCTGGTGAGAAGGATCACAGGACTGGTGAAAGTCATGCATCCCAGAACACTGAGAGATTCCTTGAAAGAGTCAGAACATATTTCTGGAGATTTATGGTAAACTCCAGACTATGTAGAAGATAAGTGATAAACTAGAGATCTTGTAGCAGACTGTTGGGAGAAGGAGCTTGAATAAGTAAGTCATCTAGAGAGGGAAAACTCTATTCCATGAAGACTGCAAAAAGTATTGACAAGATGGAGGCATTTGGTGAATACCCTTGGAGCAGTAAGGAGGCCAAAGGACAAAGCAGAAAACTGAAACTGCAAGGAAGAGACAGAGAAATATAAACTACCTGAAGACAAGGACAGGATGAATGGGAAGTGAAGGTAGACATCATTGAGATCTAGCAATACCAGAAAGTCCTGAGAAACCATAAGAGGAAAAATGCCTGAAGGGATAAAATCCAAAAAGAAGGGATCTTGAGAAAGGTGTTGAGTAGAAAAGATCCAGAGCTGGTCACAATCTAAACATTTTGGAGTAAAAACCCTTCCCTATTTGGGTAGGAGGAATGGGCTGAATAGTGCTCTGATCCAAAAGACATTGCAGAGCATCTGGGAAATGAAAAATCTGTTCCCGAGGAGGTTGAGAAATGTCTGAAAAGGGAGAAAGGGCTTTGAAACCATGAAATATCCCTGACAGAATTCAGGAATCTTAGGTAATCTGATACCAATTTGGAAGAGAGTGGGAGAGATGGAAAGACAAGGGGACCTAGCTGAGGGGAGAGGAAGGCCAAATGTCAAAGAGAACCAGGCTTGTTCTGAAAATAAGGTTTCTGGGAGGAAGGGGTCTGAGTAGACATAGTAAGATGAACACGTCTAGAGCCATTTTTACCCTTAGGAGGGGTGTGAGTTTGCCTACAAGCAAAAGCAGACTTGGAAGAATAGTTCCTCTGAAACCTAGAAACAAAAGAAAAACATATGTTTTAGCTCTTGCAAGGACTTGCCCTTATCCTGGAGGGACTTAAATAAGTCATCAGCAGTATTCACAAAATAACTTTTGTTATCCAAAGTAGCAGCCGAATGTTTGGCCTTGATGTCATCAGGCAAAGCCTGAAGATGGAGCCAAGGACAATGCCTCATGACTGAACCAAAGACAATAGCCCTGGAAGAGGCATCAGCTGCATCACAGCTGCATTCGAGTCAGGGGGGTCAGCAACTACTTTAGAAACTTTGGAGTGGAGTGCCAAATCATACTTGGCCATATGTATGGTAGTTAATTGTCCTAAAGCACAAGGTGGCAATATTGTAAACCTTCTTGTCCAACTTTTCCATGATCCTACTTTCCTTGTCAGAAGGAAGTAGCTTGCTAGAGGGCAATAACTTGGAAGGCTTATCAGAAGAAACAGGGTGAAGGGTCAACAGAAGGACAGTTATATACAATTTTGCAATTCTCATACACATTGTAGAACCTATTAGGTATCTGATGTAGGAGGCTGAAAGTCAGGGGCTACAGAAGCTGTAGCAAAAATTATCCAAAACGGCAGCCAAAACAGTAGGAACTGCAGATGTTTTGGGAGACTACATCTGTAGGATCTCATAGTATCTTTTTTGAATTTAGAGACCTGGGAACAATCCCACTTAAAACGTATGTGTGTGTGTGTGTGTGTGTGTGTGTGTGTGTGTGTGTGTGTGTGTGTGTGTGTGTGTGGGTGTGTGTTTGCAGGGTATTAATGTGGCTGCATAAATGTGTTTGCATGTCTACATGTGTGTATGTTTGCAGGGGTACCAATGTAGCTGCATAAATGTGCCCATTTTTGTGTGTGTGTGTGTGTGTGTGTGTGAGTGAGTGTGTGTTTGTGTGTGTGTGTGTGCGCATATGTGTGCATACGTGTGCATGCGTGAGTGCGTTTATATGTGTGTATGTGAGGGAGTGCCTTTGCCAATACAGTGCAGGGGCCGCTATAGTGAACAGAAGTGTGATCACATCTGATTGTGACAGTATTCTATTTAGAGCCACGTTAATGAGTTGATAATGAGGTCGCTCTCTCTGCAGCCATACCTTTCTGTGATTCACATTTTCTTGTTTCCACATTAATTGACATACCCAGATTGGGCAATTAGTGCAAGCGATGACCATTATATAAACTCCCAGCCATAGTATATGATGCGATTGAAATGGTTACACAATTCAAATTGCCTTCTACCACCTACATTTATTCTTATTTAAAATTCAAATATGACTGAAAGTTAGAACATCACTGCTTTAAATGTGAATGAACCCAATTTCTGTGCCCAGATAAATTGAAATTTCAAATATTGTACACAGAATTACTGATTACTGTATTGAACAGTTCATAACAGACACAAAGCATTTTATTACACTCTTTATATATTTGTTTTTTAGCTCCTTTTTTGTGCGATATATATAACCTTAGATTCCTCATATTCTTGGCATCACTGGTAATATATACAGTTCGGCTAAAAAAAAAGAGGAACATCTTAGAACAGTGGCTCAGTAGTGCACAGTGACCCATGGGTCTTTAATAATACACACATGCCAACAAGCCAGACTTCACTAGATATAGTCATGTATCACGATTTTATCAGCTCATCAAAAGTGTAAGACGGCAAATCCTTCTCTAGTCAGGTTAATGCTATGTATCTCCCAGGATAACTTCACAAAGGCAGCTTTATATTTAATGTTATGACTACATTTCTGTGCACTACCAATATCTTTTTAGCTGAGTTCTGTGTGCATCTAGCAGGTGACTTTTGCTTTCTTTTGAGATACTCTGTAAAATGCAAACAAATATAGTTTCAGCCTAAGCTGTTATATAATGTTTCCCCTATTTCTGAGAGTTTAGCATGTCTCCCAGCTTTGCTTATGCATACTTTATAAATCAAATAATTTCTTTAACAATATGCTGTAGATTGTATTTGCTCTCAGATTGTGTTGTTTGTGCCTACTGGTTAGTCTCAAGAGGATTTCTAATCAGTAAAATAAATGTTTTTAAAAGTTATATAGTAGCTTAACTAAAATCCCTACAGTGAAATTAAAAGCAAATAAAAATATAATTTAAGTACCAATTATGCAGCCATTTAGTGCATCTACACACCTAATAATAGAAACAAATTGGATGAAAGTAAATCATAAAGAGAGCACTAGGCAGTATCTGCTGTATGTTATGATTGTTTATTCAGGGAAAAAAATATCCACATAGTCTTTCCAATTATTAGAAAATAAAATTACACTATGAAAAGACAGCTTAGGTTAATCATTTATTTTATTTTTTGTCAGTAATTATTTCAGTCATTACTTATTTTTATAACATGAATTTTATAGTTTTTAATCAAGTCCCAACCTTAGGCATACACTCACTGCACCTATCCAGGCATGTCCAAAGGGCAAGTCAGGTGTACTCTCTGGTCCAACTGGCGAATCTGGGCATTTTGAGGCAATGTTACAACTGCCTCATGTACACAGCCAACCCTCTCTTCATACCACCAAACACTAATACATGTGAGAGATGCAATTATACAGCGATACTGGAGGCTAAGCTCTCTCAACCTAATACTGGACCAGACAGTCAAGAGTAGAAGGGAAATACTTGCATCACACCATCAGTCCTACATAGACCCATTAAACCAGCACCGGCAAAAACACACATGAATACATGAAAGCATACTCGGAGGCTCTAAATTAAAATCTGCAAAAGTAACAGAGCCCTCCAAAACAGACATCCAAGCAACCTCCACCCCCCAACACAAACCTTGAAACACATACTTTATAAAACAAGTGTGCCATGCATTCACAGCCTTTAAGGCAAAATAACATATCCAACACACTAATAATAGGTGACTCTATAGTTAGGCACACTGACGTCCCACTCACTAGGCTGAACAAGGAGAAGGTTACTGTTAGCTGCCTGTCAGGTGCCAGGATCCGCCACATAACACAAGAACTCAGGTTACTCCGGAGCAAGTACAAATATGACTCTGTCATTGTCCATGTTGGTGTGAATGACCTGAGCCATACCTCCCTGGACTACATGAAAAGAGACATGGAAGAGTTCTCTGATCATGCAGCCCAGACCGGTATGACCCTGACCCTGAGTAGCATCCTGCCCTCACCAAGAATGATACCACGGTATAAAGAAAAAAATATCAATTTCAACAATTGGCTATGCTTCTGGTATTATTCAAAGGGGATCCAGTGCCTGTCAGCCTGGGATGACATACTCGACAAGCCATGCTGCTTCGCTAGAGATGGCTTTCACCTGTCACCCTTAGGCTTTCGAATACTGGCCAAGGCTCTTGCCACCCCATAGCACCTTTTTTAGGCAAGGCTCAAAAGACAAACCCACCACCATAAATAGCATAAGTAACAAAAAACTGAGGGTAATGCCAGACGTCTAAACTTCAAAAATGCACGGACTCGAGGCACTCCTCAGTATGGAGAAAATCGATATATGTGCAGTAACAGAAACCTAGTTTAAGGCTCCAGAGAGCACCCCAGCGCTACCAGGCTACAACTCATACCATACATTTCGACCACTAGACCCAGACCGAAATAAAAAAGGCAGGGGCATATCCATATTCATCAAGGATACCCACAACTCCAGGTTAGTGACACAGCACAATGCTTCAGAGATTATCCATGTGCAACTAACAACGGGCAGCACTTAAATTCAAATTGTAGCTTGCTACAGATCACCCCATTCCACATTTCTGGAAACACTGGGAAACATAAAGGTCTTACCAAGCACCCTGATATTGGGTGATATGAATTACCCAAACATTACCTGGGAGAACTACTCAAGTACTAACTCCATTGCCCAACATTTCCTAGAATTTATAAACTCAAATGCCCTGGATCAACTGGTCCCATTTATATCATGTAATCGAAAGATGAAAATAGCGAATGCTATTTCATCGGCCTCAAAACATCTAAACATGAAAATATCGAACATTTAGAACAGCAAATTTTTTCCCATGGGAACAAATTTGCTGCTCCGAAACACATACATACAACACAAGCACATCAAACAAACAGCAACCACACATAAACTTAAATTCCTACATCTAACGCTACACTAAACTAAACATACACTACTATCTACCCACTTACCTTAACCCAAACCCTAACCCTAAGGTCTGTCACTATCGCACACTCACCTAACCTGCGCCCTAACCCTAACTCACTTAAACCGCCCCTAAACCTAAAGTCTGTCACTATCGCACACACGCCTAACCCATGCCCTAACCCTAACTCACTTACCCCGCCCCAACCCTAATGTACAAACAATCACACATTTACCTGAACCCAACCCATAACTTTCCACTACAGCGCTAAAAATAGTGAAGCCAGTGAAACGGCCAACCAAATTCTTTCCCGAGGAAAGAATTCTCTGTTCTGCAGCTTCACTATTCTTAGCATTTGCTGAACAGTTTTCGATATCAGAATATTCTGCAGCTTCGCTATTCTTAGTGTTCGCTGAATAGTGTTCGATATCAGAATATTCAAAGTTTTAATACTTCGATGTTCTGATATAGACCCAACTGGTCAACAGCCCCACCAGAGGTGACAATATATTGGACCTGGTCATCACCAACATGTGCGACCGGTGTGGGGGTGCAGGGGGGCTTGCTCCACTGCCTACACACTATTTATTTATTTATTTTTTTAATTTAGTATTTTTTTGGGGGGGTTTGATGGTTTAAGACTTCGATCACTAAAGTTCGATCTTTAGTGATTCTAAGTTTTAAACATATGAGATTATAATATAGACCCGAAAATAAATGCTGATGTGATTTCTGAAGATATGAATTACAATGCAAATTAGTTTGTTTGTGACTTTCGGCTTTTCCCGGTTAGGGGTCGCCACAGCGGAGCTCCGGTCCGCTAATGATTGGCAGTAGATTTTTACGTGCTGGCTTGCCGGGCCTAACACTCAACCTTCAACGAAGGAATGCCCATTCACGCATGTCGACACACAGAAGACGCTCTAACTGAGAATCGAATGGGCAACGTCTAACTGTGAGGCAACAATGCTACCGCAGCACCACCACTGCAGTTACAATGCAAATTAGTATTGGTCAGTATTTGTGCCTTGCTAATGAACATTGTTATGTTGTATCTCTATCTCTAGATGTTAAAGTTTGCACACCTGCAGTGATTCACTTTGTAAGAAGTTTTATTTTTTCTCGATGGGTGCATGATTGTAGAGTTGGAATATTTAATTAATGGGGGTGTAGGTGTGTAGGAGCACTTTCCCCCTACAAAAAAGAAGTTTTGGTCAAGTATTTGCTGTATATCAACTTTTAGATGTTATGTGATTCCACTAAGTGTGCTTTACATTAAATGTATTAGATGATTTTTTATATGATCTCTGATTAGATGAAAGTATATTAGATAAAAATGTATATACTCTCATACATATATATATATATATATATATATATATATATATATATATATATATATATATATATAAATTTATATATATGCGTGTGTGTGTGTGTGTGTGTGTGTGTGTATGTGTAATGTGGAATCTTGGTGCAGAACATAAATACATTCTGTTTGGAGTTTGGTGTGCCACTTAGGCTTGATGTTTCTGACAATGCTAAGTTATTCAGAATCAGAGTGCAATTGCTATCTACAGTTTTATTTATATATTTATTATTTTACATTTGTTGAGCGGGAGAGTCTGCCTGGATACATGTCCCTTTTCGCCGGAGACCAGGGGAGAAAAGATTCTCAGATCAAAAAACAAGTATGAGGTTTCTACATAGCAAGCAAATATTCATAGGAAAAAAACACGATTTAACAAGATTCCATAGTTTTAAAGTTACTAAGTACAATATCCATTGCTAATTGCAAGTTTTAACAAAATTCCATAGTTTAAAGTTAAATTATAGTAGTACATAGAATGTACTGGTTTCCAGTAATAACATTGCTTGAGACAATGTATGTAAGAGGGCATTGGGAGGGGAAGTTAGGTTTGTGTTGTGAGGAGTAGTTGGAATGTATATAGTAGTGGGCTGTTGGAATGGGTGTTCACAGGTGAGGCACTATAGGGAGGAGTCACGATTCTTATTCAAGTGTTAGAAGTGAGAGGCAGTTAGAGAGTGGGTCAGAGAGTTTGTATAATATGGGGTCAATCTGGTGGGAGGCAAGGGCATAGCCATGCGAGTTTTAGGTGTTCTTTTAGTAGCTTTTTGACTATAACCATTGAGTTGGCTGAGATAATAGCAGAAGGTAGTGAGTTCCAAATTTTACCGATGTAGTTAGGGAAGAGGTAGTCACCTGCTGTGTTATTGCTTTGGTCACCTTGATTAGTCTTTTTTTCACTAGAGCGAAGTTGTCTGGTATTAGCTTGTAGTTTAAGTAGATTAGATAGTGCTGGGTTTTTTTCAGGAAGTAGTATGAGTTTATGGGCGAAAGAAAGCTGATGGCATGAGAGGAGATTTGGGAATTCAAGCCAATTAAGTCAATGTAGCAAATGACAGTGGTGGGCATGGTAGGGGGCACCAGTTGCAAATTTGGCAATTTGATTGTAGCAGATGTTAAGCTTGGCCATTTCAGTTTTGGGCAGGCTGGTGAAGATGGGAGCAGTGTAGAATAGTGTGGAGAGGAGGTGGGTTTGAACTATGGAGAGTCTAGCAAGTTGGTTAGAAATGGTTTGTGTTTTGTACTTTGTACAAGCACACCTGTTTAATTCTTTAAATTTTGGCTGTACTAACTGTGTGATCCTCATTTACCATTATTATGTGCTGCACATGAGGCAAAGCTGACGATTCCATAGACAAAGTTGGGAGCATTAACTTGTCAAGCAGAATTTTTTTTATTTTGTAAAGCATAATAACAGTTCCTGTATAGGTTAAAGTAAGTAATATTTATACTTGTTAACTTAGATATAGACTTATTTAGATTTTTTTATAATGTGGTAACTTTATTAACATTTATATCAAAGAACATGTATGATCTAAAAAGTGTAACTGTTGAGCAGTATGCATGCTTACCTTAAAAAACAAGTGTCTGCAAATCTGACCCCATGATTCATTTTTATAAAAAAATCCATCCAGGATTCCGCAATTTACATTGGTTTCTGGTAATAAGAGTCTTAATTGCTACACAGTGTAATAAACTATCAGCAGATTATGCTGGTAGTCAAGAGATCTGAAGTCAGGAAAACATAAACTACAGGTGTGTCTGTGCACATGCATATATGTATGTGTGTGTGTGTGTGTGTGTGTGTGTGTGTGTGTGTGTGTGTGTGTGTGTGTGTCTGTGTGTGTGTGTGTGTGTGTGTGTGTGTGTGTGTGAGTGTACTTTTGTGTGAGTGTGTATACATGTGTCTCTGTGATTAACAAGGGGATGTCTCCTAAATTACTCAACATTTGGTACCCCAAATGCATTGTATGCATCTGCAATATACTGTTGATAATTTCCTCTGTGCTCATTCTTATATTTTGACTCCAATTCCAGATTGGAAATTAGCCACAAATCATTCAAAATTACCCAAAGTGGTATATCAGCTAAAACGTAACAAGCTTTGGAACGTAAAAGAAAAAGGAGTCGTTCGATCTTTGAAATAAATGAAGAATCTCACTTTACAAGATGCAGTAACACTGCCCTGTGATGTACTCCCTTCTAAACTGGGGCATCAGATTCAAGGACAAAGAACCCTTGTAGTGCACAGGCGACCCTTCATATCAGAGCTGAAGTAACAAAAAGTCATATAGGAAACTAGGTGAGGTGCATGGAGCTTCTTTCATCATTTCTCTGACACTGGTACTTTCATCTTTTCTACTGCTTTGAAAATAGAACTCATTCAGTTTTAGCTTCAAATAAGCCAGATATTTCATTATTGCATCAAAATTTCCTTTGAGCTTTTTTTCAAGGTCTGTGACTTAAAATAATCCTTACCTATGTGCATCGGTGATTTGTCTGTTGCATTATTAATGTCTAGCATATAGTGTATCACTTGTGTAAGGTAGCATTCAAGCTATTAATGAAATTCAGTTAATAAAATGGCCTGGCCTGCAGGAACGATGAATTTACCATCAGCAGCTACCCCATGTTATACTACAAGCATGGGGGATTTACTCTGCTATTCCAAATACTGAAAGAATATCAAGTAAAGAATCTGCAAGACAATTCAAAGATTGTTGTCAGCATCAAGAAGTAATTGCTTCTAATTAGCTATTTCTGATATACACTTAAAATATTTATGTATATAAATATACATATCTGCATGAGTACACAGATATGTAAGTGCAAATCATTTTATCAAATTTTACTTTGCAACAAAGTGAATTGTAGGATAGTATATGTGAACTGTGTAGTGATTGTGTTTCTTTGAATATGTTTTTTGCTGAAAGAGGTGGGGGTAAGCATTGGGGTGAGAGCGAGTATACGAATGTCAAGTCAGTTTAGAGATAGAGTTAGGTGAGGGGGCACTTTCAGTGTGTGAGTGTGTGTGTCTGTGTGCGTGTGTGCATGTGTGTGTGTGTGTGTGTGTGTGTGTGTGTGTGTGTGTGTGGTGTGTTACAGTGAGCGTAAAGATTAATTAAGGGGATAGAATTAGTGTATGTGTGAGAGTTAATGACTATTCAAGGGGACAGATTTAGTGAAGTATGTGTCTGTGTGTTTATTTGTGCAAAGTCAGTGTGCAAGCTGTTTTGAGTAGTGGCAGTGTTATAGAAAGGATTTCTCTAATGTAAGGTGTATGGTTAGAGTTAGTAGCAGGGACAGGACTAAAGTTTAGGTCAGTACACAGTACTATTAAGGTGTAGTGGGGCTTTAGTTATTTGTTTTGCCAGTAATACAGATGTTCACAATGTTTTTGCTGACCTTGTGTATGTCATTTTAATATTTTGAACATTCATAATGTAATCATGTATTTATGTACATATTTAATCCTGTTAACTAGAAATGTCTCTGTTTAAGAACTGGTTTGTAATGAGTTGATTGCTAGGATAATACTTTCATCACAGCTGTTCAGGCATAGTTACTCAAGGTGTTAGCTGCTCATTTGGTGTTTCTTACCCCTCATATAAATGATTCATCACCTCTAGAAGTGTAGTATTTTTAAACATCTCTTAAGTCACAGCATCTCAGAGGAAGAACAAGACATTTTTTCTGCTTGTTAATGATAGCTCGTTCTGTAAGCTGCAGTGCCATTGCAGTAAAAATAATGAATTGTGAGGGTGAAGCACCCAATCTATGGTTGTAGGAGGGATTGTCTTGAATGAAACACTTTTATCACTGTAGCATTTTCTCATGTACTGTATTACCACAGATGCATACATTTCATTTAGTTGTGTACTGTGGCTTTTGAGTTTACATATTTTCCTGGATAATTGTGTTTTAAGGTATGTACTCATTTTCATAGCTGGTCTAAAGAGAAAAGTTCTGAACAATAGAAAGGTGTTATGACAGCCCTAGGAATCTTCTGGATCAGATACTGATGACTGATGATGTCATGTGGAACGTGGACAAAACTACTAATTAATTAAAGGGTGGCGCCTTCAGCAGTTCAGTGAGCTCTATTTTTGGTGTTTCTCTTTCTCTCTGAATTTTGCACATGCATGTACATATACATATATACATGCAAGATTGTGTATCATTTCATTGACAGCACCTCTGATTGAAAGAAAAAAAACAGTAGATTAAAATGACTAAACGTACATTTCACTGCAGGTAAATTTGACTGAATAGCCATTTTGTTGATGTGTAAAAGTCTATAAATGGTATTTCTGAAGTCATTTTTCCACATGGGTTTTTTTTTTGGCAGGGTGGCATAAGTTAGAGGATATTCAGTGGATTGTCAATACCGACTGTCATGTTGTACACCCAGATGTGTACAGGTTGTTTATGTGCCAGAACCATTTCACAGTATATGGTGTTCTCTATTTTCTCCACTGGTATATGACATTGGAGTTTGAATATATAACTAAAGGGGGTATGGGGATGTGTGGGGCTTACCCCCAACAAAAAAGCTTTTTTACAGTGTATATGTTATGTAAAACATTTTCAATTAAAGCAAATGTATTTTCGGTCTTTTTTTTTCTGACTGGTTTGTACTTCAATCAAAGCTACCTTTGTCTAGATGATCCACAGTTGACTATATACATAGGGGCTATCCTTACTGTTAAGTTTGATCTCAATGAGGGGCAGCAGGGAGAAAAACAAGATTTTCCTTCTCCTGAAGGAGTCATGTTACAGCCTATCTTGAAGTTTCACAGTGGTGGAATTAGGCTATAAAAAGTATACCCTGATATAAACTAGCTTTACAAACCATTATGCAATTATACAAAGGTATATGACAAATACATTTCTGTATGTGAGTATGAGCATGTGTGTGTGTCTGTGTTTCTGTGCACACACACACGCACACACATATATATATATATTTAGATATATATATATATATATATATATATATATATATATTTATATATATGTGGATCTAGGACGTTTGCTCGACTGAGCAAACGACCGAAATCCAAATGACTGGGCATACTTATGCAAAAGTGCTATTCACCGAAGCAGCACTTTCGCATAAGTATGACTGTTGCCGAGGCTGTACTACGGTGCGGGTAAGTGAAATTTCACTTTTCCCCACTGTAGTGCAGTCTCAGAGGGACAATATTAAAGTAGGGGGCGTGTGGGAGGCACACGGGGGGGGCAAAGCCCCCCTACTAAAATGTAAATGAAGTGTTTTTTTTCACACGCTTTAACAAAAGCGCTTTTTTGATAAAAGCGCTTTTGTTAAAATGTATTAGGTTTTATGGATTCGACGTTTGCTCAAATATGAAATATGGTTCAAGAATATCAATATTAAATGTAAAATACATTCAGACCTTTGATTCAGATGTGTGACGTGATATATATTAATTAGGGCATAATGACGAAGTGCATATAGTGAAATGTTCGCATTCGGACTTTCGACATAATGTTTGCACTTCAGTACTGCATATCATGGACTGTAATGTTTTTGCAGGGGGGCAAGCCCTTCTGCACCCCTCACACCCCCTGCAAATAATATATTCCAAATCTGAGATCACACTACAGTGGGGAAAAAAGTAATTTCTTGCTCCCCACTGTACCGTGATCTGTAGTTATAACTCTGATGAGAGATGTGTGAATGCACAGTGACATTCGCTAAACTACACACAGTATTGCAGGTTGGCGATATAAGAATCAACCACATGAGGTTTGACATTCCCATTTTCATCGACTATGCGCGCGACATTCTCATAGTAAACCATATATATATATATATATATATATATATATATATATATATGACATACATACATATATGTTTACTCACTTTAGTTGAATAGCCCATACATTGACCTCAAAAACATTGTTCGCAAAAGGACGACAAATTAAACATTGACATGTTACCAAAACGCAGATTTTTTAGATTTAAAAAGCTTGCTTCAGCTACATATTGTACTTATTTTACTGCCTGTACTTTAACAAAGTAATTTTTGTGTTTAAATTACCTGTCTAACTGTTGCAGGTTAGTGCTGAATTCAGGGCTGTGTTAAAGTTTCTTTGTTTGCCCATACCTTACTTGGATAGAAGGAAGTTTCTCTGTTCATCTGTGAGAGAGGGGAGTTTTGTGCAGCCTATCTGTCCCCGGAGGAGTGGTTTCAGCCCAGAAATGAGGAGTTTATAGGCCATTTTGGACTAATTTTTATCTCTTTCTTTTCCCTGCTATAAAACCCACATTTGTGTGGTTTTGTGCTCCGGGCAGTGCCGGTTAGCTGGGGTATAACTGTTCCCGGCTCCACAAAGTCTACTCTTCATTTTTTCCCTTGGATCAAGACAAACTTTCAACTTAAGCACTCAATCCATTCACTTCTCAGCCCGGCACTTGCTCAAAACTCATAGCAAGCACTAATAAACCTTAGCACTAGACCCCCTATACTGTAGAGAAGGACAAGGCTTTCTATTCGACCTTACCACCCAATCAGTAAAACAGTTCACTGTACCTATCCAGGCATGTCCAAAGGGCAGTTTCAGGTGTACTCTTCGGTCCAACTAGTGAATCTGGGCATTCTGAGGCAATGTTGCAACTTCCTCATGTACACAGACAACCCTCTCCTCCTACCACCAAACACTAATACATGCGAGATATGCAATTATGCAGCCAAACTGGAGGCTAAGCTCTCTCAACCCAAGACTGGACCAAACAGTCAAGAGGAGAAGGGAATTACTTGCATCACACCACCAGTCTCACACAGAACTATGAAACCAGCACTGGAAACAATACACATAAATACACAAAAAACATACTCGGAGGCTCTAAATAAAAATCTGCAAAAGTAACAGAGACCTCCAAAGCAGACATCCAAGCAAGCACCACCCCCCAACACAAACCATGAAACACTTACTTCACAAAACCAGTGTGCCACGCAATCACAGCTGTCCCTTAAGGCAAAATAACATAGCCAACACACTAGTAATAGGTGACTCTATAGTCAGGCACACTGATGTCCCATTCACCAGGCTGAACAAGAAGGTTACTGTTAGCTGCCTGTTGGGTGCCGGGATCTGACACATAACACAAGCACTCAGGTCACTCCAGAACAAGTACAAATATGACTCTGTCATTGTCCATGTTGGTGTGAATGACCTGAGCCGTACCTCCCTGGACTACATGAAAAGAGACATGGAGGAGCTCTCTGATCACATAGCCCAGGCCGGTATGACCCTGACCCTGAGTAGCATCTTGCCCTCACCAAGAATGATACCACGGTATAAAGAAAAAAATTATTAATTTCAACAATTGGCTAAGCTTCTGGTGTCATTCATAGTTGAGCCAATGTCTGTCAGCCTGGGATGACATGCTCGACAAGCCACACTGCTTCGCAAGAGACGGCTTGCACCTGTCACCCTTAGGCTTTCAAATACTGGTCAAGGCTCTTGCCACCCCTATAGTGCCTTTTTTAGACAAGGCTCAAAAGACAAACCCACCGCTGTAAATAGCATAAGTAACAAAAAATTGAGGGAAATGCCAGAAGTCTAAACCTCAAAATGCACACACTCAAGGCACTCCTTGTTATAGAGAAAATCGATATCTGTGCAGTAACAGAAACCTGGTGTAAGGCTCCAGAGAGCACCCCAGCACTACCAGGCTACAACTCATACCATACATTTCAGCCACAGAACCTGGACCAAAATACAAAAGGCGGGGGCGTATCCATATTCATCAAGGATACCCACACCTCCAGGTTAGTGGCACAGAACGATGCTTCAGAGATCATCCACGTGCAACTAATAGGCAAAACTGCAATTCAAATTGTAGCTTTTTACATATCACCCACCATGTCCCAGGACCCCCATTCCACATTTCTGGAAACACTGGGAAACATAAAGGTCCTACCAAACACCCTGATATTGTGTGATTTCAATTACCCAAACATTAACTGGGAGAACTACTCAAGTACTAACTCACTTGCCTAACATTTCCTAGAAATTATAAGCTCAAATGCCCTGGATCAACTGGTCAACACCCCCACCAGATGTGACAACATATTGGACCTGGTCATCACCAACATAGGTGACTGGTGTTCCACACCAGAGGTCAACCTCTCGCTGGTTAGATCTGACCATAAACTAATCACTCTGGATATCCACATTCTGCCTCAACCCCGGTCAAAGAAACCACTGTGAAAAACTTTTCAAAAGCAAACTTCATGTTACTAAGACAGAGGTGGAAAGTTTCAAAGCCCCCATGCTAAAGGATAATGCTGTCCAAGCTGCAAAATCCTTTACTAATGCACTCTACAGGGACCTACAAGAATGCATGGATTGTGCTATCCTAAGCAAAACCAAGACTGACTCCTCCAAGAAAAAGAAACAAGTCTGGTGGACCCCTGCCATAAACAAGCTATAAAATAGAAGAAGGAAAACTAGTGCAGAAAAGAGTAAAATCCCAAGTAGGGAAGACATCCCTGATTAGTATCAGCAAGAAACTACGAATACTCATAAAATCATCCAAGGCTAGCTTTGAAAGAAAAATTGCTAAGGACTTCAAAGATAACCACAAGGCATTCTTTAGCTATGTCAAGAATTTAAGTGGCAATTCCCAGATCTGCTCTGAGTTAGTGCAGAATGGCACAAAATACACTGAACAAACCGATATCACCAACATCCTGGCAGACAGGTTCAGTGCAAACTTCACCCCCCTCTCACCCTCAAAAGGGCCCATAACCATACCAGAAGAATGTAGGGCCCCTGAAATCACAGACACTCAGGTTAAAACAGCCCTTTCCAAAGCCAAAATCGCAGCATCAGTGGGACTGGACGGTGTGCCAGGCGGCATCCTGCATGAGCTGAAAGATGAACAAACCCTTCACCTAAACACACTGTTAAAACTGTTAAAACTCATTATCTCCACAGGCTACACACCCATAAAGTGTCGCACAGCAATGGTAATTCTGCTCCACAAAGGTGGAGCCACAACAGACCCAGGGAACTATCACCATATAAGCCTGACTAGCTTGGTCTGCAAGGCTATGGAGCGCATCATCATGGATCTCATTAATAGAGTCATTGGGAACCTCCAAACACTGGACTCTACCCAGTACGGCTTTGTTAAGGACAGATCATGCCTCCTAAATCTGGTGGACTTCTTTGAGACAGTTACAAAGGGTATAGATGAGGGAAAGGTGGTCAACACAGCCTACCTAGACCTCACAAAGGCCTTTGACACCATTGCCCATTCAGGTATTATAGACAAGTTCACCAGCCTGAACATAATCCCCTATGTCATGAGATGGGTTGCCAACTGACTCACGGACAGAACCCACATGGTAAGAGTTGCAGGGGCTATGTCTGACTCTAAACTGGTTACAAGTGGAGTTCCCCAGGGCTCAGTCCTAGGACCCCTGCTGTTCGGCATATACTTCTCAGAGGTACAGGCAAGCACAGGAGGACTATGGCTGACCAAGTTCGCAGACAACTGCAAACTAGGGGCTATAATTGACTCTCCAGCTGACAGAGACATCCTCCAAAAGGGTCTCACTGAGACAGATACATGGTGTCAAAACCATGGCCTCAAGCTAAATGCCAAAAAGTGCATAGTCATCCCCTTTGGAAAAAACAAAGTACCCACAAGTACCACATAGGTGGTAGCCCCCTAAATACGGAAGACGTAATAAGGAATCTGGTGACCCAAGTAGATAGTAACCTCTCCTTTGATAATCACATTGCCAAAATGGTTAGAAAATCCTTCAATGTGGTCCATCTAATCAAAAAAGGGTTTGCATCCAGATCAAAATAGGTCATTGTGCCCCGCATCACTCATCAGACCCATCATAGAGTACAACGCCCCATTTAGGATGTACCTTTCAAGACACCTGCAACAGCTGGAAGGATAACAGAAGTACCTCACCAAGAGGATCACTGGCCTCAAACAGATGCCCTATGCAGCTCGACTGAAGAAACTTCAGCTGTATTCGGTTGCATACCTCCTAATCAGAGGTGATCTCTGCTTGACATACAAGGCCATGTCCAACCCAGAATTGATGGACATGCTCCACCTAAAGAAAACCATATCATCTCGGGCCACACACTCTAGGGATCTAAACCTCACCACAGCAATAAATAGGATGTGCTGGAGGGATAGATTCCTGTCCCAGAGAATTCCCATGCTCTGGAACAAGATTCCAATCTACATTAGGCAGAGATCCTCACTAACACTCTTCAAAAGAAACCTCAACGAGTGGATGGGAAACAGAAAGTTTACCCCGGGGATCACGTCAGTGGCTCTGCTGGACTAATCTAAGGGGTTGGAAAAAGCCAACACATTCCGTCTTGGCTTATAATTTTTTGGGCAGATAGCCTAGTACCTACCTATGAACCTATGATCCTAATGCACCAAGAAATAACATTGGCACATGCAATTTTCACTTACTCACAAAAAAAATAAATAACATTATTTTTTGGAACCCCCTTGTACCCTCCTTACCCCCTGCTAAGTATATATTCTTACTCCAAGATCACCAATCCCCCAGGGAAAGAGGCTATTCCGCTAGTCAGGGATTGTCGGTCTCACACACCTGTTGGCCATCTGCATATATAGACCAAATGCATTCAATTAAATGGATGTCAACAAACAAGCAGGACCTCTATATCTAGCTCTATCTATATATATATATATATATATATATATATATATATATATATATATAAAGATACATATATAAATAAATATATATATTTATATATATATATATATATATATATATATATATATATATATAGATTATTAGATATAGATATTGATCTATTTCTCTCTTTCTGTCTGTACACACACATATATATATATATATATATATATATATATATATATATATATATATATATATATATATATATATGTATATCAATGCTGAGATTGCTTTATGTTGGAGTAAACCCCATACACCAAGGTATAGTACTCAGAGTTAGCATGTGAACTAACATTAATGTGAATATTATGCATAGGATCCCCGTACATTATAGGTGGAGTTGGGTGAAGTCTTAATGCAACAGATGAAAACTATACCATTGATTTTTAGAATTTGCAGTCATTTTGTTTGAATAAAAAAGTAATTCTTGAAACATTAGAGCATGTTTTATCAAGTCTGACACTTGCTGTCAGAGGTATTACTAGGTGATTGAATACTTAGAATGGTTTCAGTAGTCACCACAGAGGAACTCTGGTCCACTAATGACTGGCAGTAGATTTTTATGGTGCCGAGGTGCCAGCCCGATGCCCAACCTTCAATGAAGGCACGCCCATTCACGCATGTCTTTCAAATGCCACTCAACCATGTGGAGGACATGCAGACTCCACAAAGAAGGCACTCCAGCCAAGAATCAAACAGGAGAACCTCTTGCTGTGAGGCAACAACACTACCGCTGCACCACCGCGGCTTCATTAGTGCATGAAAAAAAAAAGGTCCAGTAGGATAAGAGTGGTACCCCATTTAACTCAGATGGCATTAGATAAAATAGCAAGGATAGGATATGAACCTTAAAATTGATTTTTTAATTAAAAACAAAAAAAACAATTAAAAAATCAATTTCAAGGTTCAAATCCTATCCTTGCTATTTTAAGTAATGCCATCTGAGTTAAATGGGGTACCACTCTTATCCTAATGGACCATTTTTAGGTTCAGCTCAAGAAAAAAAAAACATTTAGATGACAAAGCATAAGAATGAGGAAGGAGTTTGTTAGAAGAGTATAGAAAGGGTAGGCTGAATGAGTAACCGTGACTACGAAAGGAACTGAGCTTCTGAGCCCCCCAAGCCATTCTGTGTTGGAGGGAAGCCTTTTAGCTTATCAGCGGCAGTGGTTAGCACTAGGTAGTCTGTTGACCGAGGCATGGTTTCTGGACCAGAAATTGTAGTATAGTGGCTGTTTGGGCAGTTTTTCCATCTCTTTCAACTTTCTGGTTTAAAAGCTCACGTTTGCGGTTTTCCTGCCTTTCCTGTAACTAGTCTAGTCCAGATATAGATTTGCTGTATCCAGGTCTGTATGTAAGCTTCTGAGCCCACCAAAACTTTCTGTGTTGGATGGAAGTCTTCTAGCTTATCAGTGGGAGTGGTAAAGCACTAGATAGCCTATGTACCACAAGAGGAGTGTTTTCTGGCCAAGAAATTCTAATTTATTGGCCGTTTGGGCAGTTTTTCCATCTCTTTCAACTTTGTGGTTTAAAAGCCCACATTAACACTTGTTTCCCACCTTTCCTATAACTAGTCTATTCCAGATACAGATTTGCTGTATCCAGGACTGTTTGTAAGCTTCAGAGTGGTGCCCAAGTCTGCTCTTCAATTTTTCCTTTAGATTTACTAGTTCTCTCCTCTCCTGCACTTTTTCCTAGCTTATTAGTCTAGCACATTAACAGACTTCTTGTAGCAATTATTGCAGCACACAAAAGTGCTGTCAACACTAAATGTTCTACAAGGAAACAGCACCAGTACTTTTTATTAATGCCCACCCCTCCTGGAATGTCTAAAGGTCAGGTCCCTGTGCTTTCTCCTATTAACCTGGTGAACTTGGGCATCCTGAGGCAATGTAGTAACTGCCTCATGTACACCGACAACCCTCTCCTTTTACCTCCCAACACTCAGACTTGCAAGAGATGTGCTTATACAGCCAAATTGGGAGCCACACACTCTCTAGCCAAGACCAGAATAGCTGGTCAAGAGGAGAAGGCCAACACTTGCACCACTTGCACCACACCACATGGAACACACAGCTCTCCAGAGCATACACCAGCACTGCCTTTACATAAAAAACATAAACCACACACCCACCTTCATGGAGGCTCTCAATAAAAATCTACCCAAACAGCAGAGACCTC
Source organism: Protopterus annectens (assembly GCF_019279795.1). NCBI lineage: Eukaryota > Metazoa > Chordata > Ceratodontiformes > Protopteridae > Protopterus > Protopterus annectens. The sequence continues at coordinate 212,766,791 of NC_056748.1, forward strand.
CAAGGCAGAAACACACTTGACCACCACAACACAACACTAATCATGAGACACACAACTCTCCTAAACAGTGTGCCACTCAACCAAAGCCCCTAAGCAAAAAAGCATGCCGAACAAACTCATCATAGGTGACTCGATAGTGAGGCACACTGATGTCCCACTCACTAGGTTGAATAAGTAGAAAGTAACAATCAGCTGCTTGTCAGGCGCCAGGATCCACCACATAACGCACACACTCATGTCCCTCAACAACAGGTACAAATGTGTCATTGTACATGTGGGTGTGAATGACCTGAGACATACCTCTTTGGACTACATGAAAACAGATATGGAGGAGCTCTCGGATTATGTAGCCCAGGTGGGTATGACCCTCGCCCTGAGCAGCATCCTACATTCACCCAAAATGATACCAGACAGTACAAGCAGAAAATGATTGATTTCAACAACTGATAAAATTTCTGGTGTCATTCTAAGGGGATCCAGTATATGTCTTCCTGGGATGACATGACTGACAGAACTCAATTCTTTGACAGAGATGGCCTGCATCTGCCACCCCTGAGTTTCCGGATATTGACCAAGGCTCTTGCCACCCCTATAGTGCCTTTTTTAGGCAGTGTTCAAAAGACCAAATTACCACCATAATAAGTACAAACAAATACAATCTGAGGGTCATGCTGCTCAACGCTAGAAGTCTAAATCTCAAAATGCACTCACTTGAAGCACTCCTTAAAATGGAGAACATTGAAATTTGTGCCGTAACAGGGACCTGGTTCAAGGCTGCAGAAAGCACCCCTGCACTACCAGACTATAACTTATTCCACACCTTTCAGCCCCAGAACTTGGATTGAAGCTCCAAAGGCGGTGGTGTTTCCATATTCATAAAGGAGGCGCACACCTCCAGACTGGTAGCCCAACATACTGCATCTGAGATACTTCAGGTGCAGCTTACATTGGGAAAGACAGCGATCCAGGTCATAGCCTGCTACAGATCCCCAAAGCATGTCCCTAGATTCACACTGCATGTTCCTAAGCACCCTGGAGAATATTAGGGTCCAACCTAACACTCTCTTACTCTTTGTTACAGTTACAAAAGTAAAGAACACAGAAGACTTTTAGAAAATATTTTTAGGTCCAAGATATGGTAAGATGATTTTTTGTCATTAACCCTTGGAAGAATTTCTTTGGTCTTCAAGTTTGGGTAATGGGGCATGAGTCTAGGTAACTGCGCAGAGCAACAGATGAAGTAGCAAGGTTATTGCTATCAAATACTGAATTTCACTTTATAGACAAGATTGAATTTCTGAATAAAAGAACTCATTAGTGAAAATATGAAATGCATGAATCCCTAACCTAGATTTGTCTAGGAATGACATAATAATATCACTGTTTAGTTTGAACCTATAACTATGTGGGAAAACAATTGCAGGCTTTGCAAAATTCATGGATATAGCAAAACTCTCACACAATAGCAAACCACTCATACATTAGGAATGGAAATATTATCAAATTAGAAATGTTCACAGCCAGGAAGTCTACACATAGACATGTCAATTTTCTCTTTTCCCACTGCATATTTTGTCAGAGATATGATATAGACTTTTTATATATTAAGAAGCACTGTGATTTTACTTCTGAATTTGAAGAAATCATTGCTGATGAAAGTGCTTATTCTTTACATAAAATACTAATTATTTGCTAAAGTGTGCAGCAAATGTATGTTTTATTTATTTATTTATTCATTTTCTTATTGTATAGTCAGAGATAGAATAATGCTTGTTTGTTCTTTTTTAGATGATGGGTATGTTAATGCACAACATATTTACATATTTTACAAAAATAATGATCACCACAGATCAAAGGGTTCTCCTTTTCAGCATCTCAATTATTCCTCAAAAGTTGAGTTCTGTTATATCCTGCTCCTGGAAATTATGTTTGTGAAAGCATGTGAATGAATACCAGACAGGCTTTATAAGATGACTGTGACAGAGCACGAGTCAATTAGATCATTCCAATGACATTGGTAAAGGATGAGACAATGGGCCCCCTTTGTCCAATACTGGTGAGTCAAGATGTGAATAAGATGACATCCTGAGAAAAGTATGAGCATATATGTAAGTAGTGCAATATGTCTGACAGACTATAGTGAGAATCCTGAATATACGTTTTATGAAACCTGTGAGGGGCTCTCATTATGAAATGCCTTCAGAACTGAGCTAATGAAAGTAATGTTAAAGACCACTTTTCTTCAGAGGAAAATTATGAGAAAATAGGGTATCAGTAGGAAATAACTTACATTAAGCTGTAAAGTGAGAGGTATGATACAAGAAACAAAGAAAAGAGCGAACTGGGTCACAGAGGGATGTCGTCATGCATATACTGTTAATGGCAATATAACAGGCCATACTGCGTACTTACTGAGGGGGTTCGAGCTGAAGGTTAAAGAGAAGTATGTTTTGTAACAGGAAAACATTATATACTGGAAATAAAACCGGAAGGATATGGGAGGAAAAAAATAGCCAGCAGTGTAAAGGAAGAACAGGACAATGAGTGTACTTTACTTAAAATCATTATATATAGGTTAAGAAAGGTGTGGCAGTAATCAAGTTAAAGCAAAAACATCCAGTTTTTACACCAGCAATGTAGCATTTACTTATTATTATGAGTGATGACTGAAGAAATGTATTTCTTTATTTTCTGAAGAAATGTCAAGCAGAGGTCTTTATTTCGCCAATGAAAAAACTGTCCAAAAGTGACCAGACAAACTCCGTACTGCTGTATCTATTATTCTTTATTTGTCTCAGAACAAATTCTTGCCAAACAGTTAATTCTTTCAGAGCTATTTCAATTCTATTATAACACAGCTAGACAGATGAGCAGACTAAAGCACACACAGTCTAAATGTCACTACCAAGTGAAACATGCTATCCAGTGTATATATACTCTTTTCAACCAATGTTATTTTTAATGTCCTTGTGACTTGTTCATCTGGTTTATGTCTGTGTAATGAAAAAGTCCATGGTGATTTCATGCCCTTTTTTGATGTTCACTGTTTCTGAAGACTTCACAAAAGTCTCTCCACATCATCTTTGCGTCACTTGACCTGTCTGCATTTTATTTATTTATTTCTGCATCTGAAAGCCAAGAAAGTCAACTTCCTTTTTTTCTATAACAGGATGCCTTTTGCAGTAAAGCCCGCAGCTATGTGTTATTAATATCTAAGCTGAACATGTGCAAGAAATAACTGTTCTTGCAAGGCAAGCCATATTATTTTTAAAACTGCTGTTTGGTCTTGTACATTTCCTTCACTGTAATACAGTATAATTTTGGGGAAAGGCATTTTAATTTACACAATATCTATCAATTCCCACTTTTTTATTTAAGGCCCATGAAAATTGTAAGACAATTTACAACAGAATATGATCTTCAGTACTTTGAATCCCTTGGTCTGTTGCAACATACAAATCCCCTGCATTCAATGCTATCTTTTTATACAATGTTACATTATCAATGGCTGTTACTTGATTATACTTTTATCAACACAAATCTTATAATGACGACAAGAGCAAATAATGCAGAAATTATAGTACCCCATCATAAACATATAGCCATTATTACTTATCTATTTTTAACTGTTTTATGCTTCCTTAAGCAAGTTGTCAGTCTTGCAGTTACACACAAGCATTTCAAAATCTTGTCAAGTTAACCCTTGCTTTACAAGGCAAAACCTTTTATTAGAAACAAGCATATTTCTTTTTCATTGCATAATTTCATTATTGCTTTGGGAAAAGAATATTTAAAAAAAGCAATTTACAGGAAAATGTGATCATCTGTACTTAATAGCCTTTCTTCCTCGTTAACAACAGTTACTTGTTAGACAGTTTTAAATACATCTCTTCTGTTATAGCTGAGATAGCTGCATATGTTGCATTTGCTATTAACTTTGTAACTTTCTATATTACCTTAGTGGCACCATACCAGTGAAAAATTCAGCTCCTAAAATAACACCATTTCCGATGTCCAGCTGTTTTAAAATCTTTTCCTATTTTTTTTATCATGAACTTCCCTCTTTTTCTGGTAATTTTTACCTTGTCCTCAGGTAATGTGTGAGTAATTTTCATTACTGGAACTGCATACTCTATGTAACAGAATTTCTTCTCTTTCTTAAAAGAAGTATTGTGTATTAACTCCCATGCTGTTTTTATCTTACACTCAAGCTTTTTTACATAAACATAGTTTTTTTGAAAACAGAGTATCCCTTTTTCTATTTTCGTTAACTGTAAATGTTTTTATGGCTCATTGTTTTACAACTATTTTTATAAGATTGTTTAAACATAAAACCTGTATGTGAAACCTCTACAGGGACTGCATGTAATGACATTTTCCCTCTGTAAGGAATTTGGCTAAATACCCAACAATATGACATCCCACGTGCCTTTGCAAACAAATTTTGCATGTCCAAAAGTACATTGAAATCCGGTATCCGATCATGATGTCCCTGTTCTCATGATGTATTATATCTGAGTATCTCTCCCCATTTTTTCTTTGCACCTGTTTTGGATTGCCTTGTCTTGCTCATAGATTGCTATTATAGAAACAAATTTAAACTTTTTTAAGATTAACAGACTGTTACTGTACTGATACTGTTTGATTGTTATTAACTTTTTCTTGGATTTTTATTAGCTGAAAAGTGCTATTTGTTTAAGTTTTTATATACTTTTTTAATTATCTATGTACTTTACTACCTGTATGTATTGCTGTGCATTATTACTTGGATGGCAGTTATACCAGTTATGACATTACAGTCACTGTTTTTTTACCAGTATTGATTCTGTTTGCTGTATACATAAGCTGCCATTGGAGACATGCTGTACTTTTAATGTGGGGGGTTGACCCTCTCTTGTTACTATAGAACCTTTTGTCATTCAGGATTTGTCATAGGTACTGCCTTAAATGTTACATCATTTCCAGATGTAGATGTAGACTTACATACCCAACATTTAATTGCATTGTTTAGTTTTGCATATACCATTTGCACTACTGTAAATGTATTTACTGTAACTTTACTTTATTTATGTATGGCTGTAGGTTATTTCTGTGTTTATTCTGAATTTGTCCTGGCTTTTTAAACCAGTAAAGTAATACTTATTTTTCTGCCTTTTACTGTCCCCTTTGTTTAACATTGAGTTTGTATACTAACATTGTTTTCCATTGCTTTAAAATATCCCTGTAGCTGCCAACTGATAACCTGTATTTTGTTAATTTGTTGCTTTAATGCCTATTGCCTGCCATGATCTGGTATTTCATAGGGTATACTTTATTTTTTATCTATCGCTCTTTCTTTGTTCCTGTGACTGATTGCCCCTCAATGTATTTTCTTTATCTTGCTTTCTTTCCCTATTTTTGGGTTTTGAGGAAGCATCGTTTGTAATATGGACAATTCTGTTTAACGTGGCCTATTTTCTTACAAGTCAAACATATTACCTGTTTTTTTTAACTTTGTTGTATATCTGTCTGTAACCCTGGTGGAGCAGAAGCTTCTCGTGTTCCCCCTGTGTTTGTTTGATATCAGACCATGGATTACATCTCCTTCCTTTCACCACGTAGTCTACAAGCTGTTTTTGTATATTTCCTATGTGCATCTGCAATACTACATACTTTTTCATCAGAACATGTATTGCAATGACAGTAATGCCCTAGAGTTTATGAAGTTATTTTGATTAGTCGGTAAAGAAGCATCACCACAGTTTCAAACATGACTGTTGTTTAGGCCTGTACTGAAGTATTCATTTCAAAATAATCAGTAATTCAGTATTCCAAAACTATTACAATAAACTTCCACCAAACTGAAAATAAAATAAAAACAATAAATCTTATTTTTGCAGGGGGAAGGTACTATGTAGGTATGTACTATGTAGGTACTACACCGCCATCACAGGCTACCACTTCAAACAGATCTAACATTGACTTAAACTCTTCCTTATACCAGATTACCATTCCTTAAACAGATGTACATACAGTCGATTATCTGGATACACTGACAGTATACACTTTAATCAAATGCAAAATCTCTTATTGTCAATGGAGTACATAATGTTAAAAGAAATGGCTCTTTGCTCTTGCACAGTCTGACTTAAAAATGTAAGATGCTTATATTAGTAGATATATGTTTCAAAGTGTATACCTTACGTAAATATTAAACATATTTTCTGATTATACTGCACTTTTAATAAAGATTTTCGTTTTTCAAAAAAAGGAAGAGGAACGGGGAAAGCAGGGGAACGTTAGCGTCATGTATGTTATTCCTATTGTGCCGAACCACTGACATTTCTACAGGAGTTTTTGCCTTAAGATATAAGGAATGAAAATACAGGCATGAGGTTAAGGTTCTTCTACTCTACTAGGTCATTATTTACATGGTCAAATCTATCATTGTAAATACATTTAGTTCTGACCCTAAAAACAGGCTTTAAAAGAACAGATGATATCAGTCTACTGCTTGTATCGTTGGGGACTGAATAAAATAAATATATGCATATCATGGATTTTGTCAGTTAAAATTCCTTGCATTACTGGCTTTATGCATGATGACATTTTATTATAATGTATTCTTGAACTGTGCATTTTTTTCTAAAGCCAAGATTTACATCACTGGGTGGCTAACCCTGACATGAGTAAGTACACAGACATACACACACACACACACACATATATATATATATATATATATATATATATATATATATATATATCTATAGTGAGAGAGAGAGAGAGAGGGAGAGAGATGTATATGAATACGTGTATATATATATATATATATATATATATATATATATATATATATATATATATATCAATATATATAGACCTAGATATATATTTTATATATATATATATTGGTTTACTATTGTTTATTTGAATGGGAAAACATTTTCCGTTCAAATAAATGAATAGTAATACCAAAAGTAAAACAAACTAACGTTGACACTGTCAAACCAAATGCTCGACGCGTTTGACTAAACATTGTTGTCGAAACCACCACGTGATAGCCATATAGGAGCTGATGTAAAGTTTTGCAGGGGGGCAAGCCCCCCTGAGCCCCCCCACCCCCCATACTTACATATTCTAACACAGAGATCACACTACTGTGGGGATGTGGATGAATTTCCACTCCCCACTGTACCGCAATCTCTGTGCAGATAGTCGACTTACACTTATGCGAATGCAGTAGTGCATTTGCATAAGTGGAGTTGACTATCTGGTGCACAAATGTTTGTGCATTCGACATTCTGATTTTCGGCTCATTGCAGCCGACAGAATGTCGTTCACACAAAGAATAAAAAAAGTATATATTATATGGTTTACACTGAAAACCTTGAAACTGCATCAGTTGACCATCAAGTGATCAACTTGCAGTTTTAAAGTCGGCAGAATGTTGAACCAAAATGTATCGACTACACTTCAGTTAATGGGTAGTCTAATTCGAGCATTTGGGTTTGACATTATGCAGGCAGATCATAGTTCAGTGAGAAACAGGGAATTAGCCCATTTCCTCACTGTAGTACAATCTTGGAGTTGGTATATTTAATGTGCAGGTGGGGCAGGAGAGCATATCCCCCATGCAAAATAGTAGAATTAATGTACTGAGGCTGTAGAGTTTAACAGTATGTTAATGTACATAGCAGGAGGTGAGTGACTTAACCTCCTCCAATGTCAAATACATTGAAGCATGGTTATCAATGTATTTATTTTCACTTTGGTTTACTTTCTGACTTTCTGGCATTTCGGATTCAGCATTTCGGGTTGACATTCTAAACGGTCAACCAAAGCAGATTCAAAATTTCAATAGTTAACCATACTTTTACATAGATTATATATATATATATATATATATATTATACACACACACACACACACACACACACACACACACACACACACACACACACACACACACACACACACACACACACACACACACATCCCCTTCAGAATATCATTTACTAGAAAACCAAACTCAGGACTGTTATATGAAACTATAATGCATACCATAAACTTGCACCAGAATTTATCTTTTCCAGTTCCTTAACCACACAGACAGTCTCAGCTTATTATGTCAAAGTCTTTTATATCAAATAACAGTAACCCAGACAATATGCTGATCTTTTGAATCTTCTTTCTACCAGTTAGATGCTGTCTGCATTTTAAGAGGATCATCATATAGCTGCTTTTTTCTATTAGATTTGTTTACATTTTCTAGCTAGGATCTTGACAAGAGACTTTGTATTGAGGCCAATTATGGAAAATTGGTGAACATTTGTCATGTTTACAAGGTCTCTTTCCCACTGGAAGTGCAAATATAATTATTTTCTTCATAGGCGATGACTATATTTTATGTTCCTCTATACTGTTATGTAACAATTGTAATACTTTTATTATGACTTTACCCCCGCTTCCAGTTACCCCCCCTTCCAGTTAAAGTACTCCTTTAAGTATCCACATGGCCCTGGAGCCTTATTTGTTTTAATTTGCTCATTTGCAATCCTTCCTTCTTCCCCTTCACTATCTCTTTGTAGTACGAGTTGAGAGTCATTATGTAGGAATAATTGATGAACTATCTCTCAGAGCTTTGGATGATAATGTTCTACAAAGGCTTTATAATAAATTGCTGTATCCAAATGCTTAAAATGCTCTATAATTTTCTTTCACTGCAGGCACTTTCTCCTTCTGTGTTCTTATTTGCTGTAATTAGATACTTTTGTCTTTTCTCCATAAACACACAAGCCAAAGATTTTTTTCTCTTTATTAATCCACCGTGTAATGGGTTTCCTTTCTAATGAGTTCTGCTGGAAAGAGAGGGAGGAACCTGACTTCTGCTTTTTCACGCCTTTTCCTTTTGCCATGTTTATACCTTTATCATTAACTCATGTAACTCAGTAACAGTAACATATTTTGTTGTCAAGTTTAGAAAATTGCTCTATTTATTGAGTTAAGCTTCTGTTTTCCTTTTTAATATTGCAACCTTCCTCCTCCATAATTTAGACTCTTAGCACTGTCTTAACTCCTTTGCACTATGGTTTTCCTACCTTGGTTTTGAATGAAGGACTAGTGAGTACAACTTCTTTTCCAATATGTTTTAATCTATCCTTGACCTCTGTCTTCTTCCAGTTGAAATATGCCCATATGCATTGGTTAAGGTGTCCTTCTTCCTTTTATTATAAATGGTAACATATACATATTCTGATGACAAGCATTTCTTTAACTGAATACTACTTAGGTGGGTATTTCTAAGTGTTTTAACATCACAAGATCTATTCTGCAAGACTCTGCTGCACGGTCTCTAGAGAATGCATACTTCAGGTCTTCTTTATAAAAGTTCTCCATGTATCTAGCCATACCTCATCCATTTTTCATTGCTCTTACATGATATTCTTTCCTTCTACCTTTCTTTCCACAATGTATGTCTATATTAAAGTCCAGGATTAGGCTGGCATCCCCTTATAAATAACACAGTTTCCTTTATTATGCAAATGCCAAATAATGAAGAAAGAGAAAAGCAATTTATGAGGGATCATCTTGCATTGGAACATAAATGTTTGCAATATGTGAGTTACTTGATGATTTACTTATTATTACTTTCCAAATTATCAATTGCCCAAATGCAATTATCTCTTGACCACTATATAAAACTAAAGCATTCCTAAAAAGGTGTCATAATTCCCTGTTTCCTCCACTCAGTTCATGATCAGTAAAGCTGTGGTGACATTTCTTCCTATTAGGTTTAGATACATCTTTCATTTTCCTTTTGTTTCTTGCAAAGAAACTACTTAATTGTTAAAAGTTTTCAAGTGAGGAATTGTAACTTTTCCTGACAATGAGTCTTTTTTTATTATCTCTATCTTGATCTAAACCCTCGACTCCAATTATGTCAGAAAAGGTCCTTCCTTTTGAAGACCACTGGAAAAAGATGAGTCTTTTATCTATGTTTTCACCTAGACAAAAATGAGGTCAGATGTCTGGACTGGTATTTTTTTTTTCCACTGTAAATAACATCTGAAACATTTATTTTGACCTTCCTAACTTGCTCTTTTGTTCATTGAAGGAAAAAAAATTGCTTTACAAATACTGCTAATTATTCTAGCCATTTGTCTTAGGGAATCCTTACAAGCTTAACTAGTTTTACCGATATTTTACCCAATTTTCTAATCCTAGGGGAAAGAAACAAGGGTCAGCAGGCAGGGTTTTGACTATTTTAATAGACTCCTTCTGTAAATAAGGGACATGGGCAACACCCCACGAGTGAATTTGAGGTTTTCCATACATTGGTTCAGATTGCAATTGATGATGGTTAGGGAAGGCCTGTGCTTTGGGTATAATTCAGTTAGTCAAACTCCCTAATCATCGTACACCTATTCTTCAACCTCTTTTTGTCAAAGTTACACTTCAGTGAATGGGCTTTTCATCTAAACTTTTCCCAGGGATAACCAGCAATAAGCCACCATCTGGAATTTGCCCTTTTCCCCAATGTAGTGCAATCTCAGAGTTGGTATATTTAGTTAGGGGGTTGTGAGGAGTGTAGCCCCCACCGCCACTAGGGTAGGTTTTAAATTTTACAATTTGATGGTTACTAGGTTGGCTTACCATTGGTTACTCTCTTATTCATTGCATATGCTAATTCGTTAAGCGGTAACTGCATGTATCTCCACCAAACACCTAAGTTCAGAGTACACTGGGTCTAAATTTGCAAACATTCACATTTTGCTATAATTTCTGTATAGAGCATGAACCAGTGCATCTCTTTTTAGATTATTTTCAGGTTAAATTAAGTAAAATGGCTTTATATCTTAATATTTGCACCTGAATGTTTTTTTTGTGTGTGCACCCCATTTATATTAACAAATCAGATTTGCATTCTAGTTACACACCACATGATGACACTGTCATCTTAAAGTGTGCACAGAAATAAATTAAATTAAAGCCACATCACTGACTAAACCAGCTTCTTTGCAACTCACGGGCAGCTATATATAGTGATGAAAAGTTATCCTGAGAAACAAGTTATTTTACCACAAAATGTTGCTTCTAAATGGCAAGAACTTTGTCAAAATTGGCAAAAGTTTCAAATAGCTTTTCCTTCATATTGGTTCTTGTTACAATGACACCCACCTACTCAAATAGTGTGACAGTAGTGTCAATTCAAGAACATAAGTTAAAATAAGATAAAAGTTCAGCTTAGCATCTTTACGTCAGTGGAAGTCACAAGGCTGAAAGAAATCCTTATCTGTGTGTGCTTTTTAATTACTGCCTATCAAACTCTCCCCAGGATGCAGAAATGCAAAGTACATTGAACAATCAAGTTTCCAGCAGGACTGTCCAGTGTGTTATACTGTAAAAATGCAAAGATGCCATTAGAGGCACAGTAATAACATCACCCCAGCTTGTACTGCCCTGGCAATCACAGGGGAGAAGGCTGCATGAAATGGAGCACTCTGCAGGGATGGCTAATGCACATTAGTCATGAGCACTTCCCTGGATGAAATAATGTGATAGAGTGATTCACTGAAAAGCTGTATCATTCTATTTGTGGAGCAAAGTTATAGAAAATGTACACTGTCTTTTCACAGTGTACACCCTTTAATGTCTAATGGCAGACAGGGAGCTGTTAGTGTTGCAGCTGGAAGGTACTGCAAAGCTGTGTGAATGGAGGCATGCATCTGTGAGTGTGTGTGTGTGTGTGTGTGTGTGTGTGTGTGTGTGTGTGTGTGTGTGTGTGTGTGTATATATATATATATATATATATATCTCAGCACACAAATAGCCCAAATTAGAAAGCAACAAATGTAAAATCCAACAGCGATAAGCAGCATAAAACCCACAGTTCAAACGTGTCTTGTAAACTTCAGCTTCAAATAATTCCACAAAGCGATGTGACGATAACCAAATTTAATATGTGACAACAGCAAAACACCACAAACAACGTAAGCGCTTTCACGGGTTTTCCCGCTTCATCAGACGTATAAACACAACTACTAAAGTAACTTAAATACATATATAAGGTGTTTAAATTGCTTAATTAAACAATCTGACCATCAATTTCAAATTTAAAGCGCCACTGCATACTATAAACTCAAATCACTTCTGGTTCAAAAATCAATTTAAAACCATTTTAAAACCAACATCCCTCATGTATAATATATATATTTAAATAACTCACTTATTCAAATAACTTATTGGAATGCTTAATTGATCATTTAAAATAGAATACAATCTATAGTTCCTATGCCTACTTAAAATATAAAAATGCATCTAGCCGTATGTGTGTAAAACTCATACTTCACCGAGCCAGAGGACCCGTGATTTACGTGTCAGGGACATATACAATGTTAACAAATGCATAGTAATAAAGCAACTCACGATTTTATATCACTTATTCAACGATAAGTAAACTGTTTTGCTATTTTAGTGCTACAGCTCGTTTCTCATTGCTTCCGCTTTAGGCGATAAGCACGTTCAAGCGTAATGACATAGTTTCATACGCTATGGCAATGCAAATATTCTAACGTACATATATTATATCTATTTGGCAGTTAGTAGAGTAGCTTAAAATTACTCAAGAAAGTATTTTCATACTGAAATATTGAAAACCTCCTGATTGTTATATATACATATATAAACAATAGATGTTCTCAATAAATACTCATAAAATTCATATTTTCATAACTCCAACGATACCTACCTATGTAAACAGTCATAAACTAAATATAAATAAACTAATGGATCAAACATTCATATATATGTGTATGCCTATACATAAATTTAATCATTAATATATAAAAAATAAAAATAAAAATCAATATATGTGAATATATAAATAAATATAAGCCTAACTATGAATAGATATAACTGCAGCTGTATATATATAAATAAATAAATGAATAATGAATAAATATGCAAATACTATAACTACTAACCGTATTTACTATCAACCTATCAAAATTAATTTAACATTTTTTAAAACTAAGTATAAAAATTAATCAACCTGATATATTGCAATGCCACGATAAACAAAATCATCTCAATGCCCTGGCCTTTAAAACAGGTTTTAATGAAATAGAATCATTCAAGCCCATACCACGATGCGCTCCCAGCCTGAATATCCATTCTAGTTCAGCATATTCCGTATCATTTGTGATATTACCCAACCTTAAATTTACATATTGTATATGGAGGATTTGGAACATAAAAGTGTGTGATTCACCATATTTCATAACATGTTTGGATAAAGCGTTATATTCCTCCCTCCTAGCTATGCTATAATAATGATCTCTGATCCTCTCTCGGAGTGTCCGATTGGTTTTTCCAATATAATAGCAATAACAAATTTTACAGTAAGCCACGTACACAAGATTCCTGGTATTACATGAGCCATTGACCCTTAGTTGCCATAGACGTTTTGATTCAGGATGTCTGTAGAATCTGGACTCATCTATATATACACATTGCTTACAGCTATTACATTTCTTGGTACCCATGAATTTTGGAGCTTCAGAGAATTCTATGTAACTATTAGTTCCATTGCGATAGCAGAGTTGTTGTTTCAATGTTCTGTTGTTACTGTGAATAAATCTCGGTCTATTACCTAATAATTCCTTAGTTTTGTCATCGACTAGTAATATATCCCAACAACTATCTATGGCTCCTTTAATTCTATCAAAGTTGGTACCGAATGGCAAAACAAGCGCTGGCTTATTATCACCTTTACATTTGCTCATATTATCAATAGCCCTGTTGGAAAAATAGGGTTTAGCAAAGGTGCTCCTATTGCTAATAACGTTTCTACAGATGTTTTCAACCTCCTTGTCTTGATAACCCCTGGCTACAAAATCATTTTTAAGTTTCTGCAACTCTGTATTTAAAGTCTCATCATCATTACAAAGTCTGGCCAACCTAAGGGCTTGTCCTTTCACAATATTATTAAACACTCTGGGGTTGTGCATGCTGGTGCGATGCAGGAATGATGGACAATAACAAGCTTTTCGAAATACCTTTGTTACTATTTTATCATTAAATTTGCTAACTGTAACATCCAAGAAATCAATCATATTCCTAGAGGAATGCATGCTAAACTTCAAAAACGTACTGGAGCAATTTATATCAACTATAAAATCTTGGAGTGATGTCTCCGTACCATCCCACAAGATAAAAAGATCATCCACAAAACGTCTATGGAATACTATTTGTGGTTGATTCATTAAATATTCTTTCTCCCATGATGTCATAACGAGATTTGCGTAAGCGTTTGCGCAACTCGTGCCCATCGCTACGCCTCTCTTCTGTTTAAACAATCTATCTCTAAAGAGAAAGATATTATTCTCCAATACGGTTTCCAATAGGAGGCAGAGGAAATCTGATTTTACCACTTCCATCTGACCATCTGTTATGAGTAAATCTCTCACTTTACTGATGCCTATGTCATTAGGAATACTCGTAAAGAGTGACTCTACGTCTAATGTAACAAAAATTAAATCAGTTACTGTACCTATACCTTGTGTAAATACAAACAAATCTTTCAAAAATTGTTCAGTGTCAGATAAAATATGTTTGTACTTTCCTAGAATGACTTTAAGTTGTTGGTCCAGGTATATAGAAATGCCTTCTGTTGCCCACCCCGCACCAGCTACTATAGGCCTAAATTTAGGACTAGTGGGATTTTTATGTATTTTGGGTAGGCCATTTATTTGTGGGATCACGGGATATTCAACACTAAAATAATTAAACATGTCTTTCGTCAATATATTTAAATTATGGCATTCTAATAAGACGCCTCGAACATTATCTATTATCTGATTAACATCCATCATATTGATGGACTCATAGGCCTCTGATTCCAACATGTAATTCATAGTATTAACATAATAAGACGCATCCATAATGACAATAGGACCACCCTTATCTGATGGTTTAATTACTATATTTTCATTATTTTTAAGGTTAGATAATGCTTGAATCTCTTGTTCACTAATATTGGATGCAAGTGACGCTGAATTAAAGTTAGTGTCTTCATAAAAAGCATTTTCAACAGCCTTGACAAATACTTCTATATTGGGGGGTAATTGTGGTTGAAACTCACTCTTCTTTTTCAGAGTGTGAACATCATGTGTTTCAGAATTTAACATTAATTTCAATGCTACATTTCTAGCAAACATGCGTACTGAAATAATAGCATCACTTATGTCCACTGTATTCGTTGGTATAAACCCAAGACCCTTGGACAATAGGTCACTCTCTGCTTCAGATAGTTGGTATTGCGAAATGTTCCATATCAAGTCTTTTGAAACCACATCTTTTTGATGGTATGCACTTGCTGCTGTGGTGCTTCCTTCCTTTTCTGTCCTCGTTGGTTGTCCACATCCGATAACTTTCTCCTGCCCGTACGTATTGGAAAGGGAAAAACCGAAGGGTCATTCCCAATAGGATTGTTCACGACTGTTTTTCTCCTTACATCAACGTTTCCTTGAGGGATATTCTCATCGCCAATAGACTGTTGTGATGCAACAGAATCAATATCATGAGGAGACTGAGCCATTGCTGTAATTTCTCCATCAGTTGTAACTAAACCTTGCTTCATGGAATTAGGTTGCCCTGTATTATTCATATTACTTGGGCCAACTTCTAGGGGTATATCAGGTCTCAACGGAATGTTATAGGCTTGACCTTGCTGTTGTCTATGTTGATACACTGCACTGTTGTTATCACCATAGTTATTGTCCCTGGGCCAAGTAAAAACATTATGTTTAGCAAAATCTTCCAAGTCTCTTGATATTTTCCTTTTCTTTTGCTCTAGTAGTTTATTTTCATATCTTTGTACTTTTTCAACAAGTTCATGTAAATATAATTCAGTAGGCCCATCACCGTAAGCCTCAAATAAGTCAGTTTGTTTAACCACGTTGTCTTTCAAATCATTTTCAAGAGGTTGGAAGAAGTCAATAAGCAATCGCATGTATGCTTTGCTTGTTTCAATATTGATTTTTTGCCATTTACTCAGAAGATCAGCATATACAGTTCCATAACTTGGCATATTTAGGACCCATTGTTAACATTGTATATGTCCCTGACACGTAAATCACGGGTCTTCTGGCTCGGTGAAGTATGAGTTTTACACACATACGGCTAGATGCATTTTTATATTTTAAGTAGGCATAGGAATTATAGATTGTATTCTATTTTAAATGATCAATTAAGCATTCCAATAAGTTATTTGAATAAGTGAGTTATTTAAATATATATATTATACATGAGGGATGTTGGTTTTAAAATGGTTTTAAATTGATTTTTGAACCAGAAGTGATTTGAGTTTATAGTATGCAGTGGCGCTTTAAATTTGAAATTGATGGTCAGATTGTTTAATTAAGCAATTTAAACACCTTATATATGTATTTAAGTTACTTTAGTAGTTGTGTTTATACGTCTGATGAAGCGGGAAAACCCGTGAAAGCACTTACGTTGTTTGTGGTGTTTTGCTGTTGTCACATATTAAATTTGGTTATCGTCACATCGCTTTGTGGAATTATTTGAAGCTGAAGTTTACAAGACACGTTTGAACTGTGGGTTTTATGCTGCTTATCGCTGTTGGATTTTACATATATATATATATATATATATATATATATATATATATATATATATATACACACACACACACACACACACACACACACACACACACACACACACGTGTACCGCATTAAACTAAACCAGGCTTTACATTTAACATCTGACTTAATTTGGCTTTACTTCATGTATTTCACTTTAAAGGGACCAGTCTCAATTACTTTGATCCAGTACATTATCCCACATCAAGGTATTCTTTTTAGGTAAAATACTACAACAATCTAAACTTTATTTCTGGTTCATCCCAAATTTTCAGTCCTGGTCTGTATCCCTAAGCTATCAGGCATTCATTTGGTGGAATGACCATGCAATATTTCAACAGATAAAAACTTCTTCCACATATTCTTATGTATATAAAAAAGCATAACCAAGGAGTAACAAGACCCCAAACCAAAACCGCCTTTTCATCAACAAAGTAGAGGCAATTCAATTGTATAACTTATTTACTATTTACTGACTGAGATAGTCCGACTGGATATATGTCCATTTTCAGCAGAGGCCTGGGTAGAAAAGCTCCGCATAACACAGACAGAACATAACAGATATGAGTCAAACATATTTACAAAGCTCTCTAGTAGGTACTCACAATATACACAGTGTGTAATAGTATACAAAAACAACAGGTTGCAGCAAGGTAGCATGAGCAAAAGATACATACAATATTAATTTAAATAAGGCAATGAATAAGTAGTGATTAATCAGTGTTAGTACAGGGGCATTTATAATTTATTTATATTGTTGGTAAAAGTGTGAAGAGCTGAGTACAAAGTAAATGTTCTGTAGGTGAATGGATCAATCAGAACTAGAGTTAACTTCTGATCAGTGGAAAGTGAAATTGGTTTAAGGCAGGAATATTGAAAAAATAGTTCTGCATTCAGATATCAGCATCTGAGAAAAATACAAAAGTTTGTATTTCACCACATTATGACTTTTTAATGCGCAGGACTTGAGAGTCATCCTGATGGAGGGGCAACCAATTTGAAGCAAATCACATACATGTTTTGGACATTTATTAGGACCAAATACTGGTTATTTGGTAAGAATTATAAGTAATGAGCACTTTCACATAATATTACAACTAATAAGTCTTCCAAAAAGTATCAACACCGAAGAAAGAAAAATGAAATATCAGCTCTGCATGTGAATATACTCCAAGCATATTATGTATTTTTATAAGTATTCAACACAGCTCTGCATGTGAATATACTCAAAGCATATTATATATTTTTATAAGTATTCAACATTCACTGAAAGGTGCATGATTGGTAAAACCTTTATACCACCATTGCAATTAAGTCTTTGCAGGTTTTGGTCTTCATATTTGACTATAATCTTGGAATATTAGTGTGGGTGAGTCAGTACAATATGAATGCACGTGAAAAAAGAGGAATTCTCTCCAGAGTTTCCATCCATTGTTTTAACCTCTCTATTGTAGCAAACAGTGCAGCAACCATAAAAGTTCAACTAGAAAAGAAAAAGCAGCAAATGCACTGTGTGCAAAATTCCGTCTCCGTGTCGTGGGAATTCACCTCTATTCAACGCTCATAACAGTCCACAACACCTTCAATGAAACCAAGTAGAAGTGAACAAAAGTTTATTGTAATGCCAACAAACAAAGAATGGTTAAGCACTTTCACTTGAATAAAACAAGCTTCCGCAGAACACCACAGCTTGCATCACAGTTGTTTAAATAACATTTTTGGCGCCAAAATTCAGTTTGAAATTTTAAAGCTATACACACATCCTTGGCCATTGTTCTCTATTCATAAAATATTAAATAATGTTCATGTTATTTCTAAAAACAATGTTACATATAATATGTGTTGATAAAGTGAACAAGTTAAAAAACTGAAAAAATGTTAAAAACATTTACATTTAGATCATATCAAAACATGTTTAAAAACATATAACAATGTGCCTAATAGATAGTTCATTTTAAGAGCAATAGTGATTTGACAGATACAGTGTCATTTAAACCTGGTATAGTGGAAGCATCCGTATATATTTGCCACCAAAATTCTTTATATAATAATAAATTATTAAAGTCAACCCCTCTGTTATTGGTGTGCACAATGTCCACTATACCAAAATTAAAATAATGTTTGTCACCATATTGTTTAATATGTTTATACAAAGCATTTTTTTCATCCTTCCTTCTGATGCTATAAAGGTGAGAGTATATAAGTTTATTTAAACTCCTTTGAGTCTTACCTATATAGAATCCTGAACATGTTCTACAGATGGCAATATACACCACCATTTTAGTTGTACAGTTGTCCCCACAGAATTTAATTCTAGTGTGTTTGTAATTATCCAATTTCACACTGTCTCCCAGAAATATAGTGTGACATTGTTTACATGCCCCACATTTTGCAGTTTTCATGTATTCTGTCTTCTTAATAAAGATACCCTTCTCTAAAATAGATTTTATGTTGGCCCCTACCTTATAAACAAACCCTGGGAATTCACCTAATGTGGGTGCTATATCTTGATCAGCAGATAGTATATGCCAGTTGTTCATTAAAATCTTCTTAACTTTACCTGAATATATGTCAAATTCCAAAATGCAAGATTTACCAAAAATGCAAGTTTCAGACTTCATATCATGCAATATATCCACAGTCGAAACAATAGCTGTCCTATATTTTTCACCCAACAAAGGCTTGTACTGGTTACCCCATTTCCTCACAACATAATTACTTACATTTTCCATAACTCTAACGTCATAGCCTCTGTCCTTAAATAAGGATGTTATATATTTCACCTCATCCAACATGTCTTCATACCGTGAGGTCATCCTAACTGCTCTAATAAGCTGACCCTTATATATATTCGTGAATTGTTTCTTCGGATGGTAGCTAGAATATTCCAAATAACTATTCGAAAAAGTGTTCTTTCTATAAATTTTGGATTTAAACTCATCCCCTGTTTTTGACACAGATATGTCTAAATAAGCCACACCTTCGTGACTGCTAGAGGAGGTAAATTTAAAAAAATTACTGCTACTATTGCTGTATTGTAAAAATAATGCTAGCTGTTGTTCTCCACCATCCCAAATCAAATATATGTCATCAAGGTATCTGACATAATATTTTATGTGTGTCATAAAGTGACTATCTAAAATAGTCCTCTCTTCCCATTCAAGCATGACCAAGTTGGCGTGTATGGGAGCACAAGCTGCTCCCATAGCTACGCCTTTGGTCTGCTTGTAATATTCTCCCTCAAATATAATGTAATTATGTTCGAGAACCAGGGACAACATATCCGTGAGAAGGCAGATGGTGTCCCATTGGATATCTGTATGTTTTCTTATACTCGTAGCAAAAGCTGATAGACCATCTTCTTTTGGTATACAAGAAAATAAATCTATGACATCAATAGTCACAAATATCAGATCTGAACTGGATAGGTAAATAGGATACTGTTTCAGAAAATCTCATGAGTCCTTAGCTATATGTGGAATAGTGGCATATATATGTTTCAAGTAGGTATCAATAACCTTACCTATATTAAACATCTTAGACCTACTCCCTGATATAATGGGTCTAAAGGGCAGTTCATCTATATTCTTGCGAATTTTAGGAATACCCACTATAGAAGCTAATACAGGATGTTCAACCTTAATATAAGTATAGATGTCGTTATTGATCCTGTTATCTAGTAAGTATTCTTCAATACATGAGTCTATTTTTCTATACCCTATGTTGATCTCATTCAAGGACAACATAGAATAATTTCCAGAATTGTGTAGTATTTCATGTATCTTACAAGTGTATAAAAAACTATCATAGATGACTGCGCCCCCCCCCCCCCAAATCTGGTTTCATGATTCTGATGTTACTAGCACATCTTAATTCCTGTAGTACCCTGCTCTCTTCTTTTGTTAAATTAGAACTGATCTGATGTCCATCGATTTGTCTATCCAACTTGTAAATCTGTTTTGTCACTACTTTATCAAAGATAGAAATGGTGGGGTGCATGGGGGGTATATATGTACTTTTCTTTTTGACTACTGGAATGAACGGCTCTGCATGAGAAATGTCACCCACTGTTTTTTTATCTTTAAATAAAATAGCCAGTTTAAGCTTTCTCACATATCTTTTTATTTCACAAATACAGTCCACTAGATTGAATCTCTTAGTGGGAATAAATTTAATCCCCTTAGATAGTAAATCAAAGTGTCCAGTATTTAAAATATAGTTAGTGTAGTTGTATATATTAAAGTTCCTATAGGTGTAAGTAACACCATCCTGTAGGATGCCTACATTATTATTACTGGACTTACCTATTGTCTCAGCAACAACTGAACCAGAATTTAATGTGGGGTCCTTGGATATGGATGGTAGTGAGAATCTCTTCTGTAACCCCTCGTCCACTTTCTCTCCCTCCCCTTGTGTTCTCCGTATAAAACATCAGAGTTAGCATTTCCATCAGGACTAGATTGTTTGTATGTATTTAAAATTCCTGTCTTTTTATCCCCCCTCACATACTTAGGGTACTTACTATGATCTTTTTCCCATAAATATGCTGTACCTCTTTTCTATTGGTCCAAGTCCCTATATAGTTTTTTCATCTTACGGTCATATATTTTTGAAATATTAGATTCAGCATAGGAGAATTGTTTGATGTACAAATTCTCCCACTGAGAAAAAAGTAAGTCATTTTTAATCAAAGTATTTAATTCTTCCACCTCCTTAATTAAATAAACCAGCTTCTCGTCATTAAATTTCATCAACACAGACATATACTTAAAACCACATTGGTCAAATAAACTATTAAAATCTGACTTAACATTTTCAGTAATATTCACACGCATAGGTAATTTAAAAAAATCTAAGTCCCATCAGGACTACCTTTAACTCTATACATCTGGAAAGATAGGCATTGTCCAGTTTAATACTGTTTATTAGAACCAACTTTTTACCCAAATCATATATGAAATCCTTTAAGGTACCTTTAGACTTCTCCTTTGACGTGTGTCTTTTGTCACTGATCTCTGCAGTCAGATCAGTATCAAAATAACAGTTCTTTTCAATAAATGTTTTAAACAGGTCTGAATTTACATGTTTCAAATGTTTACTTTTGCTGTGCCTACTAACATCAATATTATCCATCATGCCATTGTCAACAGTGTCAATATTAGTGTCCATACCCTTTGCTGTAGTACCATCTGTATCCAAACCCTTTGCTGTAGTACCATAAGTGAAATGTGACTTCATTCTTTTAGGCTTAGTGCCTATATGATAAGCTTCTTCATTAACATCACCAAATGAGAAATCAAATGTGAAGTCAGGAGTACCAATTTTAGTACTACTCCTATGAGAGCCTGCTAAAGAAACAGGAGGTATATCCAAAGAAATAATGTTTGTACTCCCAGTGTTTGCCATAGCAGTACTTTTACAGGAACCCTGTCCATTAGCAATGGTTGTTGAATATGTCGACAAATTAGACAGTCTTAAAACACCTAAGATCCTGGAACCACAAAAACACTTGGAGAATCCCTGGGTGAACTGGCCTGAAGAAGAAGATCCACCATTCTTTGCAGTATCACAAGCCATGGCCTCTGAAGAAACAGATCAGAGGACTGAGCAGCAGTTACTGCTGTCCACAATCACAAAATCATCAGGTATTCTGGATTTACTCCAGACATTTTCTTTACCTGTGATAGGGTTTGAAACTCTTTACCATAATGAAACACGAGGCAAAGATAGCTATAATGTTAGTGGTGAAATGTGCAACCCACCTTAGGAATGTGACGTCTGACCTATCATTAAAAAAAGCTAAACTACTTTTATAATGGAAATTACCCAGGTGCTGCATGACAAATCAGATGTTCATGAAAATCGAACAGATTATAATAAAATAATCATTGTGGACCCACAAGAGGGATAGGAGCAAGGAGATCTCCTACAGATCCTGCAGACATGGAATCCATATACTCTGTGGCACATCATGGTTAGTGCATTCTTTAATGAACATGTACAGCAGTCATTGACTCCTCAACCTCCATGAAATGGCTGCTGCAGGACCATAATAGCTGCCTTTTTTTCAACAAAAGAAAACATTTAAGGGACTACATAAGGAGTAAAGGAGATTATATACATATGTGAGGAAAATAGATGTGCTTAGTTAATACTTGCTAAATACCACAATGTCCAGATGATGAAGCTATTTTTTTTTTTTTGTAAAAGGCTTTTTCTCCTTCACAGAAAAAATGGAATGGATTTATCAGAGACAAAAGTAGATATTATTACTGAAATCCATTTTATTCCTGAAGATCCTCTATATTTTTTAAACACCTTTTTTTCTTTTTTTTATTTTGTTAGCTATGTAAGTGAGCCGGTCTGAAAATCACTTTAGTCACAACCCTGGCCCAAAGACAAATACAAGCACATACTCAAGCCTCAACCTAAACAAACTCTTTTCATAATGCTACGTATTAAACATTACATGATGTCGTTGGTATGGAAATTAAATGAGAATCTACAACAATACAAAACAATTTAAATTAAAACTTTGTAATGCACAAAAGAAACAGATAATTAGCAGAAACTACGTTATTTAGTAAAAATATTTCTATTTTGACCATGAATTGCTAAGTAAGGAAATAAAAAAAATGGAGGTAATTAAAGAAGCTCAGCTAGGAGTGGCATTCAAAGCCCCTGGCTTCACCTGATTGTAGGAGTAATCAGAGAAGAGCAATGCCTCCCTACAGTCAAAGTGAAGTTTGGAACAGATGAATTTGTCATGGGACAACCTTGGAAGCTTTAAGTAGAGTAATAGGTAGGTTAGGTCTCTCCGTGGGCAGAGAGTGGGTAGGAAAGAGTTAATTAAGGTGGGAGCTGAGGGAAGAAGTGAGGTAAGGCTAAGGGGTGGGTCTTAAGGGTTTTTTAGGGGAAATTGGTATGAGTAAGTACATTTTGGTGTGGTATTGTTGCCCTCCCATCCCTCCCATGAAAGTGATGGCTTGAGGGGTGGAGAAGAGGGTCAGGCTTGATCCTCTTCTGTCCCCCTCAGTAGGATATTAGGAACTGAGATGGTGATTTGATGGTGGATGACTTGGAGTGGAAATATGGAATTGATGATGATATAAAGGTGAGCGTGGATGCTGCCTTCAGGATTACTATGATTTGGAATGGAAATACGGAATTGATGATGATATTAAGGTGAGCAGCAACTCTGCCTTCAGGATTACTATGACTTGGAATAGAAATATGGAATTGATGATGATATTAAGGTGAGTGTGGATGCTGCCTTCAGGATTACTATGACTTGGAATGGAAATATGGACTTGATGATGATATTAAGGTGAGCGGGGACGCTGCCTTCAGGATTACTATGACTTGGAATGGAAATGTGGAATTGATGATATTAAGGTGAGCAGGGACGCTGCCTTCATGGGTACTAGGATGTGAGCAAGTGCAGGACGCTGCTTATTCAGGGTGAGTGGGTGCGCTGCCCTTATGTTTACTGTCTTATTTGTTGCAATGTTGGATTCTGTGTGCTTTAATGAAGTGTGATGTTTGTTGCTCATTTTCATTTTATTAAAGGTCATCAAATGTCTTTGGGTGTTTGTGTTTTATTAGGACAGTGACAAGTATAAAGTACTTAAGGGATAAACATTAAATGGAAAGCCAGTACATGGAAAAGGCATCTTAGATGTTGGCGCATTAGTACAATTCATAGTGATAAACATTCCTCATTTGCATACAAAATATGTAAAATACCCTACATTTACAGAACACCACCATACGACCTGGAATTATTGGAGTTACTCAGCAAATTAGTTAGGAAACTGCATACTTTTTAAAGGAAGGAAAAAATAATAGAAATATTGCCAAGTAATATGGACAATGTTTAAAAGCAGGCAATATTATTGCATTCACTTCAAGAAATGATTGTTTTAGTCATAAGATAGGTATATTACTACATGGGTATATCATGATAGGAATATTACTGTCACTGTAAATGGGAAATCATTACAGCAGCACAGGGAATGATTAGTAATCAATGAGAAAATGTATTTGGGGCGTTCTAGAGACTTTATTTATTTATTTATTTTACATTTGTTTACCGGGCTGGTCTGACTGGATATATTTCCATTTTCAGCAGAGGCCCAGGGAGAAAAGCTCCACATAGAGACAAAACACAGTTACGTTATACATAAAAAAAATAAGTAGCAGGTTCAACATGATTCAAGACTACATTACAGAATTCTACATACATACCCTGTAGAGAAACACAATTAAGTTGTAGTTATAGAAATACAAAATAGAAAGGTTCTGTAACAGTAAAATATTTGTGGCAAGTGTAGAGCACATTCAGGAAATTTCTTTTACATTCAAAATTCTTTAATGGATTGTAATAGATGCTACTTGTAAAAGAAGTAGATTGTTAGGGAAACTTCTCAAAGTGTAGGTAGTACAGAGCAAATAGAAAGAAGGTAAAGAGAGAGAGAAAAAATTGTGAAAAGTCACAATTTTTAGTCAGGATTGAAGCATAGGCATAACCAGTGTATTTTAAGGTGTTTTTTAAGCTTTTGTTTAAAGAGAACAGGGGAGGGAATGGAAGTTAGAGCAGTAGGTAGAAGATTCCAATATTTACCGATGGTATTGGAGAATAGGGAGTCACCAGCAATGTTATTAGACTTAGTTAAGGTTACTAGAAGTTTGTTTGAAGAGCGTAATGAATTTAGGTTAGTGTAAGGGGTAAATAGGTTAGAAAGTATAGGTGTGTTATTAGGTTGGTAAAATATCCTATGGACAAAGGTGAGTTGGGAAAGTATCAACATGTTTTTTAGTTCAAGCCAGTGGAGTTGCTGTAGGTTCAGACAGTGGTGAGTTCTAAACTGGTTCCCAGTAACAAACCTAGCAATACTATTGTAAGTATTAGCCAGTTTAGAGAGATTATTTTTCTTTAGGTTAGTGTATATAGGTGAAGCATAGAGAGAGTGGAAATAAGATGAGAGTGGGCAAGTGTAGCTTTGGCTATTGGAGTTAAGAACATTTTAATTCTGTAGAAGGAGCCCAGTTTTCTATTTACAGTTTTGACAGTATTATTAATGTGGTTATCAAAGGTAAGGTTATTGTTTATAGTGACACCTAGCAGCTTGGTGGTAGAGTCAGGGGATACAAGGGTGCCATTCTTGGATAAGATAAAGAATTCTATTGGGGAGGACCTAATAGTAGGCTTAAAGAGCAAGAGTTTGGTATTTTTAGCATTCAAAAGGAGGCAGCGTTTTAAGAACCATGCCTCAACTGCGTTAAATGCATTTTGTGTTAGTGTTTGTAATTCTGAAATGGTTTTAGCAGAACATATGAGTGTAGAATCGTCTGCGTATTGTATGCATGTAGCTTGAGGTATAGCTACTTGTAGGTCATTTATGAATAAGGAGAATAGAAGAGGTCCAAGAATAGAGCCTTGGGGGACACCAAGTGAGACTGGCAGAAGAGATGAGAGTTTGTTATCCCAGAGAACTGCCTGTTTCCTATTGCTGAGGTAGGAAGTGAACCAGTGAATAGCCTTGGGTTCTAAAGAAAGAGATTCTAGGATTTTTATGAGCAGGGGGTGGTTGACCATATCAAAGGCTTTTGACAGGTCTATAAAGAGTGCTGATGAGAGAATATTATTGTTGCGGTTTTTATTGATGAAATCAGTAAAGGAAAGGAGAGCTGTGGTGGTACTGTGAAATGGCCTAAAACCGTGCTGGCAGTTAGTCAGTATGTTATGTTTAGTCAAGTGACCCATTAACTGATAGTGAATACATTTCTCCATAATTTTTGCTAAGGGTGATAAGAGTGCTATAGGCCTGTAATTAGAGTACTGGTTAGAGTTGCCTCCTTTATGTAAGGGGATAATGTATGAGATTTTCCAGATATCAGGGATGGTTTCTTCACTAATGGTTCTGTTTATAAGGATTGATATGGGATAGGCTACTGCATTAGCTGCTTTTTGAAGGTATTCTGATGGTAGCTGATCAGCAGAGGGGGTACAAGGTTTAAGTTTTTGGATAAAGGTGGTAGAGATGGGTTGTAATTGGAAAGTAGGCAGATTTGAAGATGTGTGGTTAGGGATGCTAGAATTGTCAATGGTAAGGTGAGAGGCTAGTGAGTTAATGGTTTCAGAAAAAAAGGAATTAAAGGCATTGGCAGTTTCATGTGTTGTATTCTTTTCAGACCCAGAGGGGGAGGGTGTACTAGTCTGGCCTTGGTGAAGTAGTCTAAGGTTGACCAGAACCTTTGGGGATTGTTGTGATTCATTTGCTGCAGTTTACTATAGTAGTTCATTTTGTCTGCAAGTATGGCTTTTTTGGTACTATTTCTTAAGTGTCTAAAGGTTTGTTGATCAGAGGATGATTTGCTAGCTCTCCACTTTGCCCATGATTTGTTTCTTAGTAATAGTTTTTGTCTTGTTTCTTTAGTTAGCCAGGGGGCAGGCTTAGATTTGACTCTAATAGATCGTTTTGGTGCATGCTTATCAAGGATTGTTAAGAATTTGGCATTACAATATTTAACAGCATCTTCAAGTGGGAGAGTTTTTAGAGGGTTCCAGTTGCAGGCATTTAGTTCAGTTTTAAATAAACGTAGGTTAAAGTGTTTATTACTTCATGAGATCCTGTAGGTTGAGGTGTTAGTAGTGACACTCTTTTGTCTTATGATGTAAGTTAAAGTATGGTCACTTACATCATCAGGCAAAGTACCTACTAGATAAGTTTGTTGTTGTTTGTTAATAAGAATCCAATCTAATATACTTTCTTTGTTGTTAGGTTTAATGATTCTAGTAGTAGTGTTTATTGGCCAAGTAAAGCCATAAAGATTAATGTGTGAGGAAGGGTTGTTAGTATTGACTGAGGACCAGTCATGGTTAAGATCTCCTAATATGATAGTTTCTTGTGGGTAAGTAGAAGACACCCAACTAAGGATATTTTCTATTATGGTAGACTTATTTCCAGGAGGTAGATAGATACAGATAATATAGATTGACTTGTTTGGGTTTAATTGTAGTTTAGAAATAAGGAGTTCAGCCTTAGTATCCTCCAGTGGGTTATAGGGTACTGAGGTGATGTGTAATCCAGTCTTAAACAGCAGTGCTACTCCCCCACCTTTATGTGTAGTGCGGTCCAGTCTCTGTATATTGTAACCTGGGGGAATTATTTCATTATCTTTAGTACAAGGTTTTAACCAAGTTTCAGTTAGACAGAAAATATCAAAGGAGTGATATTCAAGGAGAGTGTGGAGATGGTTGACCTCATTGTTAATACTTTGGATATTAAGATGTCCTATAAGTAAGGCATTTGAATCAGTGATCCAATAAGACTTTGCTTACATGGTAAAAGTACTGAAGTGGCAAGGATGTTTTTATGGCTACACATGTCTTTACTGTGAAATTCCTGAGTATCACTGATCATAATATGGTCAAGAAATGTGGTAGAGGCTAATGAAAGGATAGATATGTTAAGAAAGTGCTTTATTTGCTAGATTTATGTATTAACATCACTCCATAACTTTATTTGGCTGGACTCTGCATGTATAATATTATGAGGCTTTTTTCACATAACTTTTTTCCCCCAAGGATGGTAGGTGTTGTTTGACTGATGTGTTTTTCTTTTCTTTTTTTTTTTTTTTTTTTGTTTTACTGTGGCATTATGGTAGAGAAAGGACAACTTCAATTACTTTTCACAGGGTCAACAAATATCTATGCACATTGCAAATTAGATAAAATATGTATGGCTACGTTTTTAAGAATGAAAACAGCACAGACATTTAACTATGAGTCCACATGTAGGTTCATTTGCATATGCTGACTCATATAAGTTGTCATTTGCATGTCATTAAAGTTAATTTGCTTATACTAATTTGTGGCCATCATGTGTTACCATATATTGTCTCCTAGCTATGCTAATTTTCACAAAGCACAGATTCCCCTACTGCAGCCATGCTATGACTATGAATACTGGCATAAGTTAATGGAATTTTGACTATTCAACCTCTGTTAATAAAACAAGAATATTTTTGAATTTTACTGAAGAAGGATTTTGAGTTCTTTCCATAGTTCTGAGTAAAGTTGCTATTTTGTCTGACGTTGTGTGGAACTATGTTTCAGGAAGCAGATTCTATAATAGCACACAGAAATGGTGGCCTAAAGAGTTGCATGGCATTATGGTTTGTAAGAAAGAGAAATACAGCAGAAGTAAGAAGGTTGTTTCAAAGAGGGGGACAATAACATTTGTGAAGAAGGCTGAGAAGGTTAATAACTTTTGAAGAAAGCAGCTCTATCAGTAACAAGGATCCAATTTCACTCATGAGTTGAGAAAGAGTGATGTTTATTAGTGTGGGACAGAGGATAAATCCGATAATTGTAATTTCTGTCCTCTACAATACAGAAGTGTTAAACAAATATGATAAAGGGAGTCTCATATTTAGTCTTGGAAATCTTCCTTTGCATTTCCCATTTACATTTTTAAAGATATGGAATGAGAAACTCCTTTTTTATATAAACTCAGCTAAATCCAGGCTTTCTCTTGCTCTCTAAATCTGTGGGAAGAATAATGGCAGTTCCAATTTCTAAATATTGGGGTACAGGGGGTTACCCAGAAATGTATATTTTATACGCAGATCTTATGCTGCTGCCCCTGACACCCACCTTTCATTTAAAAATGTAGTCAACTTTCAAAATGCTGCCCTATTCAATTCAGAAAGGGATTCCAGATGATGCAGTTAAAATATGAGATAAGGTCTACAGAGAAATAAAAACAACTGCTGAATCCCCCCCATCGTGGAATTATTCCCTTATATCACCATTTTAAAACAAGATAAGGATCCAACAAAATGTTCATCACACAAACTCATTTCCCTTTTAAATGTGGACTCTAAGATGTTCATGTCCATTTAAGCTAACAGAATTACTCTACTTATATCTAAATTAATTAACAATGATCAAACTGGGTTTATTTTAAATAGACAAGTGCAGGATATTATAATAAGAATATATTTAATAGACTATGCAAATAAAAAAAAAACGTTTTATCATTAGTCTCAGTTTAGATAAGGCTTTTGACTCAGTTAATTGGCCATACCTGTTTAAAACACTTAAAGTGTATAATTTCTCACCTGAGCTAATTGCATTAATTTCTAAGTTGTACAATAATGTTGCTTGTCTAGAAGTTTGTCTAGCTTGTTATCGAAAACATCAGCATACTCTGAGAAAATAGCATCAGTAAAGCTGGAACTGGGACACATGCTGGCATGATGTACCTCTTTGGTAAAAGAAAGCAGTTTCATTCTCAAACTGTCTGTGAGACATAATAATGACTGTATGGGTCTTCAGACTACATAAAATTGCAAGCTGTAACTGCTCCCAGCCAAATGCATGAAAGCACTACTGAACCATCAGGTTAAATCTCTTCACCTCCATGAGCAACAAGCTTCCCACAATTGACCAAATTAGGTTGCTCACAGCTTTTACTTTAGCAAATGTTTATACTGACATTACATTACACCTTGAACCAGAGTCTACTTTGAGATCTGTGGGTTTACCACTGATCAGGCAGTAGAAATACATTCTTTGCCAATAAATCTACTGCACTAACATTTTCACCGACCACTGATACACCATCTGCATAGAAAGCTGGGTTACAGTTCTCTACATGATCAACTTGCTTTTTTGAGTGACCTGTTTAATAACTGAATGAGGCTTGCTTGATTTACAAAACTTTTGAAAATTATTCAATTTTTTACACTTGTGGCATTGCTCATCAAATGCAAAACACTTCTCTCTTTTAGACTGATGGTTGGCTCCACAATTACAACAGTTAACCATAAGGCTTGACTTCGCTTTTACTGACTCACTCATACTGTACTGAGCATGCCCTTTTTCCTGAGCTAGTCTTGGAACTTGCTAGAAAGCAGGGGCGGCTCGTGGCATAGGGCTGCCGGACTGCAGCCCCCTCAAAAAGAAAAAAAGAAAGAAAAAGAAATGAAAAATAAAATTCGCGGACTTCGCGCATGCGCATAGACCGAGTCCCGGCTTATCGGTCTATGCGCATGCTCAGGGCAGCCCGGCCGTCCCCATAGGGGGACACAAGGAGCGTCTGTGCACTTTTACAGTGCACAGACCCGCCAGGATTATGGGACGCGTCCGGACTGCAAGAGAAGCAGCAGGGACTCGGGACAGTGCCTCAGGGATCTCGTCGGCGTCAGGAAGGAGCATGTGGATCTCGCGGGTCTTCAGTATTGCGCGGGAAGGATGTATGGATTGTACGGACGTTAACTCTGGATGTATTCATTCAGGTAAGGTGCCTTTCAATTTACAATGTTTATTTTTCTTTGTGTATGGTGCTTGTGCTTTACTGGAGTTTGTGTATGGTGCTTGTGCTTTACTGGAGTTTGTGTATGGTGCTTGTGCTTTACTGGAGTTTGTGTATGGTGCATGTGCTTTACTGGAGAGAGAGAGAGAGTGTGTGTGTGTGTGTGTGTGTGTGAAAATGCCCCAGGTGCTTATGGTGGTGTGGCTTGAACCCTGTACCCTGTATGCAGGTGTTAAAGACTTGAGTTCCCTACCCACCACCATTTGTAAAAAAATTTCAGATTTTTACCTCATATTTGATCTGATCTGTTCCTCATAATATCTGTGGTTTGTAAATGTTGTAATGCTTGATATTTGATGGTGTAGTAGTAGCATTGTTGCCTCACAGCTGCAGGTTCTTGGGTTTGATTCTTGGCTGGGGTTCCTTCTTTGTGGGGTCTGTATCTTCTCCCTGTGTTTGTGTGGGTTTGCTTTTGTGCCCTCCCATGTTACAAAGACATGTCTGCATTATTTCTTCCTGGGCCTCCGCTGAAAATTTGTTTATTTGTTCCAAGTCAGACTGTCCTGATTAAAAATGTTAAATAAAATTGATAGGCATTTGAATTTCAGACTTAAGGGTTTCTGAATGTTTAATTCCCTGCGTATTTGATGGTGCAGTGGTAGTATTGTTGCCTCACAGCTATAGGTTTTCTGGTTTGATTCTTGGTTGGGGTGGCTTCTGTGTGGAGTCTGCATCTCCTGCCTGTGTTTGTGTGGATTTGCTCTGGTGCCCTGCCATTTTACAAAGATGTGTCTGCAGTTTTAATCCCTCGTCTCTGCTGAAAATTGTTTTGTTCTGTCCGCAGTAAATTTGACAGGCATTTGAATTTCAGACTTCAGGTTTCTGAATGTTTAATTCCTTGCAGATTTGATGGTGCAGTGGTAGTATTGTTGCCTCACAGCTATAGGTTTTCTGGTTTGATTCTTGGTTGGGGTGGCTTCTGTGTGGAGTCTGCATCTCCTGCCTGTGTTTGTGTGGATTTGCTCTGGTGCCCTGCCATTTTACAAAGATGTGTCTGCAGTTTTAATCCCTGCGTCTCTGCTGAAAATTGTTTTTGTTCTGTCCGCAGTAAATTTGACAGGCATTTGAATTTCAGACTTCAGGTTTCTGAATGTTTAATTCCTTGCAGATTTGATGGTGCAGTGGTAGTATTGTTGCCTCACAGCTATAGGTTTTCTGGTTTGATTCTTGGTTGGGGTGGCTTCTGTGTGGAGTCTGCATCTCCTGCCTGTGTTTGTGTGGATTTGCTCTGGTGCCCTGCCATTTTACAAAGATGTGTCTGCAGTTTTAATCCCTCGTCTCTGCTGAAAATTGTTTTGTTCTGTCCGCAGTAAATTTGACAGGCATTTGAATTTCAGACTTCAGGTTTCTGAATGTTTAATTCCTTGCAGATTTGATGGTGCAGTGGTAGTATTGTTGCCTCACAGCTATAGGTTTTCTGGTTTGATTCTTGGTTGGGGTGGCTTCTGTGTGGAGTCTGCATCTCCTGCCTGTGTTTGTGTGGATTTGCTCTGGTGCCCTGCCATTTTACAAAGATGTGTCTGCAGTTTTAATCCCTGCGTCTCTGCTGAAAATTGTTTTTGTTCTGTCCGCAGTAAATTTGACAGGCATTTGAATTTCAGACTTCAGGTTTCTGAATGTTTAATTCCTTGCAGATTTGATGGTGCAGTGGTAGTATTGTTGCCTCACAGCTATAGGTTTTCTGGTTTGATTCTTGGTTGGGGTGGCTTCTGTGTGGAGTCTGCATCTCCTCCATGTGTTTGTGTGGATTTGCTCTGGTGCCCTGCCATTTTACAAAGACGTGTCTGCAGTTTTAATCCCTGCTGAAAATTGGTTTTGTTCTGTCCGCAGTAAAATTGACAGGCATTTGAATTTCAGACTTCAGGTTTCTGAATGTTTAATTCCTTGCATAATTGATGGTGTGGTGGTAGTATTGTTGCCTCACAGCTATAGGTTTTCTGGTTTGATTCTTGGTTGGGGTGGCTTCTGTTTGGAGTCTGCATCTCCTGCCTGTGTTTGTGTGGATTTGCTCTGGTGCCCTGCCATTTTACAAAGATGTGTCTGCAGTTTTAATCCCTGCGTCTCTGCTGAAAATTGTTTTGTTCTGTCCGCAGTAAAATTGACAGGCATTTGAATTTCAGACTTCAGGTTTCTGAATGTTTAATTCCTTGTATAATTGATGGTGCAGTGATAGTATTGTTACCTCACAACTATAGGTTTTCTGGTTTGATTCTTGGTTGGGGTGGCTTCTGTCTGCATCTCCTCCCTGTATTTGTGTGGATTTGCTCTGGTGCCCTGCCATTTTGCAAAGACGTGTCTGCAGTATTAATCCCTGCATCTCTGCTGAAAATTGTTTTGTTCTGTCCGCAGTAAAATTGACAGGCATTTGAATTTCAGACTTCAGGTTTCTGAATGTTTGATTCCTTGCAGATTTGATGGTGCAGTGGTAGTATTGTTGCCTCACAGCTATAGGTTTTCTGGTTTGATTCTTGGTTGGGGTGGCTTCTGTGGGAGTCTGCATCTCCTCCATGTGTTTGTGTGGATTTGCTCTGGTGCCCTGCCATTTTACAAAGACGTGTCTGCAGTTTTAATCCCTGCTGAAAATTGGTTTTGTTCTGTCCGCAGTAAAATTGACAGGCATTTGAATTTCAGACTTCAGGTTTCTGAATGTTTAATTCCTTGCATAATTGATGGTGCGGTGGTAGTATTGTTGCCTCACAGCTATAGGTTTTCTGGTTTGATTCTTGGTTGGGGTGGCTTCTGTTTGGAGTCTGCATCTCCTGCCTGTGTTTGTGTGGATTTGCTCTGATGCCCTGCCATTTTACAAAGACGTGTCTGCAGTATTAATCCCTGCGTCTCTGCTGAAAATTGTTTTGTTCTGTCCGCAGTAGAATTGACCGGCATTTGAATTTCAAACTTCATGTTCTTCAGAATACATAGTAGCACAACCTTTTTTCTAGCAATTTTCTAAGTTTATAAGATGAATATTTTAAATTTGTCCCTATTTTTGGGACTGTATTCCCCATTATTGGCTTCGTCCAGGTTTTTGTGCTAAGGTTGACAGCTATGGCAAGAACTGAATTCACTGAATATGGACTGTAGAATTGTGCATATTTACTGATAAAGGTGCACTGTAGAATTGTGCATATTTACTGATAATGGTGGACTGTAGAATTGTGCATATTTACTAATAATGGTGGACTGTGGAATTGTGCATATTTACTAATAATGGTGGACTGTAGAATTGTGTATATTTACTAATAATGGTGGACTGTGGAAGTCTGAGTAGACTTTTTTATGATAAATGTTCTCAACTGGGCAGTTTTGCCATTATGGGTGCATATGTTTTGTTTCATTGCTTACTGGAAAAATGTTCAAAACAAATTTAAAACACCCTCTAACAAGTGTACTGTATTGTACAAGGAATATAATTTTAGTACAATGAGGAAGGTGTATCAAAGAGCACATGTATGTTTCATATGCAAGGGCCTATGATTCAAAACAGCCCAAAATTAATCTTTATCTGCCACTGGCAAAATGTATTTTCTTTGAATGTGGGTTTCAATGAATGTGAGTTTCAAGGGCAGAGAAGTTTTAATGCTAAGTTTTCATTGTGAGACTGCATTGCTTTGTTTAACAGATTACTTAATGTTTGTGCTGTAAAATACAAAATAAAACTTTCAAATGAAGTCCAATCATTGAAGTAAAGCAGTATGCACATTAGTGTTTATGGTAAATGGAGTGAAATAGCCAAGTAATGGTTAATTGGAATGGCTGCAGAGGCTCCAGTTCAACCATTATTTTGTCAGGGGAAGGGCAGCAAACTCAGACAGGCCCAGCTGAACTATACCTCCCAACTGTCCAGATTTTCAAAGAATGAATAGATTTTTGCTTCTTATTTTTGGTTTGTTGTTCATAAAATTTGTAGTTTTAATTCCTAAATGATTTGCCAGAAGTCACTAAATAATAAGTTTCAGACTTCATAACCTTCATAAAAATGCATGTTAAAGTAAGAGCCGTTCTATCAACTGTCTCAATTTATACAAGAGCAATTTTTAGTACTGTTTATATGTGCCCCAATATATTTGGCCTTGTTCAGATTTACTGCATTAACAGGTTGAGAGGTACATGCAAATAAATTGCTTTATAGAATTAGGCATAGCCAACCTCTCAACTGTCCCCAATTTTTGGCTCAAAATGTTGCTCTTCCCCTAATAATCCCTCCACAAAATAGCAATTTTGGAAGAAAACATGGAGGGTTTACAATTAAGAAATAACTGTAATAATCAAAGTTATAGATTACTTGAAATGCATGTAGATTCTTTTATTTTGTCAGCTGCTCAAGGTAGCAGTACTAATATTAAAGTGTCCCTTCTTTGACAGGTAGAAGCTGTATTGTGTGTCTATTTTATATTTTTGCATCACATTTTTGGTCCATTTTTCATAAAATTGTGTTTTTGGCAAATTAGTGACAAATCACTAAAGACTGAAGTTAGAAAATGACAGACATTTGAGTTTCAGATTTTATACCCTTCAGAAAATTCATACTAATGCAAGACCTATTCTATTATCTTTCTAAGTTTATTAGAGCAATATTTAAAAATTGTCCTTCTTGTTGTGCCTTTGTCCCACTTCTGTGTATGGCTTTGTCCAGATTTCTTGCTCTTGAAGTTGAGAGGTATGACAAATGCGTCAGGGCCATCACAGTCAGCCAGAGAGATTTCAAATTGTGACATGCTTGTTGCACCCCACTCCCCCATGTAGTGACTCTGGATGTGTCCAAGCAAGGCAAGGAGTAGTTGTATCTACCTTGGATGGGGAGGACACACTGCATAAGTACTACAGTGGCTTTTCATCTGTCCTTGATTTTGCAGAATGGTCTGGTTTCTGTCATATTTTGTACTGTTGATTTATGCTTATTACTCAAAGTGCCTGTTGCTCTGTGTTTAAGTAGCAATGCTTTAATGACCATAAGGTAAGCTTGTCTGACATCGTAAGATGCAAGTAAGCTTTAATAAGCATACTGTTAAAGAATTGCCAACATTGAAAGCCTTTCTGTTGTTGCCATGCAGAGAATACTTGACTAGATAATGTATAAGCCTTGGGTATTAAAGGACAGGATTCCATTATTTTAAAAAGCTCATTACACTTGTTGGAGACTTCCAGTCATCTCTACAGGCTTTACCCGTAAACTAAACAGAATGCCAATCATGTGTGGTCCATAACCTGTACAGTAATCCTTTAAGCAATGTATCTTGAGCTTGTTTCTTGTTTGCTTTTCATTTTTACTTTTATCATGTTTTCCCCATGAAACGTTGTCAGGCAGCAGGTCTTTTGGATAAGAAACATTTTTACAAGTGGGGGCATCACATAGATTTCTACTTTCAGCATGTTGCTTGGTACTTTAATAAAGCTGAATATATTATAATTAGAACTGCAGTGCAAGGAGAAGTAGTTTGAGTTGAGTGCTTCTGGTTTTTCTTATACTTGATTTTGACTGGCATTCCAGTAATGTATTTAAAAAGTAATTTATTTTTTCATGCCTCACAACCTTTTGTTTCCATCTAGATATTAAGTAAGCTGTCATGCAGCCAATGCATTGAAATATTTTTATTCTTCTACACTTATTTTTGTCTTGATTGGACTTTCATAATGATGGTTTGCCACCCAGGGCAGCGTATTTAATTAAAGTTAGTTTTTTTGTGGTTTTGTGCATAGCTCCTCCCCTTTATGGTTGACCACACCCCTTCCCTTTGACCCCGCCCATTCAGCGTCTCCTGCAGCCCCCCTGTGATTTGAAGTCACCAGCCGCCACTGCTAGAAAGCAATGGATTTTCCCTGCCACACCCACAGTGGTTGCTGCTGCTGCCATGGGCTTAGGTGTGTTTCTGCTTGACACATGTTGCAAGCTGTCTACGTTTGCTCTGGAGGCTGCTGAAACCATGCACTTATCACTTGTAAGCATACTGGTGTGTCTTTCTGTGAGCTCATGGATTTGCCAAATCTCTGTGGTTTTGCTTAATGTTAAATCACTGTTACAAAGCAAAATATTTCTTACTGCAGCACTATTAACACCACACATAAGCCTGCCCTTTATTAACTCATCTTTCAAGTCACCAAATCTGCAAGTTTTAGCCTTATTTCTCAAGTCAGTGATATAAGCTGCAAAACATTCACGTGGATTTTGGTCTCCTGTATAAAATAAGTGCCTGTCTAATGTACCATTTGTGTGGGGTTTGCACATTACTCTAAATTTACATTTTAAGCACTCAGGGTCTTCCCTTGATTCAGCTGGCACCACGATATGATGGTTTGCCCGTTCTCCTGAATATAGTTCTCCTGCATACACAAATAAACTCTCTCTTTTAATGGTTTTGGACCCAGTTAATCTAAGTAAAATGAATGCTCTTATACATGCATCTTTGTCAGAAAGAAATGCTTGTATGAAAATATCATATTCCTGCTTGAATACTTTCCAATTCTCTGCTATATTGTGATCAAACACAAATGGATCCAGTCTGCGAAATGCCTTTGCCATATCAACTCACAGCAGTGAACTTAAAATCATGTATGAACACAAACACACACAAACACACACACACACACACACACACACACAATATATATATATATATATATATTGATATATAGCAGGACTTTATTCCAATACTTGCAGTTATGTCCAGTAGCAAAACCCCTCTTTGAAATAACTGCACTTTGCCAAATAAGTCTTCATAGCACAAGGAAACTCTGAAATCACTGTACTTTATGAAACTACTCCTTATCAGTGTAAGAAAGAAACACTTGGAGATGAATGCACTTTGCAAATAAACTGAGCGCAGCACAACAGCCTTTCAAAATGGCTGTACTTTTGTGAAATAACTCTGCACAGTGTAAGAAACACTTTGCAATGGTGGCTTTCTGCGAATAAATGCACACAGCACAAGAAACTTTTCAAAATGACTACACTTTAAACACAGCAAACCCTTTGAAATGTATTGTAATAAAGCACGCACTCTGCAAACACTTTGCGCACACTGAGATACTTTGAACAACTCTAGTTATGCTTTGAATTGCTTTGGTCAATGCAAATTAGTAGTTTGTGCCCAAACATGGCCTTTTACTAAAAAACATGCAGTTACCTTTCTTTTTTTAAGCTTATTTTGCCCTCTTACTGCACACATTATGCCCTTTTAATTTCTTATCATGCTCATTATACTTTTATAGGTTCACAGGTAGGTACTAGGCTATCGGACCAAGGGCTTAAGTAAGCCTAGCCAACAAGGTTCCCTGGCTTACGCCACCCATGAAAGTTATGATGCTACTTCCCACCTGGCCAAAACATCCCTCCACTAGAAAACCTCCTCAGCTGGTCTACCTACCATCTCCCCCAAGAAACTATCATTTTAGGTGATCTCAATATTAACTGGCAATCTTGTTCTGGCAACAATCCAACCCATCATATAAACCATCATGGCTTCACCCAACTAGTCCAGTAGCCAACCAGGATAAATAAAAACTCCAGCAAGCACACTACCCTGGATTGGATACTAGTCACCAAGAGCCCCCAGTCATATACAACAGGCTGCTTATCAGATTGCCTCAGTGATCACTCCCTAACATTCCTACTCAAAAAATGCCTATACAAAGCTAAACCTCTCATCTACCATCAAATAAGTAAAAAACTAAACTTTAACCCACTCACATTCATATCATCCTTCAAAGAATGTAACTGCCATCCCCTAAAGTACCTCAGTCTTGATGAATTTTTTAATACTACCTTCCTGAGCATCCTTAATTACCCTGCTCCCAGAAGACTTTCCAGAACGAAGGCACAACCCTCCCCATGGCTATGGAAAACCACTAAGTCGGAAATGAAAAACAGGGATAAAGCCTGGGAGCACTGGCGCAAAACCAAACCCCCTCAACTAGGCAGAAATTCCTAGAACTACGCAATAGAGTTAAAAAGCTAATAAAACAGGACAAATTCCAGTACTACCAGTCTGCCCTAGACTCCTCCCAACAAAGCCCCAAACAATTCTGGTCCTCCATAAACTCCATCCTCCACCTAGGTAAAGTCAGTACCCCTCCTCCTAACATCCCTCACTCCTCCGAAAATATTGCTACCTCATTCAACACATACTTCACACAAACCATACTATCACTAGCTAAACAACACAACCCTCCTCCCCTCCAACCCACACCTTCAACTAGTAATCTCCCCACTGTCTTCTCTTTTTCTCCTGTACCTACCTCCAACATAAAAAAAACTCTTAACTAAACTTAAGCCCACCAAATTAGCAGCAGACAACCTCCCAAGTGAATACCTACAAATCGCAGCTGATGCTCTGGCCTACCCAGTATCCATCTTAATTAACCGATCTCTGTCAGAAAGTTACGTTCCCACATTGTGGAAAGTATCACATATAATTCCCCTCCACAAAGGCGGCCACTCCACAGAACTAACCAATTACCGCCCCATAGCTATTCTTTCTCCGCTCTCCAAAATACTAGAGAGATGCATACATTCTCAGGTCTCAGACTACCTCCTTACTAGCAACCTCCTTTCCAATACTCTGCATGGTTTCCGACCAAACCATAGCACCACCACTGCCTTACTCTCCTTTACTAACATGATCCTTCAGCATAAAAACAATGGCTATCTCTCCTCTGCTACTTTCCTAGAAAAGCATTTGACATGGTCCCACACAAACAACTCATCTCTGTCCTCAATAACCTATCCTTCTCTCAATCAGTCACCAACTGGTTTCAGAATTACCTGTCTGACTGCCAACAATCCGTTGTATGGCAGAATGACATATCTCCCCAACTACCTGTCTCCATAGGGGTTCCTCAAGGATCCATCCTTGGACCCCTACTCTTTTCTGTTTTCACCAATAATCTAGCCTCTGCCACCAAACATGGCGCACTCATACAATATGCAGATGACTCAACCATCATCTGCTCAGCCCAGTCCCTACCCAAACTGCAAAAAGTCACACAGGAAGCCTTTTACTCTGTTGAAACTTGGTTATCCGATGCCTAATTAATACTCAACCCAAACAAAACTAAATTGCTCATCTTCCAACCCACCAAACATACTCAAAGCAACTCTCAATTTTACATCACAGCAAAAGACAACACCACTATATACCCAACTGAACACACCAAATTGCTAGGAGTGGAAATAGACAATAAACTAAAATTTGACATTCACATATCCATGACCATAAAAAAGTCCACAAAAAACTAAGTGCGTTATACAGAAATAAGCAACTTCTCACCAAAGCAACAAATATTTCAGTAGTAAATTCCCACCTCATCTCCACCCTACTTTATGCCTCTCAGATATATACCAACCTAAGGCAATGTGATCTAAACAAGCTAGAGACCTGCTACAACAAAATTGCCAAATTCGCCACAGGGGCATCCTACCGTAGTCACCACTGTCTCTCACTTGCTGAACTGGGCTGGCTTGAACTCCCTCACCTCCTTCAATGGTATCAACTATCACTCGTCCACAAACTAGTAAACCATCCACTAAATTTCCCATCCCTCCAGAATCTACTCCAACCCTATCACACCACCAGACCACTAAGATCCAGCAACAAAAATCACTTTCAGATCACTAAAGCCAATAACTCTACACTATTCTCTTGTGCCGTAGCCAAATTATGGAACTCCCTCCCACCCACAATAACCTCCATACCATCATGCACCCACTTCAAAACTTTACTAAAAGCACACCTAAAAACATGCTGGCTATGCACTTGCAACTCCCACTCTAATATCACCCACCCCATCCAACCACTACCTTTCTTTCCACCCCACTAACTACCTTGATTATAGCAAGCTCAGATGCTCATAAACCTAGTATTTATTATATAGCAGGAACTTCTTACTGTAACATTTGTTAATGTCTGTTATGTACTTCACAAATAAAGATTCTAGTTATCTACTGATGTACTGTGTTCTTCATCTGTAAATATGTTTGTAATTAATTGCTATGTTAAATTGTTAATCGCTATGTAATCCAATGTAACTACTGTCTGTTTATTTTAACTGTGGAGCTTTTCTCCCCGGGCCTCTGCTGAAAATGGACCTGCATCCAGTCGGACACTCCCGGTCAACAAATGTAAATAAATAAGTAAATAAAATGTTCCTATGCCCCTGTTGAGCAGAGCCACAGAAGTGATTCCCCGGGGTGTATTTCCTATTTCCCATCCACTTATCAAGATTTTTCTTGAAGAGTGCTAATGAGGAACTTTGCTTGACATAGATAGGTAGCTTGTTCCAGAGTATAGTAAGTCTCTGGGACAGGAATCTATCCCTCCAGCTTATGCTGTTTATTGTGGTGACAAGGTTTAGGTCCCTAGAGCATGTAGCTCAGAGGGATTGGGATTTCTTTAGGTGTAGCATGTCCAACAGCTCTGGGTTTGACATAGCTTTATATCTTAGGCAGAGATCACCTCGGAGTAGGCGATATGCTATGGAGTAAAGCTGGAATTTTTTGAGACGGTCAGTGTAGGGCATCTGTTTGAAGTCAGTAATCATCTTAGTGAGGTCCTCCTGTGGCCTTTCCAGCTGCTGCAGATGTCTTGTGAGGTACATTCCAAAAGGGGCATTGCACTCTGTAATGGGTCTAATGAGTGTTGAGTAGAGGGGAGCAATTACCTCTTTTTTTCCTAGATGAGAACCTTTTCTGATGAGGTGTGTAATGTCGAAGGATTTCCTGACTACTGTGGCAATGTGATTATCAAAGGAGCGACTACTGTCCACCTGGGTCCCCAGGTCTCTTATCACACATTCAGCATTAAGAAGACTGCCACCTATGTGGTAGATCATGAGTACAGAGTTTTTACCAAAGGGGATGACCATGCACTTTCTGGCACTGAGCTTGAGGCCATGGCTTTGACACCAGGCATCTGTCTCTGTGAGGCCCTTCTGTAGGATGTCCACATCATTTGGAAACTCAACTCTGGCTACTAGTTTGCGGTCATCTGTAAACTTCATTAGCCAAAGGCCTTCTGTGTTAACCTGTACTTAAGAGAAGTATATACCAAAAAGGAGAGGTCCCAGGACTGAACCCTGTGCTACTCCACTTGTCATTGGTTTGAAGTCAGATTTGGAGTCTGCAACTTTTACAGTGTGAGTTCTGTCAGTAAGCCAATTGGCAACCCATCTTGTGATGTAGGGATTTATTCCTAATTTAGTAAGTTTAGCTAGAATTCCTGAATGGGGGATGGTGTCAAAAGCCTTGCCGAGGTCAAGACAGGCTCTGTGAACCAACATACCCTCAAATACAGCTTTGGTGACTGCCTCAAAGAAGCCAATCAGGTTCAAAAGGCATGAAC
This sequence comes from Protopterus annectens, assembly GCF_019279795.1. Lineage (NCBI taxonomy): Eukaryota > Metazoa > Chordata > Ceratodontiformes > Protopteridae > Protopterus > Protopterus annectens. Next base: position 212,809,154 of record NC_056748.1, read on the forward strand.
TGCCTTTCACAAACCTGAACTGCGTGAGGTCCAGAGTTTGGAGGTTACCAATGTCTTCGTTTATGAGTTCCATAAGGATACATTACATGGCCTTACAGACCAGGCTTGTCAGGCTAATAGGGCAATAGTTCTCGGATCAGTGGTGGATTTGTGGTGTGGGATAACTGTTGCTGTGCACCATTCAGTGGGCACAAAGTCTGATGTGTGACTATGATTGAATATGGAGCTTAGGTGGGGAGCTAGTTCGTTCTGAAGTTTGTGTAAACACAGCATGGGATGTTGTCCAGTCCCATGGATGCTGTGTTTTTGGCTTTAGATAGTGCAGCTTTTACCTGCGTAGTTGTGATTACAGGGACTCTACATTCTTTCTGTATAGTTATGGGCCTTTAAGGGGGTAAAATTTACACTAAACCTATCTGCCAGGGAGTTGGCAATATCAGTAGGTTCTGTAATTTTCATGCCATTGTGCTGTAACTCAGAGCAGATCTGGGTATTGCCATTGATATTCTTGACATAGCAATAGAATGCTTTGTGGTTGTCCCTAGAATCAGTGGCAATTTCGTTTTCATAGCTAGCTTTGGAGGATCTTATAAGGGATCTCAATTTCTTACTAAGACTGACCAGGGAACTCCTCTACTCATGGGATTTTACTCTCTTTTGCAACAGTTTCTTCCTTCTGTTGTAGAGCTTGTTTATGGCAGGGGACCACCAGATTGGCTTCCCTTTTTTGGAGGATAGCATATTGGGTCTGTTTGGGATGGCATGATCCATGCACTCATGTACGTGTTTATAGAGTGCATCGGTGTAGGATTTAGCAGTTGTAACTGTATTGTCCATCTGAATGGGTGTTATGAAGTTTGTCACTTCTGTCTTAAGAAGCATGAAGTTGGCTTTGTAGAAATTTTTTACTGTGATTTCCTTAATGGGGGTGGGGGCAGGATATCTAGGGTGATTAGCTTATGGTCAGATCTGACCAATGAGGAGTTGACTTCAGGTGTGGAACACTGGTCACTCATGTTGGTAATGACTAGGTCTAGGATATTGTTGCCCCGGTGGAGGTGTGGATAAGTTGATCCAAGTCATTAGAATTTATGAATTCCAGAAAGTGTTAAGTGAAGGAGTTGGTACAAGTAGTTTTCACAGTTAATGGTGGGGTGGCTGAAATCACCCATTATTAGGGTGTTTGGTTGAACCCTAATATTTCCAGTATCTCAAGAAAAGAGGAGTTGAAATCTTGGGGCATGGTGGGGGATCTGTAGCAAGCTACAATTTGGATTGCAGTTTTGCCCAGAGTTAGTTGCACTTGGATACCCTCAGATACATTATGCTGAGCAACTAGCCTGGATGTGTGGATATTCTTAATGAATATGGACAAACCTCTGCCATTGGTGTTCCGATCCAGGTTAGGTGGCCGAAAAGTGTGGTATGAATTATAGCCTGATAATGCAGTGGTGCTCTCTGGAGCCTTGAACCAGGTCTCAGTCACAACACAAACATCAATGTTCTCCATTTTAAGGAGTGCCTTGAGAGAGTGCATTTTGAGATTTAGACTTCTAGCACTGAGTAGCATTACCCTCTGTTTTTGCTTGCCTGTTCCTGTTATAGTGGTGAATTTGACATTTGAACCTTGTCTAAAAAAAGGCACTATAGGTGCAGCAAGAGCCTTAGCCAGTATCTGAAATCTGATGGGTGACAGGTGCAGGCCATTGCTGGCAAAGCATCATAGTCAGTCGACCATGTCATCCCAGGCAGACAGATACTGGATCCCATTAGAATTGAAACCAGAAGCTTAGCCAATTGTTGAAGTCAATAATTTTGTCCTTGTACTGCGGTATCATTCTGGGGGATGGCAGGACGCTACTCAGGGCTAGGGTCATACCTGCCTGGGCTACAAGATTGGAGAGCTCTTCCATGTCTGTTTTCATGTAGTCCAGGGAGGTACATCTCAGGTCATTCACACCAACATGGACAATGACAGAGACATATTTGTACTTGTTGTGGAGTGACCTCAGTGCATGGGTTATGTGGCGGATCCTGGCACCCAACAGACAGATGACAGTAACCTTCTCCTTGTTTAGCCTGGTGAGTGGGACATTAGTGTGCCTGACTATAGAGTCAGCTATGACTAGTGTGTTGGGTACGTTGTTTTGCCTTATGGGCTGTGGTTGAGTGGCACATTGAGTCTGTGGGCTATGTGTCATTTGGGTTGGGTTGGGTGGTGGAGGTTGCTTACGTTTCTGCTTTGGAGTTCTTTGTTGCTTGAGAAGATTATTATTTAGAGCCTCTGCGAATGTTTTTGCGTTTCTATGTGTGGATTTTCATGGTGTAGGTTTAGTGGGACTATGTGAAGAGAGTGGTGTGGTACAAGTGTTTACCTTCACCTCTTGACTGTCAAGTTGAGTCTTGGTTGGAGAGAGCTTTACCTCCAGTTTGGCTAGATAAGTGCATCTCTCACAAGTTATGGTGTTGGGTTGTAGGAGGAGAGGGTTGTCTGTGTACATGAGGCAATTGCTACATTGCCCCAAGATGCCCAGATTCATCATATAGACAGGAGAGAACACTGGGAGCCGACCCTTGGACATGCCTGAATAAAAAACTACTTTCCTCTAGATAAGTGAGGAAAGTGAGTATAAGAGCTGTTTTTCTCTAAACAAGTGAGTAAAGTAAGTACAAAAACTGTCTTCCTCTAGGTAAAGAGGAAGGTTGAATGCTGTAGCAATTTGTAGCTTATTTAGTGCTAACAAGTGCTGAACAAGAATAAGCAAATTCAAGTGATAGAACTAAGAATCTGTACCTGGATCTTGTGGTAGATAGGCTACCTAGTGCTTTCCACTCCCACTAATAAGCTAGAAGACTTCCCTCCAACACAAAAAGGCTTGGGGGGCTCAGAAGCTGACAAACAGTCCTGGATATAGCTAATCTGTATCGGGACTAGACAAGTTACAGGAAAGATGGGAAACAAGCGCAAACATGGGCTTTTAAACCAGTAAGTTGAAAGAGATGGAAAAACTGCCAAACTGTCAACCACAGCCCATAAGGCAAAACAACGTATGCAACACACTAGTCATAGCTACAATTTCTGGGCCAGAAACCACTCTTTTCATTAGAACATATAATTAGTTTTAGGAGTCATTTTGAAAAAATCTCAAACTTAAGATTTAATCATAGTAAAACAAGTACATTATTAATTAAAAAATGTAAAAAAAAATATTGTAACTTCTATTAGAATAGCAATCAAATGAAATAAATTGTTATAACCATTATGACTAATAGTAAAGAAATGATAAAACATTCAACAGGTTGCTGATAGAATTTTATGTTTAGTCACACAATGGAACAAATTTTTCTTTAGCATGGAAGAATGATTAATGTTTATTAAGATGGTAATTCTCCCTAAAACATTCTTTGTCTTACAATCTTTAGTACTTTCACCACCAAAAAAATAATGAAGAAGATAAATAATATTCTACTTAATTTTTTTTTGGCTTCCTAATAAACCAAGGGTTTCCTCTAATTGGAACAGAAAACATTGGGATAATGGTGAAATAGGATTCCTGATATTGAACTTTATGCTTTTTCAACATTTCCAAATGTTACAGCATTGTGGATAAATTCATCTTATGATTCAAAATGAAAACAAATACATCAAGAAATATTATTTGTAAATAATAAATATATCACAACCAGTCATAAAGAAATAGTACCTACTAATTTTAACTGGTTATTAAAAGGTTTTTGCTTAAATGGTATTGCACCCTCTTCTCAAATTCCCTATTTAAATAACATCATTTCCTCTTTCCAAAAGTTCACATATTCTGACCATTGTATTAAAGGCTTAATATTTTTATGTTTCCAATTGTATATATGAATAATTTCTTAGAAACTCATAATGTCAACAAAATGCTAGTATTGAAACAACAAAGTAATTTAAGTTATTGGCATCAATTCTGAAATGGCACTGATATATCTATCTATATATATATATATATATATATATATATATATATATATATGTGTGTATATATATATATATATATATATATATATATATATATATATATATATATATATATATATATATACACTGTTGAAAATTTAAGCTCCAAGTACAATCAAGATTCTCAGAACTGATTAATTTTATAAATATTTAAAGACTTTGTAGACATGGAGTTAAATAAGCTATTTAACGTAGACACAACATTGTTCCCCAAATTACTGGAAATCTTAATAAATATAAATAATAATACAATGAAAAAAATAAATCATATTGGCCACAAATTTATTAAATTAGATTTCACATATTTAGACAGTTTCTATTGGAAATACTCCTCAAAAATTAATAATGAAGACTTCTCTGAAAATACAAGAAATTAATATTAAAATCTACAGATAAAACTACATCTTATTATACTGGAAAATTTTCACTTGGAAATGTTTACACAGAGCTTTGATCAGTCCTAATAATATTAAAATTATGTATAAATGAAACAGAATTAAATGCTGGAGATGTGATTCTGAAATAATAGCTGACTGGATGCATATGGCATATAAATGTGAAATAATCTCCCCTTTTTGGAAATAAATTAATAACCTTAAGAAAGTTCTATGGTCAGATAAATGTAATATTTCTAAAATATTAGTTTTATCTAAAGCTCCAATTCTTGAGATAATTCCAAAAACCCAAGTGCATCTTGTTTGGAATATTCTTGTTACAGCCAGAAGAGTAATTACTGGAAATTGGAAAAGTAAAGTTACCCACCCCCATGTTGACTTTATTAGTATGGCAAAAATTGTTTGCAGTAGTGAATTCCATACTATAAAAATGAGATCTTCTAATATTACACATTCATATAAATCTTTGCTTAAAGACTTGATTGAAAAACATTAATTGTTGTTGATGGATAACTTAGAAGTATTGATCAGCTGTTGACCTAAGTAAATAGTTATTTGTTTGTTTTATAACTGGTGTATTTATTATTTTAAAACTAAATAAAAAAATAAAATAAAGAAAATGACTCTATTTTTGGTTGTTTCCACTTGCAACTATAAAAAAGGCTATTTAGGTACACTTTTTCTTTGGAAAGAACATTTTTATAGCAATGTACTATAGACAATAGTTCATGCAGTTGCATACAATTACGTACTGTTTGAACTAACAAATGTCTAAGAGATGCTGGAGAAAAATGTACTCAGTTGAATACAGTGAGTATGCTTAGCTACACCCTCAGTGCAGATTGATCATAAAGCTTTAGTGCTCTGTTCAGCACCAACATAGTTGAACTGACCTCACAGCCAGTATCTCCTTTTCAGAATAATTATACTCCTTCTAGAGTCTTCACTTCTGTGGCCAGTGACATTGTGTTAACACTTACAACTTTAATTGGGCTACAAGTACCTATATTTAAGACCTTGAGTTGTGTGCTAAGGAAATTAAATTGGGCTATTTTTTCTTTCTTTTTTCTGTTGGATGTTACCCCAGATTATTCAGAAATGATGGGATTCTTTCCTGCACTACAGTGGTGGAGTAAAATTATTTGCTTGTTACGTCAACTTTTTATTGGATATAATGTTCCCAATTTGAAGGACTTATAGGTCACATATTCTTTTTGTATAACCATATATATGAAACCGTGTTATATGAAAGCAAAATGTTCCCATCTGTAAATTTATCTCATGACAAAGGCTACCATTTTGTAGCACTTTATTAGCAATGTCACAGTGCATGCTCCTCCAGCAAAATCTATTTCAAAAATGTATTGTTGTAAGCTTGTAATGTGGTATTACATAATCAAATACTTTATTAAATTATATCATATAGGGAATAGTTAGAGCATAATGAGGCCTTGAAAAAATTATCAAACACATCCTTGCATAGGAATACTTGCATCAGCTCTTTTTACCCAGGTGGTGTTAGCAGTTTATCTCATTGTTGATGATACAGGAGTAAGACTGTAGACACATGGGTGCACATATTTAGGGATTCTCTCTTGTTGAGGAATTAGAAGTGAGCTCTGCAATAAGAATGCAATAATTACTCAACCCTGAATATCAACTTAATTTTTTACAGAATACTCTATAATGTGAGCATCTCGCATAGGTATCAATTATGGATTATGCGGACTTTAGCCAAAAAATTCAATAATGGATATTGGAAGCTGCAGAATAGTGGACAATCCCAAATCAGTCAAATAAGACTGAAATGAAAGTATCTAGAGATTAACAACTGAATATAACTTTGTTCTTTAATAGGCTCATGTTGAAGACTTGAAGTATGGTAAGCTAGTTATGACCTAAGAAGTTTAATTTTACTATTGCAGTTTTCTTAGCTGTGACCTCTGACTCCCCCACTTCAATACCTCTTATCTCCAGTGCCCCTTATTTCCTTGTTGAATATTTATCTACCCTTCTTATTTCTTCAATTTTATTTTTAATTTGTTTTCCAGACAGCTGTACTTTCATTTTGATCCTTTTCTTTATGTGTGCTACAATATAAGCGGTTGTTGTTTCCATTTACTGTAAGACAAAAATGTTACTAATTTCCTATAATATTTGTGAGAATTGGTAGATATTCCTATCAGGAAAATGTTCATTGATGATGTTTAAATACTTAGGATTACTCTAACTGTTGTGTCTATAATTATTAATATATGATGAGAAAAGTAAGTTAGATATATGATGCTATCATTATGACTTATGATTATTAAGGTGGTAAACCATATTGTATCTACACATGTTAGATATCAAGGATGAAGGAAAATGTGTTATACTATGGGTAGTACAGATTGCCAGTCAAATCCACAGAAAAGTCCTGTTGTGTTTAAGAGAAGCAACTTCCAGAGAAGGTGAAGCATCTGTGAAGTACAAGGCACTTCTGAAGTATGCAGTGAAGATTCTTGATGTATATTTACATATAAGGCAAAAAGGCAAGCTCTTGTAATTTCAAGATAAACAAATGCATTCACCCAAATTATGGAAGAAAAATGGTTGAAAGTATAGGAGAGCAGAGAATGTCGAACATCGCTGTTCTCCTTTAAAATTGTTTTCTTGTAGTGTGTTGTGTGTCCCAGGAGCTCCTCCACACACACACACACACACACACACACACACACACACACACACACACACACACACACACACACACACACACACACACGTGTGAAGTCCCCCTCATACTTACATATATCAACTTCAAGATGACCATACTGCAGTGAAAAGAGAATATTCTGAAAAATGTTGATCTCAGTTTTGGTATATCTAACAGTATTTTCAGTCTAGCTATCCCTGGGCTCAAACCAATGAATCACAGAGTATCAATGGTTAGCAAGTAGAAATGCATCATTACTACAAAATAAATGATGTATTGGCAGGATACTCACTGGACTAGAAGTTCCTGACAATGCAAAAAATATGTATACAAGTATAACTTTTTTTCTTTCATTAAGTGTGCTGTACCTGTCAAACGTCTGGCCAGTTTCTCCAACTTCATCCATTCATTCCCTACCAAGGCATGAAGTAAAATATCTAAAGGATTTTGTCATGTCACTTGTCACCAACCATGTGTTTGTGCAGATATTGAAGAACTTAATGGGAAATGGTCCTTTGCATGAGCATGTCACTGGCTTCTGTCAGTAATATAACCACTCAGAAGTCCCTCTCCCCTTCTAAGCAAGCTACTCACGTGGGTCTCCACTAGAGTGTCTAACACAGAGTGTACATCCAGACAAGCATGCTTCTCCTACCCTAGGAGAGAGAGTTGAGCATGTATTAACTCATCACTCCTCTGTCCCCCTTGTGCAGCATAACCAGCATGTGGGTCACTCATAGGTTCATAGGTTGATACTAGGCTATCTGCCCTAGGGTATTTATAAGCCTAGCCAGAGTGTGTTTGGCTTTCGCCACCCTTTTAGATTAGTTGACAGTGCCTTTGTATAGTAGGTCACAGAAGAATAGCCCTTTTGAGTTTAGTTTACTGTGCCTCTGTCTAGTAGGGACACAGAAGAGATCCCAGGGGTAAACCTATGATCTCCCATCCATTCGTCAAGATTTCTCTTGAAGAGGGTCATTGAGGGGCTCTGCCTAACATGGATTGGGATTTTATTCCAGAGTGAGGGGAGCCTCTGGGATATGAATCTGTCCCTCCAGCATGTCCTATTTATTTCTTGGCCTGATGAAGACTTAGGTTGAAAGCGCTTGCCATTGGATTTAAACAAATTTGTTTTACAACACTTCACCATACGCTTGTTTCCTTCTGACACAGAATTTGAAAGCAAGCTTTAGTTTGGCGGAGCAGCAATGGTGTAATTTCCAGTTAACTTCGAATATTGGAGTATTTGGTTTACAGAAGCCTTATCTGGATTCTAAATCCTATACCAACTGAGGAATTCATTCTACAAGGTATCTTCGGATATATTTTGTATTCTGCCCAACTGTGCCCGTTTGTGTCTTTGGATTAGCTATTTATTTCTGTGTTGAGGTTTAGGTCCCTGGAGCATGTAACTCTAAGGGATTTGGATTTCCTGAGGTGGAGCATGTCTATTAATTCAGGGTTGGACATGGCTTTATACGTCAGACACAGATCGCCTCTGAGTAGGCGGTAAGAAACTGAGTAGAGATGGAGTTTCTTTAGCCTAACTGAGTAGGGCATCTGTTTGAGTCTCTTGATCCTCTTGGTGAGGTACTTTTGGGGTCTTTCCAATTACTGCAGGTGTCGGGTAAGGTACATCCCAAATGGGGCATTGTATTCAATTATGGGCCTGATAAGTGATGAGTAGAGGGGCACAATGACCTCTCTTGATCTAGATGTGAACCCTTTCGTGATAAGGTGGGCTATATAGAAGGCCTTTTTATCCACTTTGGCAATGTGATTATCGAAGGAGAGATCGCTATCTACTTGGGTCCCCAAATCCCTAATTACTTCTTCTGTACTTAATGAATTACCACCTATGTGGTAATTTGTGGGCACTTTGTTTTTTCCAAAGGGGATGACTATGCACTTTTTGGCATTTAGTTTTAGGCCATGGCTCTGGCACCAGTTATCTGTCTCTATGAGACCCCTTTGGAGGATGCTTGTGTCAGTCAGTGAGTCGATTATAGCACCCAGTTTGCAGTCATCTGCGAATTTGGTCAGCCATAGTCCTTCTGTGTTAGCCTGTACCTCAGAGAAATATATACTGAACAAGAGAGGTCCCAGGACTGAGCCTTGTGGGCCGCCATTTGTAACTGGTTTAGAGTCAGACATGGCACCTGCAATTCTGACCATGTGGGTTCTATCCCTGAGCCAGTTTGCAATCCATCTTGTGACATAGGGGTTGATATTTAAGCTGATGAGCTTACTTATGATGCCCGAGTGGGGTATTGTGTCGAAGGCTTTTGCGAGGTACAGGTAGGCTGTGTGGACTACCTTCCCTTCCTTTATGGCCTTGGTGACTGTTTCAAATTAAGAAAGAAAGAGATTCAAAGAATCATTAATCCAATATATCTGGATCCAAGAGTGAAGGCTGCATCAAACTCTGACGTGGAAAGGCACATACATACAACATTTTGGTTCCATTTTCTAAAAAATTTCTGCACCATTTTCTCATGCAGAACTATGTAAATTAATAAAAAATACTCCCATTAGTCAAAAATAATAATTATTCAGACATCCCACAGTTATTCAGCGGGGAGATAAGATCACTGCTTGCAAAAATGTGCTCCTGCATACCTATAAATTATTCAGTTACTGTCATGTCATCTTTCACATGAATAACTTTTTAATCCAATGATGAACATACACAGAACTACAGTGGATACAAAAAGTTTACACACCCCTGTTAAAATGCTGGGATTTTGTGATATAAAAAAATGAGACCACAATAAATTATTTCAAAACTTTTCCTACTTTTAATGTAACCTATAACCTGTACAATTCAATTGAAAAATAAACAAATCTGTTAGGGGAAAAATAAAAAATGTACAATACGCTGGTTGCATAAGTGTGCACACCCTTAAACTAATACGTTGTTGTGTGTGCACACCCTTAAACAAATACATTGTTGTGTGTGCACACCCTTAAAGTAATACTTTGTTGAAGCACCTTTTGATTTAATTACAGCATTCAGTCTTCTTGGGTAGGAGTCTATCTGCATGGCAATATTTGCCAACTTCTTCTTCTTCTTTCAGCTTTTTCTGGGTAGGGGTCACCACAGTGGATCACCTGTCCGCTCATGACTGGCAGTGGAGTTTTACGGTGTCGAATTGCCAGCCCAAATGCCCAACCTTCCACAGAAGGCACACACATGCACGCACTCACACCTAGGGCCAATTTAGAGTATCTAATCCACCTACAGCATGTCTTTGGGATGTGGGAGGAAACTGGAGCACTTGGAGGAAACTCACATGACCACAGAGAGGACATGCAGACTCCGCACAGAAGGCACCCCAGCCGAGGATCGAACCAGAGAACCTCTTGCTGTGAGGTGGCAATGCTAACCACTGCACCACCATGACCACCCTCTTCCTTGCAAAAGCACTCCAATTCTTTCAGATTGGAGGGGATTCTCTTGTGCACAGCCCTCTTCAGGTCACCCCACAGATTTTGTATTGGATTAGGTCTGGGCTGTGGCTGGGCCATTCCAAAACTTTAATTTTCTTCTGGTGAAGCCATCCTTTTGTTTATTTGGATGTATGCTTGTGGTCATTGTCATGTTGAAATGGGAAATTCCTCTTCATCTTCAGCTTTCTACAGATGCCTGAAGGTTTTGGGCCAAAAGTGATTGGTATTTGGAACTCTTCATAAGTCCCTCCACCTTGACTAAAGCTCCAGTTCCATCTGAAGAAAAGCAACCCAAAAACATGATACTGCCACCACCATAATTCATCATGGGAATGGTGTTCCTTTACTGATGCGAAGTGTTATTTTTGTGCCAAATGTACATTTTGGAATAGTGGCCAAAAAGTTAAACTTTGGACTCATCAGACCATAAGACATTTTCCCACATGCTTTTGGGAGATGTGATGTATTGTTTTGCAAATTTTAGCTGGGCCTGGATGTTTTTCTGTGTAAGAAAAGGCTTCCATCTTGCAACCCTACCCCACAGTCCAGACATATGGAGAATACAGGAGATTGTTGTCACATGTAGTACACAACCAGTACTTGCCACAAATTCCTACAGCTCTTTCAGTGTTGCTATAGGTCTCTTGGCAGCCTCCCTGACCAGTTTTCATCTTGTCTTTTCATCAATTTTAGAGGGATGTCCAGTTCTTTGCAACATCACTGTTGCCCCATATATTCTCCACTTTTTGATGACTGTCCACTGTGTTCCATGGTACAGACAATGCCATGGAAATTTGTTTGTGCCCTTCTACTGACTGATACCTATCAAAACTAAGATCTCTTTGATGCTTTGTAAGCTCCCTGTGATCCATGGCTTTTGCTGTAACAGGCATCTGAGTAAATGTCAGGAAAATCCTACTAGGACAGCTGAACTTTATTTGGGGTTAATCAGAGCTCTACTTAAATGATGACAGGTGTGTACCCAAGAAGACAGAATGATATAATTAAATCAAAATGAGCTTCAACAAGGTATTAGTTTAAGGGTGTGCACACACAACAAGTATTAGTTTAAGGCTGAGCACACTTTTGCAACCAGAGTATTGTACATTTTTTATTTTTTATATTTTTCCCCTAACGGATTTGCTTGTTTTTCAATTGAATAGGTCGCATTAAAGGTTGGAAAAGTTTTGAAATAATTTATTGTGGTCTCATTTTAGATATCACAAAAACCTGCCGTTTTAACGGAGGTGTGTAAACTTTTTATATCCACAGTATGAAAATTAAAAAAAAAAATACTCAATGCTCCAGAGAACACCCCAGCACTACCAGGCTACAACTCATACCATACATTTTAGCCACTAAACCTGGACCGAAATACAAAAGGTGGGGGTGGCATACATATTCATCAAGGATACCCGCACCTCCAGGTTAGTGGCAAAGCATGATGCTTCAGAGATCATCCACGTGCAACTAACAATGGGCAAAACTGCAATTCAAATTGTAGCTTGCTGAAGATCACCCACCATGTCCCAGGACCCCCATTCTACATTTCTGGAAACACTGTGAAACATAAAGGTCATACCTAACACCCTGATATTGGGTGATTTCTATTACCCAAACATTAACTGGGAGAACTACTCAAGTCCTAACTCCCTTGCTCATCATTTCATAGAATTTATAAACTCAAATGCCCTGAATCAACTGATCAACACCCCCACCAGAGGTGACAACATATTGGACCTGGTCATCATCAACATGGGAGACCGATGTTCCACACTGGAAGTCAACCCCTTGCTGGTTAGATCTGACCATAAACAAATCACTCTGGATATCCACATTCCACCCCCACTACCAGTCAAAGAAACCACTGTGAAAAACTTTTCAAAAGTGAACATCACGTTACTTAAGGCCGAGGTGGAAAGTTTCAAACCCCCATGCTAAAGGATAACGCTGTCCAAGTTGCAAAATACTTTACTAATGCACTCTACAGGCACCTACAAGAATGCATGGATTGTGCTATCCCAAGCAAAATCAAGACTCACTCCTCCAAGAAAAGGAAACCAGTCTGGTGGACCCCTGACATAAACAAGCTATACCAATAGAAGGAGAAAACTAGTACAAAAAAGCATAAAACCCCAAGAAGGGAAGACATTCCTGATCAGTATCAGCAAGAAACTATGATCCATCATAAAATCATCCAAGGTTAGCTTCAAAAGAAAAATTGCCAAGGACTCCAAAGATAACCACAAGGCATTCTTTATCTATGTCAAGAATCTAAGTGTCAATTCTCAGATCTGCTTGGAGTTAGTGCAGAATGGCACAAAATACACTGAACCGACCAATATCACCAACATCCTGGCTGACAGTTTAGTACAAATTTTACTCCCCTCTCAACATCAAAAGGGCCCATAACCATACCAGAAGAATGTAGCGCCCCTGAAATCACAGACACTCAGGTTAAAACAGCCCTATCCATAGCCAGAAACACAGCATCAATAGGACTGGACAGTGTCCCAGGATGCATCCTACATGAGCTCAAAGATGAACTAACCCCTCACCTAAACACACTATTCAAACACAACCTCTCCACAGGCTACCTGCCCATAGAGGGGTGCACAGCAATGGTTATTCTGCTCCACAAAAGCGGAGCCACAACAGACCCTGGGAAATATCACCCTATTAGCCAGACTAGCTTGGTCTGCAAGGCTATAGAGCGCATCATCATGCATCTCATTAACAGAGACAATGGGAACCTCCAAACACTGGACCCTACCCAGTTCAGCTTTGTTAATGGCAGTTCATGCCTCCTAAACCTGGTGGACTTCTTTGAAACAGTTACCAAGGCTATACATGAGGGAAAGGTGGTCCACACAGCCTACCTAGACCTTGCAAAGGCGTTCAACACCATTCCCCATTCTGGTATTACAGACAAGCTCACCAGCCTGAACATAAACTCCTACATTCCGAGATGGGTTGCCAACTGGCTCACAGACGGAACCCACATAGTAAGAGTTGCGGGAGCTACGTCTGACTCTAAACCAGTTGCAAGTGGCGTTCTTCAGGGCTCAGTCCTAGGACCCCTCCTGTTCAGCATATACTTCTCAAATGTACAGGCTAGCACAGACAGACTATGGCTGACCAAGTTCGCAGACGACTGCAAACTAGGGGCTATAATTGACTCTACGGCTGACACCGACACCTTTCAAAAGGGTCTCACTGAGATAAATACCTGGTGTCAAAACCATGGCCTCAAGCTAAATGCCAAAAAGTGCATAGTCATCCCATTTGGAAAAAACAAAGTACCCACAAACTACCACTTAGGTGGTAGCCCCCTAAATATGGAAGATGTAATAAGGGATCTGGGGACCCAATTAGATAGTAACCTATCCTTTGATAATCACATTGCCAAAGTGGTTAGAAAATCCTTCTATGTGGCCCACCTAATCACAAAAGAGTTTGCGTCCAGATCAAAAGAGGTCATTGTGCCCCTCTACACATCACTCATCAGACCCATCATAGAGTACAACACCCCATTTGCAATGTACCTTACAAGAAACCTCCAACAGCTGGAAATACTACAGAAGTAGCTCGCCAAGAGGATCACTGGCCTCAAACAGATGACCTATGCAGCTCGACTGAAGAAACTCCAACTGTACTCGGTTGCATAACGCCTACTCAGAGGTGATCTCTGCCTGACATACAAGGCCATGTCCAACCCAGAATTGATGGACATGCTCCACCTAAAGAAAACCATATCCCCTCAAGCCACACACACTAGGGATCTAAACCTCACCACACCAATAAATAGGACATGCTGTAGGGATAAATTCCTGTCCCAGAAACTTCCCATGCTCTGGAACAAGATTCCAGTCTACATCAGGCAGAGCTCCTTGCTAACCCTCTTCAAGAGAAACTTTGATGAGTGGATGGGAAACAGAAAGTTTACCCCGGGTATCACTTCAATGGCTCTGCTGAACAGAGGCACAGTGAACTAATCTAAGGGGGTGGCAGAAGCCAACACATTCTGACTAGGCTGATAAATGCCTTCGGGCAGATAGCCTAGTACCTACCTATGAACCTATAAGTCAAAAATAATAATAATGCAGACATGCCACAGTTATTCAAAAGGTGGATGAAATCACTGCCTGCAGACATTTGTTCCTTTCAGTCAACATACCAGTAAATTATTCAGATGAAGGTTGAATGACCTGAAAAACAGTAAATTTTTAACAACAGGTGACCAAACAGACCTTCAGCTATGTGACAATAATAGTTATTACAACATAATTAGTTGTGCCACATGTAGTCCAGGACAAATGCACTAGTTTAGGAATTTCTTTTGTCCATATGAGAAATAGTTAAAAAATTTAGAAATGCAGGCTGAAAGTTGAATGTTGATTACACATAACAGATTCTGTATCAGAAAAAGGATTATGGGTCTGTTTGTATGATGTACAGAGGTAAAACCTAGACTACAGTACAGATGATGTGACTTTTGAATACTGGGAAAAGATTGATGGGGAGAATGGGTGTGACTGTAAGGTATGTTCTTTAATGAAAGTCAAAGGATTATGGAGTGTCTAATTAAGTTAATAATCCTCCTTTGCAAATGGTGAGTGAACGTACAATGACTTAGTAAGCAGTTTCAATATTCGTGTCATTTATATATTGTCACTCATTTCTTATATTACTTGCTTGAAATAATTACCCTAAAAATAAATATATTACTATAAATTGCTATATTCAATGCAGTGTAGAACAGTAAACAACTTGCGAATATGTGTGTGCTTTTGCTCATGTGTACTTCTGTGCGTGTGTGTGTGTGTGTGTGTGTGTGTGTGTGTGTGTTGAATCAAATGACTTATGTAAAGATACATTTCTTTATTTAATAAAAAATATTGATTCTTTTAGCGCCTCCTACTTTTGTAGATTTGCGCTGTCCTGTACTAAGCTTAACAATTCTACTACATTAGCAGCAAGTATGCAGAGACTTTCTACAGATCTGCTACACGGGCTCGTGCACCAGTAGTTCTTGACACACTTGCTCAAATTGTTAACTGCCCTAACTTCCATCAGTCAGCACAGACCTACCAGGATCTAAACTCTAACCTCAAAACTCTCCTCTGGTGCTAGTCCTAACCATAACATTCCACTCTCTAAAGTCAGTGTGCCTGTCACTCCATAAACCTAAAAAATCCACTTCCCACTACTTAAACTTAAAGTCCCTGATCTGTGCCGAACCACAACACTCCCTCCATTCCAGCTCCCTAAACCTAAAGTCCCTAATCGCTCTCTAACCCTAACCTCCAACCTCCTCTTCCACTCCCTAAACCTAAAGTACCTCTTCCAATCATGACCTGAAACTCTAAACTACACTACTACCCCTCCTACTCTCTTCCCACTGATGTTGCACTAACCTTGCCTAACGTCAGCTACTGAGTTTGGGCAAAATATGGCAGCTTCACTCTCTCTCCATAGTGGTGGCACATCATGCGAACATGTACTCAAGTTCGAATGCAAGTGGGTGACCATATGAGCTGCAGGAAGCTCAAGTCCCTGCCTGCCTGCCCTATAGTGGTATTTGATCGCCTGAGACTAGGCACTTGTAGAAGACCCACTTGATATCCAAAAAGTCAGGCATCCATGAACACATTCTTTTCTAGTGCATTTACTGATGGAATACAATGACAAAGGGATTTCCTGTGCTAACTGTGTTTCTTGAATGCCCTTGTAGTAAATGGAGTCATACTCAGAGAACTTTGCTAAGATTTCTTTTTCATCAACTTGAACACTTTCCAAGTGCAGCTACTTTTTCCTTTTGACATCAGTTAAAAATTCTGGGCAATTCTGCTTTCGCCAAAAATACATACATATATAGAATGTTCTATATTATTTATAATCCTGGCTTTCCTGTTCAGAAGACAGTTTGAGATGCGGGCTAATTAATGAATGATTTGCTCTTTACTTATTATCTTGCGTATTATTATAAATAAAAAGGTGAGTGTTATAAAAATAATAATCACAAATACAATGGAACTGTTTTTTAGTCTGTTAGCAGCAGCTAAGAAGGCACATTTCTAGCTCAAGGAGATTAATATCTCTGCAATTTATACAATCAGCAATGATAACATCTCAAACCGATCTTAGCTTTCAGGCTGGTTCTAGGAATTGTGGGAATAGAGGTTACAGAACTTCAGTCTTTGTATGACCAAATTATTCTGATAAAGTCTAATGGAATTCAACAGGCAGCAATGAAACAGCAGCGATTTTATAGCTAACGTCTGCACCTTTGTTGTCCCTTGAGCAATCACTGAGCCTTAACTGTCTCACATATCCTTTATAAGTTCAGCTACACATTAACCATGTAGGGCATAGCTTTGATTTTCCATCCATCTTTGTCCACCTGTGTAACTTCTTTCACATGTTCTGCTATATAGCAGTCAATGGCAAACTGCGTATTGTTCAGAGAGTTCTCAGAAGGCTGGCACCATCAGTTACAGTGGCAAATGCTATTAACTACAGAGCCCTCTAACCATCAGCATTGCATTAGTGTTAGTAGGCAGCACTTAGCTCTTACCACACTTGTGAGTCCCACTGCTGCTGTGGGAATTTTCTTAGAAAACAGCTTGACATAAGCTAAAAGAGGTGGATGAAAATTAATCTCATGTTTATATGGAAAGACTTTCTACTATAAAAAGGCTCCAGAGAGACTAAAAAATAATGACTTATATTTCCAACAATCAACCATGTGCATGACAAGTATTTACAATCTTAACTGGTCAGTTGAGTCTTTAAAGAGATGCCTATGCCAAAGTCATATGATGTCTAAGAAGTGATTATCCATCCAATAATCAATTATAAATAGATGTAGCATTTCCTCCTGTGTAACACATAATAATGTGTAACACACTGATGGCTTGAGTAGTGAATGCTAATAAAAGAAAAAATGTTAACAAAAGTGTGAAATGAATGCAATATTGGAAAAACTGCTTTAATTTCTTTCTTGCTTTTTCAGGCACAGTTTGTTTAGCACAATTCCATTTGTTCATCTTATTGGCTAAGGAAAACATAAGTGGTAAATATTATATTCATTCTGTGTTGTAGATTTAAAAAACTAAAAAAAAAAAAAAAATCAGTAACACATACCAGGTGGTATAAGATTCCAGTATGGTAAACAAGCTCAGGGTGTAAATAAACATTTTATACTATAAACAAAGATTACAGCTCAGGGGAGTAATAGTACACATTTTGTCTTATCTTGTTCAAGATATATAACATAGGGAGGTGAAGGTGATGCGAGACATATTAATGCATTTCCCACAAAGTAACACTTGTGGCAGATCCCAAGAAAGTGATCTTTGACTTAGCAATATATCTTGTCTTTAAGTAGCCAGCTAAAGATCAATGTTGTCATAGATTCGTACTGAGCTTATGACCAAGGAGACTGGAAAGAAGCTCACACACATCCCCAGTATGGGTGGGAGACTAACAGCATCCCCTATTAAGTAGATTTTCCCAGCATTCATTCATTTATATGTTTGTATGTTTGATTTTATTTGTACATCAGGATACAGTAATGGTAATTACTGACCAATTACAGTTTCTGTCTGGGTGCACACATACAGGCACTCAATAAAAATTAGACAATTAAATCTGTTATAATGTGAGAAGTAGGTTCATAGTATACAAAGAAAAAAAACAATGTAGCACAATCTATAATGAAATAATATATTTGGATATTTCAACATACTAATTCAAATCAGGACTCAAGAACCTGGGATAAAGATTTAGAAGAAGTACAATTCTATATACAACCATATGTCTCAACTCTTATATTAAGGAGAAGCCTAGCGGGCTCCCTCCGTATGCTTCACCTTAATATAAGAAGCATCAATAATAAAGTACACAACTTGCATGCTTTGCTTGCAACCCATTCCCCTGACATCATGTGTCTTTCAGAAACATGGCTCAAACCTAGCACTAAGGATGAGGAAATCATCCCACCTGGGTATAACATCCTCAGGGCAGATAGAATAACTAGAAAGGGTGGGGGAATAGCAGTCATGTTCAAGAACTCCTTGAACATCACTAGGAATCCACTCCAACCCCCAAAAGTTCATAACCAGGAATTGATTGCCCTAAAGCTATGCCTAAACAACCAAAATAGTATTAATCTCATAGTCATCTATTTACCTCCAGGCAACAATGCTGAAAACCTAGAACAAACTCTCAGTTGGCTGACCACCTTCTTTCCCCAAGAAACGATAATTTTAGGAGATGTTAATATCGACTGGTCTCTCCACTCCTCTCAACCAAATCCTCTCCCTATTAACTTACATGGATTCTCCCAACTAATTCTTTCCCCTACTAGAGTTGGACATGCCCAACAAAAGGAGAGCATCATAGACTGGATTCTTACAAACAAGGATCCTACCAACTATACCGTAGGGACCCTCCCCAACGACCTTAGCGACCACCTTATCACCTTTATTATAAAACACAAATGTCCAACTACAAACCCCCCCCCCAACCAGACTAGTTAGGAACAGCAAGAATTTTGTCCCAGACCAATTTCTTGCAGACCTCAAGGCATGTAACTGATCCATCCTAAATACTCTACACTTAGAAGAGAGTGTGTCATACTTTAATGACACCTTCCTCAAAATACTTGATTCTCATGCTCCTAAGCGACTCATTAGAACCAAGGAACGTATCGCACCTTGGCTAACTAAAGACACTAAAACTAAAATTAAACTCAGAGACCAGGCCTGGAACAAATGGAGAACCACAAAAACCCCTGTGGACCGCATCAAGTTTCTGCAGCTTAGAAATTCAACCAAAGCAGCCGTTATGTCTGATAAAAAACAATATTTCTGTCACCTCCAAGACAAACATCAAAACAATCCTAAAAAATTCTGGGCCGGTTTCAATCACCTCCTCCATCCAGGCAAATCTTCCACCCCCACACCTGAAATACTCATGGATAAAGATCCAAGCGAAATAGCTAACTCTTTTAATTCTTTTTTTACTGAGACCATCCAGTCCCTCGCCAGCCAGCTTACCTCTTCCCCCTTGGCTGCAACCTTAACCAATGACCCAACTCAACCTGCCTTCAACTTACATCCCACCTCCACCTTCTACATTCGTACCCTCCTGAAAAAACTTAAACCAACCACCCTAGCGGCTGACCTACTCCCAGCCAAATACTTACAAATAGCATCTGATGCCATAGCCTACCCTGTATCAATCTTAATTAACCGGTCTATTTCCGAAGCCTCTATTCCCTCAATCTGGAAAATCTCTTATATCATTCCTCTCCACAAAGGAGGGTCCTCTACTGACACATCTAACTACAGACCCATAGCAATACTGTCCCCCCTATCCAAAATTATGGAACGCTGCATTCACAAGCAACTCATTACCCACCTCATACAAAATAATCTCCTGTCCAACACCCAACACGGCTTTCGCCCCCATCATAGCACAACCACTGCTCTCCTCTCCTTTGTTGATTCAATTAACCTCTACCGGAATAACAAATTAATATCCTCTGCACTCTTTCTAGACCTATAGAAAGCCTTCGATATGGTCAACCACAAACAGCTGCTCCACACACTGGAAACCTTTAATCTTAGCAAAACTACTATAAGTTGGTTTAATGCCTACCTCTCCGGTAGAAAACAGGCGGTACAGTGGCAAAACAGGATTTCAGACCTACTCCCCACTAATATCGGTGTCCCCCAAGGATCTATTCTCGGTCCCCTTCTTTTCTCCCTCTTCATTAATGGTCTACACTCTATCCTTCCCAAAGCCACCTGCATTCAATATGCGGATGACTCCACCCTAATCTGCTCCGACGACTCTCTCACCAAACTCCAAGTTACAACCCAAAACTGTTTTTCTTTAGTCGAAAAATGGTTCTCAGATTTAAAACTCCTACTTAATCCAACCAAAACCAAATTGCTTCTATTCTTCCCCACTCCAGCTACTACGCACGGAATAGAACCTCCTTACACCCACATCCCAACCTTCGCTGTGTCCTCTAATAATGGTACCAAAATCTATCCTGTCACCCACACCAAACTACTCGGGGTGACAATAGACCACAAACTTAGATTTGATATGCATGTCAACCAGACCATTAAATCACTCAACAAGAAACTTGGGTCCATGTATAGAATAAAGAAATTCTTAACCCCGCACACCAAACTAACCATCACCCGTACCCACCTCCTCTCCACACTCCTCTATGCCTCCCCGATATTCTCCTTCCTTCACAAGAAAGAGCTCAATAAATTATCCACTACCTATAACCACATAGCTAGATTCATTACCGGAATGCCCTACCGCACCCATCACTGCCTAAATCTAAGGACACTGGGATGGCTAGAACTGTAGAAAACACCAAAAGCCAGCAAGATAGTATCACCGTTTATTCAGAGGCAAAAAAAGGACAAAACATGTCCAAATTCAAAAACTCATACTAGTTTCGGCACCAGCCTTCCTCAGTGAGTAAAAATCATCCAAAAATCCATAGTCAACGTCAGTTTAAATATTGGAATAAACCAATAACAGTACAAACATTTGCATATAGCTTCCAAGTCAGATTTAAAGCAACATTACACCATGCATAGAGTTAAAAATATATCCCCATACAATACAGGTATTCCAAAGCTGTAGTTCTGATAATGAACTAGAATAACATGAAACAAATAGTGGCATGTTATTTCTATACCTAAGTATAATATAATCTTAAGTTGCAAAGGGAAAATATGAATAAAATGACATGAAGATGTAATAAAATACTGAGGTGGATTATAAATGGTCATTAAGACCTGGAGGAAAAAGGGCTCCTAAGTGTGTGATCCAGTATCTTTCCTTATGGCTCAGGATACCTTGCCATCCTGTCTGGTTTTGCCTATTCCTGTAATTTTGTCTATAATTGTAAACATAAACTGGGCACTTGGATGTTTAACTGTATGTAAGTATAGTGCATTGGATTCCTTGTGGTTCCGTATGTCGCTACGATGTTCCCCAATTCTGATACGTAGTGAACGTGAAGTCTTGCCAACATAGAATGATTTACATTGGCATGTAGCCAAATATATAACCCAGCTAGTGGAACAATTGCCAAAGACCTTGATATCATACACTTTGCTAGTGTTAGAGCTCGTAAATTGTTTGAGCTGATTAACATGGGCACAAGATACGCAATGTCCACACCTGAATGTTCCCAATAATTCATCCCCCAATATGGTAAGTTGTTTGTATTTGGCTGCCCCACTTTCTATGTGTTTGTAATGAGAAAATAGGGTACCTAATGTTTTTCCACGTCTGAATGAAAATGAGCATTGGTTGTCTAAAATCCCCCTCAAAAAGTCATTTGCTAATAAGATGTTCCAATTTTGGTTCACCGCTTGCCTGACAGTCTGATGATTTTTGCCAAGTGTGGTAATTAGTCTCACTTGAGAACTATTGGTGTTTTGACTTTTATCCCTGTATTCCAACAATGTCTTCCTATCTTGTTTATCTGAATAGGTCCTTGCTAATTCAATGTCAGAAATACAATAACCCCGGTCCAAAAATCTAGTAAGTAAATCATTTTTGGCCGTAGAATAGTCCTGTGAACCTGAATTGATTCTCCGAATTCTCAGATATTGAGATTTAGGGATGTTCCGGATGGTGTGGCGTGGATGCATACTATGTGCATGTAACAGGGTATTAAACTGGGGATATTTGCGAAAAATTTTTGTATTGAGTGTATTGTCAATGTTACGATATACCGTAACATCCAAAAAGGTTATAACATCTCTATGGAATGTGATAGAGAATTCAATACCCCAAATGTTGTTATTCAGATGTTCCAAAAATTCCTGTAAGTAGTTCGCATCCGCACGCCACACCATCCAACAATCATCTAAATATCTTCTCCATATGTCTATTTCCACAATTTCAGAATTGGGGAACATCGTAGCGACATACGGAACCACAAGGAATCCAATGCACTATACTTACATACAGTTAAACATCCAAGTGCCCAGTTTATGTTTACAATTATAGACAAAATTACAGGGAATAGGCAAAACCAGACAGGATGGCAAGGTATCCTGAGCCATAAGGAAAGATACTGGATCACACACTTAGGAGCCCTTTTTCCTCCAGGTCTTATTGACCATTTATAATCCACCTCAGTATTTTATTACATCTTCATGTCATTTTATTCATATTTTTCCCTTTGCAACTTAAGATTATATTATACTTAGGTATAGAAATAACATGCCACTATTTGTTTCATGTTATTCTAGTTCATTATCAGAACTACAGCTTTGGAATACCTGTATTGTATGGGGATATATTTTTAACTCTATGCATGGTGTAATGTTGCTTTAAATCTGACTTGGAAGCTATATGCAAATGTTTGTACTGTTATTGGTTTATTCCAATATTTAAACTGACGTTGACTATGGATTTTTGGATGATTTTTACTCACTGAGGAAGGCTGGTGCCGAAACTAGTATGAGTTTTTGAATTTGGACATGTTTTGTCCTTTTTTTGCCTCTGAATAAACGGTGATACTATCTTGCTGGCTTTTGGTGTTTTCTACAAGATTGGTTGGCCGGGCAGCCGTACGTGCGAGGGTTGGTGTTTGCTTCAGTTGGTTTTCCTTGCTGTTGGCGTATGGTTTCACCGTCGGTGGGAGAGGACTCCTGCCTTGAGGCTACTGTCCATTCTTATGTTCAACGTCATTTTGGATTGAGGAGTTCAGGTTTCTTTTGAAACCATTCTCTATTTTTTACTTTTGTGTACAAACCAATTGGGACATTTCTGAGTTACATGCTTTTGTATCAGGTTTGGATTACAGCTGGCGTTTTGATTGAACGGCTCTTAAGGTACTGTCCAGTTTTGTGGTTACTAATATTCGGCTTATTAATGGAGACGAGCCGACTAACCTAATTCCTGCTTTAAGCTCAGTGTGTTGTGCTTATTTGTATACTGCGTTGTGGCAGGGGATATCGGGCCTTGATTCAAGGCTTTGCCATCTTTAACTTGATTTTGGCTGTATATTTTTTTATCGCTTGTCATCTATTTACCATCATTTGGTAAATACATCAACACTTGGATAAGCCGAAACGGAATTGCAGTGTATTGTTTCAATTTTGGGCTGGAACTTTGTGCTTTTCAGACTTACAGGTTTTGGACTAGCATTCTGCTATTATTTAGTTAAACTGTTTGGGTTGAACTCCATTTTGGAACGCCACACCTAGACTGTTCTCTTCAGTTTCCAGTATTGGGACTTGTTAACAACAGAAGATGTCATAAGGAATTATGGCTTATGTGAAACTTCATCCAATTGACTGTTTGGGACTCAATGTATATGGTTAGCTTTCTTTAACAACTTGACACAGATTATGTGTATGTAGTACTGTTAAAATCGGCATTCTATCAAGCGATTGTTGTTATCGACCACATTTAAGGATAATTATTTAGGGAAACTACCTTCAAATAATGTTTTATTTGTTTTCAGTTTATTGTTGGAATTACATTGCATTGTGGCATGATTATTGCTATTATTTCAAAGTCTGACCTTATTCCAATTCAAACGGGTTATGTAAAGGATTTGTGCTTTACATTTTTGGGTCATTGACATATTTAGTTTGAACTAATAGTTTTTACAATACTTTAGATATTAAACTATCTGGGGGTTGGTATTGGATTTGGTGGTTCCAGAACAATATCATTGTTTTGGTATATATATACCTATACCCACAGTTTGAGATTTGGACACTTTGGTACGAACGGGTTTACCATCCCTAACTTGTTTATATCATATTGATCTCATATTCTGCAATTACACAGACACCATTTTTTGGCTAATATTGTAATTATTTCTATATAAGGAATTCTGCTTGGAACTATACTAATATCTATATCCCATTTCAATGATTTCAATTTTTTATTTTTATGTCTACTCTAAGGCATAATTTTGGTTCTGTATATTACAACAATATTTTATAATCGTGCTAGTGGTTGCATTACCTCTTTGGAAACATTTTTCAAACATTTTTTGTTTTATATTGTAGTACACTAATAATAATCTTTACAACAATAGTGGTCTTGCTTGTGCATAGATGTGAGTTTAATATCATGTACATTTGGTCCTGAGCAGCATACATAGTGCTGGTACAATAGATCTTATATATATTAAGGTGTAGGACAGGTTTTGTTCAGCGGTTATAACCATGTTATGGGGACCCAAAAGTTAGCTTAGTAATCTGATAAGTTTTTTGACAACAATACATTTCATTTTGGTGTATATTACAGTCAAGCAAGTTTTTCTACGGGTATACAGCATAACTTTTTGGTGCATATTGGTTGAGTCCTATTGATGTCTTGTTTATCATACTGTTCGCACGTCATATTTTTATATCATATATGTCAAGGGTTTGAATCTTTCTTTTTGATAGCAAGTTAATTTCATATGGTTGACAGTGTAGAGATGCTTATAGGATTTGTCAGTGACTAACTTTATATATATAGTGAATTTTACTAATGCTCACAGGACAATATTTGATCTAGGTCTGAAGCAAAGTCTCTAAATATATTTAGAAATTGACAATATTATATTGGTGCCATCTTTTGACAGAGAATTTATTGGTTGGGTATTAGTAACCTATTTATCCTTGGATGATTCCGCATGTACATACACTGAGTGTCACATTGATTTGAAATTTATCTGAGTGGCAGTTAAACATCATTGTTTTTTTGATGTTTTTTTCTGGGCAGTTCTGGCCCTGTCCCTGTCTATCTTTTTTCATAGTTTTTGCTATTGTTTGTAGTATTGCATTTTTTGTTTGTTCCTTGGACATTTGTCATTTAGCATGGATCTAGATAAGATCTTGGAGGGGCTGTGTGCTGATAGGGAAGACTTGGCCATTTTTGGTGTTAACCAAGCCCCAAGCAGCAACCCCACTCAACCTGCTACAATTCCCACAGATAATTGTGAGTTCTGTTTTCGGGATTTGGAAAAAGGTTTGAAAGGATTAAGAGCCAACATTTGGCATCTCCGATTATTCAAAGCCTATTTACACAAAAATATTGCACCTAGGGGACTACGGATAAAATTGCACCCACTTGTAAGCAGATCTGAAGAGAGGCTTAATGAAGAATGGGATGCAGCACTTAAAGAAGGATCCATGGTTTTTGTTAAGATTCTAGCTTCCTACTATGAAAGAACAATAGATATATGTCTTTCAGAAGTTAAGAATCTAGCGAATACATGTAAAAAATATGAATCGAGTCCCAAATATTTTGAGCATATAGACAAGTTGTCCAAGGAATTAACATCTTATGATAAAATTATCAGAGAGAGAAAAATAAAGAAATTTTATAGAGATAGCAATGACTATGAAAGGGGACACCCGTTTCAAGTGCAACGATCTGTGAGGTTTCAAGATAATGTCCCTACC
The DNA here is from genome assembly GCF_019279795.1 of Protopterus annectens. Classification (NCBI taxonomy): domain Eukaryota; kingdom Metazoa; phylum Chordata; order Ceratodontiformes; family Protopteridae; genus Protopterus; species Protopterus annectens. The sequence continues at coordinate 212,835,155 of NC_056748.1, forward strand.
ATGGGCAGGGGCAGGACCAGAAAAAGGCCCAGATCTATACTAAAGAATAAAGACCACTTTCAAACCAGTACCTCAGGGGAGGAGTCATCCAACACCGACGGTGAATATGCCAACACTGTCAATTCTCCACTTAAAAAGAAAACCAACACTCATTACCCTTTAGACATGGTAGGAAATCCAGAGGGGGGAGGAAACATAGGAACAAATATCTCTACAGATTCCATGACAGGACTAATTCAGGCACTACTCAAGTAGACACACAAGTTTTTGAAAATGTGTTGAATTTATCGGATCATGTATTAACATCAGAACAAAAACAAGTTCTTAATAAAGGGTTAAATTTTGTTCCTAGCTTTTTTTGTGATGAATATCAAACCTCATTAGATGTTATTGATTTTTGTCGTAGACTCAACCTTAAACTGTTTTTTTCAGAACAGGATAGTTCTAATGTTCAAAGATCTACTGATTTCACCTTCCATAAATCATCATTTCAGCCACCTATGAATAAGAATGTAGCGATATTTCAACAAGCTGTGTTAAAGGACCTACATTTTCCTCTTTTTGAAGTTGCTACTAGTAGGGACAATATTAGTTCCACTGAAAGAGTGGCTTTGTCAGAACTTAGAAACAACCATAACATAGCAATTGTTCAAGCTGACAAGGGGGGTGCAGTGGTGATCCTAAACATGGACTTTTATATAAATGAGGGTTTACGACAACTATCTGACACACAATGCTATATGAAAATGGATATTGATCCAACAATTAAATTCAAAAAAGAGATAGATGTTTTTTTACAATCTGCATTAGAGGAGGGTATACTCACAAACAAAACGGTTCAACATTTACAGGTGAAGGAACCGGCTAGACAAATTTTGTATCTATTACCCAAAATACACAAATCCCTAACACATCCACCAGGTAGGCCTATAGTTTCTGGTCATGGCTCTCTTACAGAACCCTTGTCTGCTTTTCTAACCCAATTCTTAAAACCATTATTGTCCTTGGTTAGAGCAAGAATTCAGGACACCACGCAATTTTTGCAAATCATTGAAGATTGCCAACTAGAACCCCATTGGATAATGTGCACACTGGATGTTAAATCCCTCTACACCAGTATTCCACATTGGGCTGGGCTCCAGGCTGTTGAATATTGGCTTGTTAAGTCAGAACTATATTCTCCGGGTTTCAATACTTTGCTTATTTGTCTTACCGAACATGTTTTAAACAAAAATGTGTTCTATTTCCAGGGTGATTGCTATTGGCAACTACAAGGTACGGCCATGGGGGCTTCTTTTGCCCCCATTTATGCAGATCTTTTCATGGCCTACCTTGAGGAATGCCTGATCTATAACCCTTTACACAATTTATATCTTGTGGAAATAGACATATGGAGAAGATATTTAGATGATTGTTGGATGGTGTGGCGTGCGGATGCGAACTATTTACAGGAATTTTTGGAACATCTGAATAACAACATTTGGGGTATTGAATTCTCTATCACATTCCATAGAGATGTTATAACCTTTTTGGATGTTACAGTATATCGTAACATTGACAATACACTCAATACAAAAATTTTTCGCAAATATCCCCAGTTTAATACCCTGTTACATGCACATAGTATGCATCCACGCCACACCATCCGGAACATCCCTAAATCTCAATATCTGAGAATTCGGAGAATCAATTCAGGTTCACAGGACTATTCTACGGCCAAAAATGATTTACTTACTAGATTTTTGGACCGGGGTTATTGTATTTCTGACATTGAATTAGCAAGGACCTATTCAGATAAACAAGATAGGAAGACATTGTTGGAATACAGGGATAAAAGTCAAAACACCAATAGTTCTCAAGTGAGACTAATTACCACACTTGGCAAAAATCATCAGACTGTCAGGCAAGCGGTGAACCAAAATTGGAACATCTTATTAGCAAATGACTTTTTGAGGGGGATTTTAGACAACCAATGCTCATTTTCATTCAGGCGTGGAAAAACATTAGGTACCCTATTTTCTCATTACAAACACATAGAAAGTGGGGCAGCCAAATACAAACAACTTACCATATTGGGGGATGAATTATTGGGAACATTCAGGTGTGGACATTGCGTATCTTGTGCCCATGTTAATCAGCTCAAACAATTTACGAGCTCTAACACTAGCAAAGTGTATGATATCAAGGTCTTTGGCAATTGTTCCACTAGCTGGGTTATATATTTGGCTACATGCCAATGTAAATCATTCTATGTTGGCAAGACTTCACGTTCACTACGTATCAGAATTGGGGAACATCGTAGCGACATACGGAACCACAAGGAATCCAATGCACTATACTTACATACAGTTAAACATCCAAGTGCCCAGTTTATGTTTACAATTATAGACAAAATTACAGGGAATAGGCAAAACCAGACAGGATGGCAAGGTATCCTGAGCCATAAGGAAAGATACTGGATCACACACTTAGGAGCCCTTTTTCCTCCAGGTCTTAATGACCATTTATAATCCACCTCAGTATTTTATTACATCTTCATGTCATTTTATTCATATTTTTCCCTTTGCAACTTAAGATTATATTATACTTAGGTATAGAAATAACATGCCACTATTTGTTTCATGTTATTCTAGTTCATTATCAGAACTACAGCTTTGGAATACCTGTATTGTATGGGGATATATTTTTAACTCTATGCATGGTGTAATGTTGCTTTAAATCTGACTTGGAAGCTATATGCAAATGTTTGTACTGTTATTGGTTTATTCCAATATTTAAACTGACGTTGACTATGGATTTTTGGATGATTTTTACTCACTGAGGAAGGCTGGTGCCGAAACTAGTATGAGTTTTTGAATTTGGACATGTTTTGTCCTTTTTTTGCCTCTGAATAAACGGTGATACTATCTTGCTGGCTTTTGGTGTTTTCTACAAGATTGGTTGGCCGGGCAGCCGTACGTGCGAGGGTTGGTGTTTGCTATGGCTAGAACTGCCCAACATCCTTAAACTCAACCAACTTACTGAGGCATTCAAAATTATTAAACATCCTGATAAAACCCCCTCACTGAACAATATACTTACCCCCTACTCCAATCTTTCGTCCCTTAGGTCATCCAAAAGTATACAAGTGTTGACCATTAAATCTAACAACTCGGGTGGTGAAGCTCTTTATGCCAATTCCATTGGCAAAGCCTGGAATGCCCTCCCAAGCAACCTAAGACTAATGACCACTCTGCACCAATTTAAAATTCACCTCCGAGCTCTACTAAAATCCCAATGGCTATGCCCATGCTCTAATCCCGACTAATAGTTCACGCCCCCGGCTCAACCTGGCCTTCCCAAGCCTCCACCCAACCCAAAACCTTAAGGGTCCACTCTGTAGCCCTGACAATCCATCTTTACTAACTTGTATCTCTTTTGAATTATATATACTATTACTTGCTGTTTTATTTTGCATACTAATGTTAGTTTACTAACTTACTCTAGTTTTGTTATTATATGTGTTTATGTACCTCTGTTCTTTGGAGCTTTTCTCCCCGGGCCTCCACTGAAAATGGATATGTATCCAGTTGGACTAACCCGGTCAACAAATGTAAAATAAAATAAATAAAATAAAAAACTCTCCAGTCTTTTGCAGAATATCAAGATGTTTGCCTCATATTTTTGATCTGTTCCTCACAAAATTTATGTTTTGATTTTTTTCTGACAAATCAGTAAAGACTGAGGTGAGTAAATTATGATATACATTTGAATTTAAGACTTCATATCCTTCAGCAAATGCATGCTAAAGCAAAATCTGATATTCTAGCCACTGTCTAAGCTTATAAGAGCATTTTTTAAAATATTTCCCTATTTTGGGGCCTTTGTCTCTCCATTACTTTTGGACAGTGAGAGGTTGAGAGGTCTGTTTGCATCACCTTTCTATCTACACAAATCCTGACAAAGTAGAGGGGATTCTAGTAGAGGAGAAGGGGGGATGATGTAGGGAAATGCAGCAAATGGATGAAACAGATTTCCTTGGATATATAGACTGTTGTGGAAACTAAATAACAACAGACATTCGAGGTTCAGACTTCATATTCTTCTGAAAGTGCATACAAATGTAAACTATATTATTCTAGCAACTGCCTAAGTTTAAAAGAGAAATGTTTTGAACTTTGTTTCGACCTCTCAACTTCAAGTCATTAAATAATTCCAAACATTAGAGTTTCAGACTTCATAGCCTTCAGAAAAACCATACCAATGTGAAACCTATCATACCTCTCAAGTGTACCTTATTATGAGGAAAGTTCTTCATTTTTGATCTTAAAAAAAATACTTTCCTCGAAGTTCTACAATGAAAGAGTCTGTCACACCTTCAGACTTTAGAATTTTTTAACTGAAATCTATGGCAAATAGTGCTGAATCATATTAATTCATTGAAATAGCCTTTTATAAATATATAGTAGTACATTTTAACCATCCCGTGAGCTTCCTAGTTGAAGTTGTTACTATGCTGTAAGTAGGTGTTCCACATTATGAGAGGCAGTGTTCCTCATTTTGGAGATGAAAGGATGAGAACTATAAAACCTATTATTTCGGCAACGTTCAAAGTTTATAAGAACAATATTTTAAACTTTGTCTCTGACCCTCCAACTTCAAGTCACGAAATGCTAACATATTTGAGTTTCAGACAAATGCAAAATCTAATATTCTAGACTCCTACTGCAAATCAAGCAGTGTGACAGATTCACCTCAGCATGACTGGCTTAATCCTTCTTGAAAAAGAAGGTACAGACTAAGAGTGAGTACTGGCAGAGTGTAAACATCCACAAGATTCTTCAGAACAAGTATTTCTAAGAAGGTCTTAGGGTGATTTTAAAATGCACATCTTAAGCAAAGTGCATTATGCAATGACAAATATAGTGCCATATATATTTTTCTACTGCATTACTACTCTCTTCCCATTCCCTATTGGGGGGGGGGGCAATAAGAGTCCATTTTTGCTTTCTTTAAAGGTTGGGGTGAGGACATCTACCTTTTGAACATTTATCATTACCCACCCTGGCTAACTGCCTTTTTCTGTATTATTACTGCTGAGCATGGGGTACTGCTATCACCACTGTATTCTAAGAGCCTGTTGTCATGATTATGGGCATTTACTGCAAGGTTACTGGACCTTCATTTCTACAAAATGCAAAGGGATGCTAAATAAAAGGAAGTGGCATGTGCACTCTTCTGCATTACAATAGAGGTTGCTACTCATTATTTAATATTTCAACTTCTAGATTTATTATGCAGAGCAGTCAACATGTTTTCAAGACAAAAAGAGAGCAAACAAGTGAAACAAAAATGTAAAGTCTGAAGAAGTTCACTGTATATTGGATGAACTAAAGCACTAACAACAATAAACCTGTTGGGATTTAGGAACAGTTCAACTGGCTAAGGGGTTGTAAGGTGGCCTAATGGTTAAAGTGTTTGCCTTACAAACACAAAGTGCAGGGTTCGAGTCTCACAAGGGATAATTGACTAGGCTTAAAATGGCTCACAAGGGCAGTTAGCTTAGTATGAACCTATGGCATCCTTTTTTAGTTTTTTGAAGTCTGAATAAATATTAGTATCTTAACCATTACTCCATCTTAATCAGCATATGTGCCCTCACTGGAGTTGTGGTGACATCACTAAACTATACTACATAAAGTCATTATTCCAACATTATCAGAAAAGGTGCCAGTGTGGTACTGACATATGTAAAGTTCTGTACTTATTGATAAAGTAACACCTTTCAAAATCCAGCAAATGCAACAAGCATCATTAACAGTAAATAGAAACAATAAGCTGTGCATGCAAGAATGGAGGAAAGCTTTGAAGTGTGATAGTTTTAATGGCAGAACTTGATTAGTTATAGGTATATTTGAAAAGTTTTACATTTACATCATTTTTCACTATCAGTATAAATGTCTTTATAAGAAGATGGTATATTGCCTAAATTCTTATTTTTTTCTGCAGTTCTGTCTACCCTCTGGATAAATTTATGGCCATCATGCATGGAAACTTTGCAATTGTTCTGCTCAGACTAAAATATGGATATGTTTTATAAGTGAAAGGTCATTTGACATTTTTTTCGCACATCCTCATTTCTACATTGCTTCCTGGATGTCTGCTTTATTGTACAAATTCAGCTTAAAGCACCAGTATAGGTCAGCAATTAAAATTTGACCTGTTCATTTCCTTTCATTTGTACATGTTCTATTATATCTTTTCCTCTGGTGTGAGAGGATTGTCCTTATTATGCATCAGCTTTAGAATGTCTTTGTTCCTAATCCAAAAATATAAAGTGTGTTTCTTTAAATATGGCTACTTGCTAAATAAATGGCTAAATCTACTGCTTACTAATTAAACAAGACACAAACATGACACTGGTGTGTTTCTGTCAGATTCTCCAATACCACATCATTAAACTACTGAGATTCTAATAAATAAATAGCCTAAGAAGAATTAATGATAATGAAAGAAAACTTTCTTAGCAGAAGCTGATAGTAACAGGAACCATGTATGCTGCAGAAAATTTGTAGTTGACAAGCTTGCTAGATGGAAACAGCTTTAATGTGGACCTGTTGCTTAATGCTAAAATAACTCTGTGACTGACCATTCATTGTGTGCCATGATTTTAAACTATGCTGACATTTTTTATCAATATGCTATCATCTGTGATAATGAACTGTGTTATTTATCCTTGTTCTTTCAGTACGAATGTCTATGAAATGTGTTCAGTACAACCAAAGTATTAATGGAATTTTAAAAGTCTTCAGAAATGGATCAGAGAAAGAAAACTGTATTACATGTATTGCTGCTAGAGTTTATCGAGCCATGTACGATATGGAATTTGCATTAGACTGACATTGTCTATATTGTTTCAATGGACACTTAGTGCATGCACTTATACTGATGATTCGTATTATGTGATAAGTATGGTTATATTGTCAAGTGACAGTGTGCTAATGCAGAAAACATGGCACAGTTAATGGGGCTTTTTGATTTTCCGCCAGAAAATTCTGCCATAGTAGCTATTGTTTATTATCAAATTTACTGCAAGATGTCATGGTTAATAAGATTCCTGAGGACAAAGAAACAACACATTAGCTACAATTCAAGAACAATACACTTTGGAACTCTCCCAAGATGAAAAGATTTCCTTAATTTTAGAATTCAGTGCCATAAAATCTTATTTGGTACTCTGTGCACATGGACAGAAATCAGTACGACTATTCAAATGCATTTATTTATTTTACATAGCTTTAAAAAACGTTTTCCTTATGTGCTCTATATTATTTTTATTTTCTGTTCCAGTAAGAATAAAGTAAGTTGGATGGAATGGAGTTAATGCATTAAAAATGAAGAAAGTAAACCAGCCGTGCAGAAGTGTGCGCACACTTTATACCAATAAAAATGTATACAAACTAGTCCTCTCTGGTCATCCCAGAAGCCTGATGGATCAAAATTCTTTAGGAGGAATGGCATAGTGTTACAGAAAGCCATTTGCTTATTACCTGGCATCAACCACTTGAAAAGAAGAGATATGAGCATGCTCTCAAGCATATGCTTTTTCACTGTAATCAATAGATGTGCCTTTATCTAATACTGTATTTTCATTGCTTATGACTACATTTTTACAAAAAGCTCAACTGTAGTCATTTGATAACCTACTAGTAATTAACACTATTTAGAAAGTTTTTTCTGGCTTAATAGAAATTGCTTGCCTGTAACAAAGAACAAAAGCGATAAGGCCAGCTTATCCACAGAACACGCATAGTTGGGTTTTGGGGATAACAGTAGTATAAGACCAAAAATCTCATGGAGATACACTTTGTGATGTAATGGGGCTGACAGACTCCTGCTGCGATTCTGTGTGTGTGTGTGTGTGTGTGTGTGTGTGTGTGTGTGTGTGTGTGTGTGTGTGTGTGTGTGTTTGTGTGTGTGTGAGTGTGTGTGTGTGTGAGTGTGTGTGTTTGTGTGTGTGAGTGTGTGTGTGTGTGTGTGTGTGTGTGTGTGTGTGTGTGTGTGTGTGTGTGTGCATACAAATGTATGTCTGTATATGTATGTATGTGTGTGTACGTGTGTACATGCATGTGTGTGCGTGCACATGTGCATGTGCGTGCCTGTTTGTGTGTTCATGTGTGTGCATGTGCATGCGTATGTCTGTACATGTGTGTATCTGTATATGTATCTGCGTGTTTATATGACTTTGTATGTGTTTGTTTGTGTGAAGTAGATGTTGTCACCTCAGAGTATGGACAGCAAGTAGTAATTACTAAAGGCTCATTCCCCATGAAGAGGTTTGTGTGTCTATGTGTAGGCATCTATAGGTGTATCAAGACATAAGGGTAGGTAGGTGTATGTGGGGGTGTGCATTTTTTCATAGGTGCTATTTTTAATCCTGATGTTGTCACAGGAAGCATATGAAAACTGAACAATGAAGCCCTGCCTCGGATGATATTTTTCATGGGGAATGAACCTTCAGTAATTATAACGCACTCTGAGCTCTAAACATCTAGTTTACGTTTATAATTTTGGCAAATTAAATTTCATTATTTTCTGATAGCTGGTGTTAAGCTATTGTTGTGACTACAGTTTATTTATTGATACAGTTTGGACAGAGGTGTAAGACAGCTATATATATGGGCTTAGGAGCAATCCCATCTGTAGTCATCTCCATCTAGTTCAAAATGTGCAGTAATTATGAAGCAAGAGTTCAGTTTATTGACCTGCACTCCTTGTCAAGTTTTAAAAAAAGAAATATATGGGATAGAAGATGAATCTATTAATGCAGTTTCTAGAGAACCAATAGTTATGCTGAATAGCAGTTTCACTGGACCTAAAATAAAGTATGGTGAGAACTTGTACGATCATGGAGTTAGTGTTTACATAAGATAGGGCAGTGTGCAACAGTGGGGAGAAGGGCAAAGTAAATTCTGGTTAAAGTGCTTTTCAGCATGATCTTTTCACACTATCGCCACTGAACCTAATTCCCTTCATGGTTTGGTCATATTCCTCAGATGTGTTGTATGTGTTTAGCCAGTGAAGTCCTGAAAGAAAATGAAATTTGTGTATCATCTAAAGCATCTTATTGTGATAAAATAGAGGGCAAAAGAAAAAAGTAAAGACTTGGATACAATAAAAAGCTGTGCATGTCTTCATAGCTTGCAATTACCTATCCTATTGCTGTGTGTTAGTTAGTAGTGAAAACTGTGGTTCCCTGCCCATGGATGTCAGCATTACTTATCTACAGCTAAAGTAAAAATGTAATAACATTTCATTTCAAAGTAAAGAATGGCAAAATACACAATTCAGAGATCAGATGTTATAGTAACTAATTTTAAAGAAAATGAAAACCTCTTATTAAAATAAATACTCATTTGTAGGAAGAAACTTAAAATCTAAAACCTAAGAGAGTACCAACTGTTAAAAAGTCAATTAAAAATGTATTCCCTCATCAGACGATTTTATGGACCACAGCAAATGTGTAAAATTCACACACAAAACTAATTAAAAAACTAACTAAACACCCTCACACCCTGGGAGGATAAACTGAGTCACTGCAATTTGCCTGGTAGAAACTGGTTAAACTACTGGTCATGCTCCATAGGATGGGGCAAGGCTATGTGGTGGGAGCACCCCTTATAGAATTAATAAGACATTCTCTGCGATTAGCCCAATGCAGTTCCCTTTGTGGAATTTCACCAAATGCAGGGTGTAGAGCTGCAAAAATATAAAAAGATCAAACATCCCTGATGGCTGTATGAATGATGGCCCCTTTTGGTCAACCCTCTGACAGTGCTGGGGAATGAACAGGCTAATTGACTAGGATGGGGCAGATGATCAAAAACCGAGAAAAAGGGCAAAAGCTGGTACAATAGTGTAAGATGAATTGATTCAGAGACTACAGAAGCTTGGGTCTCTGTGTTCACACAATAAACATCAGTTAACAGTTGTTCATCATATGGGAATAATAGTTAAATGAACTTTAGATATATGGATGGTCTGCTGTCAGAAAGTAGGAAGTGATAAGAGTTCTAGAATGGAATAGTAAAGACTAATATTAGCAAGACATGCATCACTGAATCTGTGACAGCTACTTGAATGGACTTCCACTGGGGATTAGGCATACAAACACTGCCTATTACAAACAAGGAAGAGAATGTGAAAGACCGTGTGAAAATAGGAAAGATTGTTTTCAAACAAAATGAATGATCACCTGACACTAAATAGATTTAACAAGAATGGGATGTCTTTTTCTAGATGCATGGTCTGCTTTTCAGTTACTGATGTAGACTGGTATCCTGTCCAGGATTAGTTGTTCTGCCTTATTTCATGAATGTATTAATCTTTTGTTGACTATATTTGTTACACTAGGCTAGAGACCTCCTTTTCGAAGAGATCTGAGGTGGTAATTATATTACTAGAAGAAATTTGGGCAGGGCAATTAGGAATGTCTAACAAGTGACTAGAGTCAATAATGTAGCCCATAATGTTTTTGTACTCAACTGTGCAGATGTTTGTTGTGAGCATGTTAAAACAAAAACAGCAACCAAAAAATAAATAAATAAATAAATAATACACTTTACAGATGGTAACACAGAAGGACAAAAAACAATGTCTTGTACCTCATATAAGTCGCTGCTTGTGCTCAAACTGAAATATGAGCATTGGTCAACAATTGAAAACAAAGTCTATTCAATGAAAAACTGAGGTGCCCCATCAGGACCTTACAATGCCTGAGATAGTGTATGCTGAAAGATTAATAAACTCTGCAGTCTCTTCTCACAAAAAGACAGAAAAAGTAAAAAAATAAAATAAAATAATGATATTATAAAAAAGTAGAGAAAATAATTAGTATCTCCATTAAAATTATTGATCCAGGAAGTAGTTGAGGAAATAAACATCTATTAGTCTCACACATGTATCCTAGGGAAAGTGTTGAAAAGTATGTGGGGTGGTGGAGTTCTAAATAGAAATTATTTTAGAAAGTCTCAAATGCAGGGCAAAGTACTACAGAACTAGTGCCAATCTATTTATTTACTTAACATTTGTTGAGAGGACAAGTCAACTAGGACAGAGCTTAGTTTCAGCAGAGGCCCACGGAGAAATGCTCCAGATTAATTTCTTTGAAATGTGGGAGAAAACTGGAGTTCCCGGAGGAAACCAACTCAAACACAGGAAAGACATGCAGACTCCACACAGAAGACACCCCAGGCGATAATCGAACTGGAGAACCTATTGATGTAAGGTGACATTGTTAACCACTGCACCACCTAGCTTTATTTAAAGTAGCAGAGATACAAAGAGGGCAACATGGTATTTATGTTGTGTCTTTGGACTTCTGGCAGACATTTTAGCTGCTCACTCATGCAAAAGAATAAAATCTCCTCTATATTATAACATTAATGCACCATGATCAATTCAGACTAGAGGTAACAGCCAGTTTTTCAGGTAATTAATATCATCATTTGCAAAAGCAAAGAGAATGATGTGTCACAAGTTCAAACAAAATCAGATGGTATTTTCTAGGATGTAGATTAAGAAGTACATGAAAAACCAAATGTGCTTGCGTTCCAGTTATAAATACTTTATGGACCGAGTCTTATTTTTAAAATACTGACTGCAAATAAACAAAATGTGGAAGTGCTGTGATTTACAGGGCAGTAATCTTCTTCTGGCCTTTTAGAAAGTGAGATGACGGGTACTATCAGTAATTTTTAAGGTTTTAAAAAAAATGCAGAAAAGCCTGGTAAAGATGTCCTACAGGAAAACTTCTCATGAAGACACATATAATTGAAATAGTGCACTGATGAATGCTCAGTGTAAAAGACTGCAGCTAAAAAATAAAGACAGCAACAGTGGTTATTTTACTAAAACACATGCTAACCAAGGGAAGAATTCTAGGATTTAAAGATAAATAATTTAATCAACACAAAACAAAAATAAAACATGGGAGTTTAGTATTTCAAAGATGAGATCAGAATAGACAGTTTTATTAAACTTCATTAGTAATGCCATCCAAAAACTGAAAAAAAGGATAAAAATGCCCTAGATAAGTACAGACCCATTCAATGTGCTATATTCTACTTGCCTTTTTACACACCACTTATCCCCAAAAGGCAACCACTGCACAAAAGGATTTTCTTTACCCATACCACTCAGAAATGCATTCAAATAAATAAAAATAACTGGTACAAAATCTCCTCTGCTGGGAATCCTTTATAGAAAATGGTTCCCTGTTTTTCTCTGCTGAGTTATGTTGTATTCAATGCTAAATGTAACCAGATTTGTAAGCAAAAACTTATAAAGTTGATCTTCCATACAGAAAACATTTCTTGGTAAAGAAAATGCGAATGATGAATAAATCCACAACTAGCAAGAATAACAAACAAGAGGTGCTCTGCAAAAGGAAGAGGAACCCATAAAAAACACAATATGAGAGCCTATTACTCAGTAACAGATATGGCCTAAAATACACTGCATAAGTCTTCTATGACTCATTCATTGTGTTCACTAGTGCATGAGAGCTTGCAATGCAGAAGATGCCCTTACAAAATGGGGTGATGTCAGCTGTATGAAATAACATAAGCTGTGTAAAGCTGTGTAAACAATGTCACTTAGGTTAAGCATCCTTTTCTACCAGAGGACTTCGTTATGGGAGGTTTTGCATTGATTACATCATTACTGGACTGCTGTGCCACCCCTTACCTAATGCTTATCGAATACACAGATTGGGCAGACATGTTGACCTGCATTTTTTGCTGTTAACATATTACAGCTGTCTTAGAAGCTCTGCATCTGATAATAATATGTCACTTGGGGTCCTTTTAAGGTTCAGAATTTGTGAGAGAGTTTTATGTGTATTTCTTCATTCACTATGCTCTGTATCCTTTGAAATTGCCATTGCATTGTAGTTATGGAAGTTTCTTTCCATGGATGACATGAAGAGACTAATTAAAATATATCTATTTTATTCTAGGTTATTCAGACAGCCAGGTTGATTTTAGGGCTCCATTTGGAAGGTCAACCACTGGAAGTAGCTGAGTAAATTTGGTTTATGATCAGAACTCTGAAGTATAACCTAAAAAAAATGACCCATCCTATGTAGAGTCATTCCTTTTTCCAGTGTGTCTGGCGTGCTTTGTGTCTTGTCTACTTCCCAATAATATTTTAGGAGGATGTATTATTGTCATTTTAGTTACTAGAATGATTTTTCTTTAAATGCCTGACATTCCAACCAGACCAAAAATGTTATCCTTTTAATAATAATCACCTTACTGTATTAATAGTTCATTTGTACCAGATCCAGGAGTAATCAGCTTTATTTTAAAATATTTGAATATTGATGCTCTCTGTCTTGTTTTATTGCAGTATTGAACTAGATTTTACTGGATCTGAACATACTAAATATCTAGTAAAGTTGTTGCTACTTCCCTGTCCTTTATAATATAGTTGACTAATTTTTTGTTTTGTTTTTTTTTGTTTGTTTGTGTGTGTGTGTGTGTGTGTGTGTGTGTGTGTGTGTGTGTTAGTTATCGTTGACTAATAGTCTGTACAGCATTGTCGACATCCCAGTTGAAAATAATGTCAGACATCTTACGTGTACTAACTTAGTTCCTTTGGAACTACAAATACTCATTGTAGTTTAGTTCTACTGCAGTAATGCACTTTTCGTAGGATGGACAAGTGACACTGATATCTCTACTCTAATGCATATGGAAGGACTAGGATGTGGGAAGTGCTATCACCTGACATTCTACAAATTATAGCAGCCACGATTGGTCACCATACATTCTACAAATTATAGCAGCCATGATTGGTCACCATGAAATTTCCCTTTTCTTTTACAATTCAGTACAACAGTGTAATAAAATAAGGTACAGCTTTTCTTATTTGTGGTAGTACATTGTAAAGGATAAGGTCATTGCCCTTCTTAAATTTAATTACCCTTTTGAGTTTGAAAACCAGAAAAATTAAGTGAGATGTAAGGAAAGGCCTGTCTGTTTTAGTTGCTGTACAGGACATATACAATTATTGACTTTTGAAATGTTATAATGCCAGCATCACAAGGTATTTGTTTGTGTCTTTCGGCTTTTCCTGGTTAGGGGTCGCCACAGCGAAACTCCGGTCCGCTAATGATTGGCAGTAGATTTTTTACGTACTGGCTTGCCGGGCCTAACGGACAACCTTCAACGAAGAAACACCCATTCACGCATGTCGCTACACAGAAGACGCTCTAACTGTGAATCGAACGGGCAATGTCTGTGAGGCGACAATGCTACCACAGCACCACCACCGCAGTCTGCCAGCATCACAAGGTATATAGCTAATAATTAAGTTAAAAATGTATTTTGGATTTCCTATATAAGGCAGAGACAGTTTCAAATTCAATAATAACAGTTATCATATTTACAAGGAAAAAAAACACATATGGACTAATTAGGAAATAAAAAAAGATCAGTATAATTTATTTTTCATGGAGTGTGCCATTCCTTTTGGGTGGGTAGAGGGCATTGTTGGTGTTACTTTCATTTCTCAGCAAGAGTGTTATGTCACTCTTTGCTGCCTTGTTTGCTATAGTACAGTCGGCATGTTAAACTATTTCAAAATATACTAGAAGCTTCTTTTGACCAAGCTGACTACATGTAGGAAGAAGTACAGGCTTCTGAGTATTGCAGGATTTGCAGAGGCAGTTGTTCTAGGTGTTAAGTTGACATATTTTAAAGAGCCAAAACAATAATGTGTGCAGCTTAAATCATGGTTACATGTGAGGTGTTAACTATAATATCTTAGGTGGGATGAGATAATAAAAGCTATAGTTCTCTTTATAACAAAATTAGACATGCTTTCAGTTAAGCATAACATTTTAGTTTAAATTAGAACTGTTGGTTTTGGTTCTGTAAGGTAGTAGTAAAGGAAAACAAATCCTTGCTCTTGGCATGGGAATGTTCCAAAAATAATATTACCATACTAAATGGAACAAATCTAAAGTTTACAGAAGATGGACTGAG
Source organism: Protopterus annectens (assembly GCF_019279795.1). NCBI lineage: Eukaryota > Metazoa > Chordata > Ceratodontiformes > Protopteridae > Protopterus > Protopterus annectens. The sequence continues at coordinate 212,850,184 of NC_056748.1, forward strand.
AAGTCCATATCTGATGTTCATACTAGGCATGCTCGAAATGGTTAGAAGCATCATGCAACACTGCAGGAAGGAAAATCTGCCATGGAGTCCAGGTACTATAACATGCAATTTTTGCTGCATGTTTACCAAAAGTTTTGCCATGCAATTATTGTAGATTTTCATTTGTGTTCACAACTAAATTTTCTGCAACTCAGCAACATTTAATTTGGGACAGTCAGTCACACAGGCAGTGCAGTAATCTATGTAGACAGTATCTAATATAAATTCCAAAATCATACGCAAGCTAAATGACAAATACAATTTTTAAAATATAAAGAACCGCCACTGGAAATTAGTAACACTGGTAATGGGAATATAGAAACAAATTATATTTGTTTTCTTTTTACATTGTTGATATTTAATGGCAAGAAATGAATAATATATGATTGATTTGATTACAGTTAATGAGGTTCTTCATATTTTACTAAAAATATTTATAATTTATATTAGATTGCTGGGCATTGAGGTTATATTCTACTGTTGGTCTCTCCTGGCTTTCTCATAATGAAATTATGACTCTAGTGTTAACTACACAATAAAACAGCATAACACTTTCACAATTCATTTCATTCCTTTAGTTACTGACACACTGACATTTATTTTTATTGTCCTTTATAGGCTTTTGTATTTTTAAAATACATTTTCTTCGCCTTGCAGTCTGACTGTGTAATGACATACATGAGTGCTTTTCAGCAGCGTGCTGAATCAGCATCTTCAAATCAGAACATAATTACATTTATGATGAATGTTGCACTTCCCATTACTTAATACACATTTTCCATTTCTTCACTGGAATAATAAAATATTATATTTTTGCAGCATTTATTTTTTCACTCTTGTCCTCTGTGTGGCATTATTTTCTATGCAAGATAGCAAACCTATAATAATCTGTTTAGGATGCTAAATGATAAGAAAAAAAGAAACAACAGTCAGGCAAGGACAAAACTTCTGATTGCGTCAAGTTTCTGTTATGAATACTGGGTTCAAATCCTGCAGCAAGTTGTAAATGATGGCTATTTGTTGTAGAATGATATAGAATTAGCTAACGACCCTGTAGAAAGAATTAGTTGAGCTCAGCTGCTGCAGATAAACTTATACCTCAGGTGTTATACAGATTCAAGTGGGACCCCTGTCATAATGTATTTTTCCCTTGACTTCTGACTCTCCATTCATACTTGGATATAGTCATCCAAGCCTGGTCTATGTTACAAAATTGAAAAGACTTGCAATCAAATGACATTTACATCAAAAATACCATTTATCAAAGTTGCTACACCCCCAACTCCGAGTTCGCACTATAATGAAGAAAGGGCTACATTTTCCAATCTTCATCAAACTACGATCTCAATATAAACACCTTCATGAACAGTAGTTTGATGTACAGTGCTGTTTGATGAAATCACTTTTCGATACTGTGATAAAGACCCATCCAAACCAGGGTATGCAAAACACAGGCTCCTTGCAACCCATTCCAAGTTGACCTTTTACAGTTCCCCCAACAGTGAGATCATAACCTCTTTAATGATGGAAATTATAAGGTTAAGATCAAACAGAGGGTAAGAAGGTCCTTACAATATTAAAACTTAGTTTGGAAAATAAGACATCAACTGTAACCAGTTAGATAGCCTTGTCTTCCATTAAAAACAAACAGCACAGTTGGATATGCTGCCAAGGCTAAGACATAAGCATTTAATCCACTAGGTATTATTGTCAAATGGATATTTGCATTGCAGAAATCTGATATGTGCCTTATTTAGATGGTCTGTCAATATGGTTTTAGCCTTTAGCTATGATGAGGACATTGCTACAGTCTCAGGTCCATAGGTGTTTACTAGGCTAATGACCACAAGGGCCTTTTTAAGCCTAGCCATGCAGTCCAGATCTCTAATATGTTCTCGTACCCTTGATAAGTATATGCAGGGACTTGGGAGATGAACCTTTTACAAGCTGCCTACATCCTTTAAAAACAATAGCCCATAGGAGACAAAATACAGGGATAGGGCCTTGAGGTGGTCTGCACAGGACATGTTACATACTCCCTGTATTCTTTCACTGAGGAACCCCTGTGGACATTTCAGTTGTTGAATGTGCTTGATTACATACACACCAAAGGGGGCCTTGTACCCAAAACAGGTCTGATGAATGTCAAATACAGTGGAACAATGAATTCTTTGGACCTAAAGTCATCAGGGCTAATTAAACGGTATATATACAACTTAAATTAGTAAGTTTGCAATAACACAGGCTTATGGGTAATCATTTTTCTGGATTCCAGCCAGCTCAAATGTAGGCAGTAGAATAACATTCAAACTGTACCCACTTTATTTCTGTTGATTACTAATCTATTGCTACCACACAGGAGCAGTCTTCTACCATAAGACATTACTGAATATGATTTTTTTTTGCTTTCCAATTTTAATTTTAATGAGGAGTTGTGGCCTTGATTGTCTGTTAATACTGCAGGAAAAGAAATATCTTCAAAATCCTGGCTATGAATGCTACACATTCTCTACTATATAACATTGTATTCACACACTGTGATCATCTCAGAGATACACGAGAGTGCATTTTTTTCCAGTCAGTTATTATATTTTGCTGTCAAAATGCTTGATGCCCTCAATGGTACTGTAGGCCAAATTTGCTCTGAGTTTTTATGCTCTGTCAGTTCCATATCTTTCTGCTTTTGTTCCCTGGCAGCTAAACGTGCCAACTATGTAAAAGCAGGCCTGAATGCAGTTCATGCATATCACTGAAACCAAGCAAGTTCTACATTGCAAGTTAAAGCATTTCACAGTAATAGGTGTACAAAAGGTTGAAAAAACATATGACGAGAGACCACGAGAATTGTAATGAATGCATATTTTTAGATATATGACAGGACGGAATACACATCTCTTACTTTTTTTGCACAAAAGATCAAATTCAAGGGTCTAAATACTCACAGAGATGTAAAGTACAAAGTCATAAAAATACAGTTTTACATGCATGTGAATATCTGAGTTAATAATTACTATATGCGGGAGATATTTCATAGTACATCTGCATCAGTTAAGGCTCTATAATACTGCAGCCTGACACTAACATTCATGAATATATTTTTTTAGCTATCCAGCTAAGTGGGTGTGTAAAATCTGAGCACAGATAACTGCATACTCTATAAACTAATTACTCATTTTTTCTATCACAGTCCATCTCAGTGCTTGTCTCTCTCTCTTTCTAAACATATACATATCTGCCTATCAATCTATATGTTCCCTCCTATTATAAAAGTGTGTGTATACACACACACATATATATATATCTATATATATATATATATATATATATATATATATATATATAAAAAACAGCCATATATATATATTTATATATATATGTCTGTGTGTGTGTGTGTGTGTGTGTGAAGAACAAGGCATAATAAATGTTCGGCAGTTAAAAAGTTAAAAGTGAAAACATTAATGTGTGAATGTCTTGTCCTCAAATTTAGAAAGGCTTACTGCAATGCTGAGTCCTTATCTTAGCAGCTTTTCATATTACAGTAAGCCTTTCTAAATTTTAGACTTGCCTCTGGCTATGGTTTTCCCTAGCATGGGCTTTAACACAGACAGTGGTCTCCCTAGTGTAGATGCATGCTAATGTGGAAGTCTGGGAAAGTGGTTGTTGTTAATGAACCATGTTTTTATCCAAGGAAATATTCATGGTGCCTGCTTTACTGCTCTAGAAGGTAAAAACGAACACTGTCTTTTGATGATGGCCACCATTTCAGCCCTGTGGGATTACTGCCAGTAAAGCCATGTACAGTAACACAGTGGGAGTAGTGTGTCAATGAATGTGTATATGTGTAGTTGTATATATGCGTGCTTAAGAGGTGTTAATGAGGCTGACTGTCTGCATGTTTGTGTGTGTGTGTGTGTGTGTGTGTGTGTGTGTGTGTGTGTGTGTGTGTGTGTGTGTGTGTGTGTGTAACAGATCAAACTGTTTCCTTCAGTGATACCTTAATCCTACCACTAGCTTCAAACATATGTTGTCTGATTAGTGGTAATGTTATGGGGAAGGTTATGTGAAGGGTCAGGGACAGGATTAGAACTTTTTAGTAAGGCAAGGCAAGGGGAGTACAGAGGACATCAACAATGTGGATTAATAATAATAAATACAATAGATGAAATTCATTGTGCCTTATGACAAACTAATCTTATATCCTGAATTGGTAAACTTTATGAAAATAGTAACATGAAGGAAAAAGGTGGAATAAAACTTGAAGAAAGAATGACAGGGCAACAAGTAAGTGCACAGAGTTCTTGATATGAGTATACTAGAAAACAAAACAATTGCACTACTTCATCAGGGAACCAGCGTTACTCACATAAGACACAAAAGTGATTACATTTCTATAGTTTACATGAACCATAAGGCTATGGCCTTAATATACTCTCATATTTGAGATGTCAGTGTCATAGAGAAGTCCAAGGTTTGTAATATAGAAAACCTGTTCATATTTACAACATTAGCACCAGTGTTTCCTATAATTTGGAGAATCCCAAATATAGGCCAGTATATTGTTTGAGATATGCGACGGGCAGGGGCTATGTGTTTTTACTTGTGCACTCAATACTGCAGCGGAATCTGCAGGTTTGGGTTTCAACCCCACAACTATCACCCATTAAAAAAACAAAAGATGATTGTCCCTTATGATATAAGGTAAATATGCACTGCTACCTTGGGTAATAGGCAAGTCCTGAAACAGACAAATTGGCCCCATACTGCCCACTTGAACATTAGACTTATAATCACTGTCCTTCCTGGCTTTCATCCATCTCAGATCTAGCGCAGTGCCTTTTGGTCAACCAACAGTAATTGAAACTCAACCACCTTTATTTCACAAACACACACACTCATACAGTATTTAAAATAGGTTACTATTGTGAATGTGCAGCAGCATTTCCTCCTTCCCAATATTTAAGTCACACCACCACCAATTAGTCAGAACAGATACAAAACAAAAGAAGGTTTTACCCTTAAATTAAACTACCATTTCAATCCTTAAATTATACTAATTAGTGAATGGGGAAGTGCATAATCTCATACCAAAAGTAAATCGGCAGCCGCAAGCATATAATGTTATTTAAATGCAATAAATCAGAGACATTTCTTGTTCTACATGTCAGTATGCGAACAGTATATGGTGTGCTCCAGAAAGTAAAACTAGCTAAAGAATATTAAATGCTTAGAAAACTGATTCCTACATTTAAGCTAAAATCTATTTCCTTTAGCTAAAGATCTACTGCATTTGTGAAATAAAGCTGGCTGAGTTTCAATTACTGTTGGTAAGGTTTCACTAAAAGGTACTGGTCTAGATCTGAGATACATGAAAGCTCAGAAAGGCAGTGATTATGATTGTAATGTACACTGTTTCCTCTCTGTCTCTGCCTTTAAAACCAAAATAAAATGCTTAGAGTTCATTGTAAGCAGTTACACTGTCCTACTGGAATGTTCTAGCAGTGACTGTTAATGGATTACAGTTAATAGGCAGCCCATCTATTTATATAAAGTTCCTAAACAAGATGTTTTTCTTGTCTGAATTTAGAAGATGTACCTCCAATTTTCATACTTACATGTTAAACAGGGAGGGGTAAAACCGAGCATGTCAATGTATAAATAAGGAATTCATCATGTGGTCTAGTGATATACCATCAAATGAGACTCACTCTACAATTATTCTCACAATTGCAAATTCTTAGTTATATACCAGTTTACACAATCTCTTAAACATGAGATGTTTACTGCAAGGCCAAATACAAATCAACGTATTTTAGTCTGGGTTATTTAAAAAAAGTAATTATGCAGTTTTCCCCCCAATTTGATAATACTCCAATGCCGTTAGATAATTGTATAAATTATCTTTAGAAAGTCAGATTATTTGAGCACAATTCATTATAATCTCTTTCACAAGATACAGTTCGTTGTTGGGTCACACAAAAATATAAGCAGACTGTAGAAACATTGGGTAATCACATCACCTTCAGAGTTATTTCAATATCTAAAAGTAAAATGGAAATCAGGAATATGCCACGTATTACTTGCTACTGATTTCTGGGGGAAGACATCCTCACCTCATCAATGAGATAATACCCTGTGGAACATAACTACAGGACAATGTGACTAATGAAGTGTTCCTCCCTTGTCTTATTCAACAAGTATTCATTGAATGTAGTTTAGACACAATGGCAAACTACAAACAAAGAGGACAAAATATATGGCACCCTTAAAATCTTATAATCTTAGTTTTCTTACTTGGGTAAAGTCCCTCTCCCCATAAAAAATGCATATACCATATTTATATTCATTAACTGTAAAGCCTTTTACCTTAGAGTTAATGAAATCCACCAACCCAAATTGCTAAAAGTCTGCCATCCCATTATGAAAAGTGTGTAGCAGAAACAACATTGCTTGATGTGCATTTCACAAATACTATATAATATGTACACCTTCTTAAATGTTTGCTATTTCAGACCTTTGGCACCTCTCATATTAAAAGGCAAAATTTGTGCATGATTAGAGAGAACATACTATCTTTCCCATGGAATTGCTTAGCAACGTCAGACATATTTCTCTTACTGCAGCTTTGCTGTAAGTCATAGCATACTGTAATACAGAAAACAGGCAGCTAGCTACTTAAGGGGAAATAGTATCTTCACAAAGGAAGGAATCCCATTGTCATACATAGTGATTATAGTTTTAATTACACCAGTGTACAAATTGAATCTAAACAAAAATATACATTCACTGTTTGAGGTACAATGATTAACAAACTGCAAAACAATGATATAGTATTTATCATGGTCTCTTCGCTGCCTCAACATTCAAATTTCCTGTAGTCAAATAAAGGAATTAGCCAAGCTCAAATTTCCTCATACACTTGACCGAATACATCATCCTCACTTATTTTAAATTATTCTTCAAATTTGAACTAAACACTGAAAAAAAAAAAAAAAAAAAAAAAACAATTCCCCATGCATTAATATGTGCTGATTAAAATTTATAACAAGAAATGCATTTCTGGCACAATTCCTGCCCTCTAAGACTGGCTCAGATTCATATTAAATGTACACATAAATTAGAAAAGAATGTATGATTCACTAATGACAGCGCATACCTTGTACTCCACTGGGTACAATTTTGCTTCTTTTTCTACTGGCAATGTTACTGATTTTTATTAGGCTATGCTGAAATTTCAATCAAAATGAATGCAAGAAAGTCCAAGAGGCACAAGACTGCAGAAATCCTACTGTTCATACCCTAATTGTATTCTTACATTATGTGGTGTTTCATATTCCTTTTACTAATACCCACTCTCTGGCTAAGTTATCTGTTACTGTTCAAGAAATATTAATACAGACATTTCTAATTGTCAATGTTCTGTTAGGAATATATTATTACAATTTAATGATGGGCTGTTTTTTGTCTGCAAACTGACTTCCTTCAAGAGCATACAAACCACGTAGAGAAGAGAAGATATTTTACACCTTTAATATATTTTAAAGATCAATATTAGCTCAGGTAACTCTTCAAACGCAGCTAAACTAGATTAATAACTCAGCTTTTCTAAGGAGGGTTAAGCTACAGATTTAAGTATATTATTGCTCATCTTCCTACAATTATCTTAACTAAAATGCCTGTTATCACCTTATATGTAATATTGTATTGCAATTGATTTGGTTAATGTACTCTGCTTCAGTTCCTTTTCTGTGTTCTCTAATTTTATTGCATATTTTCCTAACAATATATACAATAAAATGCTGACTGGGGCAAGAAAAAAGTGACATGATTAAGCTGTGTGTTATACTGCAGTGATAAGATATAAAGTCTTCTCATAGAAATGATCATCTTTCTGTTCCTATCTTAGCATCATGCTGTATCCTGCATGCCTGTGTGCGTCTATGGCAAAGCAGAGGTGTGTGACCGAGGAGAATGGCAAAGCATTACCATTAAAAAATGACAAACAAGGCCATGGTATCCACTTACAGTATCAGAATACCCATGAATCGGACAAACTGAAGTTCCTTTTTAAACAAAAGTTTGCTATACATTGCAACTGTTTTTCTCATGCATCCCTTCGATTCTGTTGTTGAGGATTACCATTACTGTTCATTTTTCAGTTGTCTTAGCTCCGTTCCTTCATTCAGCTATTACACTCTCAGAGAAAATGCATTGCCTTACACACACACACACACACACACACACACACACACACACACACACACACAATGAACACCCTAGTGTCCTTACCACAGCTATCCTCGATTCATCAGTTATACAATGCCTCTCTCTCTCCCTCTTCCATCTCCATCTACTACAAACCAGCTAATGGTTCGCACTCCTTAACTTCAGTTTTATTTAATCATAACAGCCATACCCTACCTGTCCTCACCCTGTCATAGCTAACATTTCCTTTTTTCATATATTGCACAGGAACTGTATGCATGCTACATGTTTTATACTTGAAATTTAATATCATGTATAACATCATTACACCAAAAAGAACCTCTTTTATGTCATAACTCAATTATGTTGTTGTTGTGTCTTTTGGCTTATCCGGGTTAGGGGTCACCACAGCGGAACTCCGGTCCGCTAATGTTTGGTCGTGGATTTTTACATGCCGAGTTACCAGCCCTGATGCACAACCTTCAATGAAGGCATGCCCATTCAGGCATGCCTCCACGCAGAAGACGCTCTAGCTGAGAATCAAACGCGACATCGTCTTGCTGTGAGGCAACAACGCTACCACAGCACCACTACTGCGGTCATAACTCAATTATGATTTCTTAATTAAGAAGATTTGCTTACAACTGACCAGGTAATTAAAGACCTTTCAGACTTACATGCTTCATCTGCAAATCAAAGGTACATAATATAAATGACCTCATAAACTATGATGTTGAGAATATTATTAGACTTGACTCTAAACTGTTTGATGTCAAATGAAACTGGTTAAGTACTTCAAAAGGATTTGACTATAGATGTTGGTCTTAGATACACATGGCATATTTTGACCTGGTACATGCTGGAATCATAGAAAAAGTAAATACTTTAAAAATGTATCAATATGTGATAAGATAGATACCACATTGGATGAAAGATAGAATCCACACAGTGTGGATTGTAGCTCTTTCTTCAGAAAGTATGAAGGTGCTCATTGGCATTCCTTTGGACACAGTGCTGGGACATATTTTTTTAGTATTTACTTGTTACATTTCTAAGCAGAGAGTCAAGAGCTATGGATAAGAACATTCTCTTTAGACTGCAAGCTTAGGATTAGTGATTAGTCACCTTAGACACCCTAATAGGCTCAGACTAAATGCTAAGTGTAGTATTATCACTTCTGATAAACAAACCCTCCCATTATCATACTGTGTAGACAACACACCACTATAAAATGAAAAAGTAGTCAGGGAGCTAGGAACATAGGTTGACAGCTCTCCTCTCTTTTGACCATCATGTGGTAACAGTTTTTGGAAATACTTTTTTTAGTGCAACTAATTGCCAAAGGAAAATTACCAAAGTCTAATCAGGTAATAACTCCATTATACTCAGCACTAATCAGGTCAATTTTCAAGTGCAGTTCACACTACAGAATGTATTTCACTAAACATATTAAATAATATGAAAGACACCAAAGGTTTTTAACCAACAAGATTATAGAACCAAAGCTGGTGAGATATCAAGAGGGTTTGGAAGTAGTTTTCCATTATTCAGTGTCTTACACACTTTTGCAGGGGGGGGGGGGTCTCTGCCTCACTTACCACACCATTAGAGTGCAAGACATCATCTGTAAGTCCAAAATCTCCAGCAACACCAGAACCAGGGCCCTAAATTTTCAACAGCCGATAAATTGAATATGTGGAGGGATATATTTACAACTGAGTAATCTCCAACCTTCTGCAATAGACTTCCTCTGTATGTTCAGCAGCACGACCCATTTTCTTTACGTAAAAGAAACCTAGAAGTCTTAATATATATAAATATCCATGAATTAACTTCATAATTGACTGCTATGGCCTTTCTGGAGAAAAGAGGTATGTCCTGAGGGAGAGTACTACCTAGGTACAATGGTCAAAAGACTCAATGGCCTTGGAATATGACTGAATCTAATCTATGACTCTATTTCAGAAATTCAGTTTACTTAAATAAATGATTCCTCAAGTTCAACTGACATGCTCATGAAAATAATTTGTTGGAATGTTTGGCTTAAGAAAAAACTACTGGCATGAAAGGAACAATCCTAGAGCGAGTCCATGCTAATACAATTATAACCTAATGTTTAGATGGAGTGTGGGCAATGATATAGATATGGTCAGGGATATATGTTTGTGATAAAAGTGACCAGAGAAGTGTTAAAAAAATGCAGACCACCTAGTTTAAGAGCCAGTGTACAAGGAGTCCTACAAACAAAGCTATCATACCTGGAAAAGCCAGGAGGTATGTAGCTAGAGCTGTGTTTACCATATGCATGCAAAATTATGGTGCCTAGAAAGTAAGCAAAGTAATTGGTCCCTATCAAAACTGCACAGTTAGCCAGAGTTGTATTTGATTCTGGTTACCCTCATCATACAAGGTATAGTCCCAGGAAGAACAGATGTCTATACAGACCTCGCAGGCTAATTATTTATTTGTCAGGGAATTTACAGAACTCATATTAATTCAGTAAAATCTAAAGCCAGTCATCAGGGTTTTTGAACAAGCAGCGTTAACAGAAGCAAAAGGAACACTGGATGATATGCATAAGTATAAAATGAGGATTGCAACAATTTGACATTTGAGAAGTGTCAGTCTTTACAAAAACTTAAGATAAATCAACAGTAAGTCAGAAGCAAGTTAGATATGGGACAATATATTTAGCCTCACATGCAGACCAGAAATACTGTGTACTGCAAGCTGCAGTATCTGATTTGTCTGGCATCTCTGAACTTTCTGTAAAACTATTTTGCTCTTTAGCTGAGACAGTTTTATTAAAACTAGAGGCCAGAGCAATTACCAACAGCCTCGGTAGCATCATGGCTATGTTACACGTGTTTTTGGATCTGTTTTTTATCTGCTCTGTACAGATCTGTTATATCGAACAGATTGCTATCCTGGTCTTTGTTAATCAATTCTATATATCACTGGGGAAAAACAGTTTTACTTACCATTTTGCCCCACATGCGGCTGATTTGTCTGGCTATTACTGACAGAAGCTCTCATTTTTTTCTCCAGCCTTTCTACCTGTGGCCTGTTGTGGTTTTGAAACCCAGCATCTCTGGTCTCCACCCCTTATGGTAATCTAACTACCAAAGCCGATCACTTCCATCTTTGATTGCTATCATGTGTTGGATAAGCTAAGTACTCCTCCCACCATTGTTTTACACAGCAAACCAGTATCACCAGTATCGCTCTTCCATTACATATTGTCATTATCCAGGATCTTCATCTACTTGGCATCTCTGCCACACTCTGAGAGGGTCCTGAATCAATTCTGCGCCATCCTTGGAACATAAAAGATTGATTTTACTGTTTTACACTTGATTTGACTGTAGTAGGGTTCTTCTACTCTATATTTGCTTTATCTGACAATTTTTTGTACTTTAAATCGTTTCCAAGCATCCTGATATTGTACTGTATGCTGATTGCTAAGAAGTGAGTAAATCTTTGAGAAGCTTTACTGAAAGCGTTACTGGATTTGCTACTTTGCATTTCATAGGTTCATAGGAAGGTAATAGGCTATCTGCCCGAGAGCATTTATAAGCCTAGCCAGAGTGTGTCACCTTTCGCCGCCCCATCGATTAACTAAGCCTCTGTGAAGAAGACCCAATGAAGTGATCCCAGGGGTGTATTTTCTGTTATCCATTCATCAAGGTTTCTCTTGATGAGTGTTAGTGAGGGGCTCTGCCTAATGTAGTTAGGAATTTTGTTCCAAAGCATGGGGAGTCTCTGTGACAGGAATCTATCCCTCCAGCATGTTCTATTTATTGTTGTGGTGAGGTTTAGCTCACTAGAGTGAGTGGCTAACAGTGACTTGGATTTCTTTAGGTGGAGCATGTCCATCAATTCTGAGTTGGACATGGCTTTGTAAGTCAGGCAGCGATCACCTCTGAGTAATTGATATGCCACTGAGTACAGCCAGAGTTTTTCCAATTGGGCTGCATAGGACATATATTTGAGGCCAGTAATCCTCTTGGTGAGGTACTTTTGTGGTCTTTCCAGCTGTTGGAAGTGTCTTGTGAGGTACATCCCAAATGAGACATTGTACTCAATGATGGTTCTGATGAGTGATGGGTAGAGAGGCACTATAACCTCTTTATTTCTAGATGCCAACCCTTTAGTAATTAGATGGGCTACATAGAAGGATTTCCTAACTACTTTGGCAATATGATTGTCAAAGGAGAGATTGCTATCTACCTGGGTCCCCAGATCTCCTATTACCTATTCTGTATTAAGGGGGCTGTCACCTATGTGGTAATTCATGGGTGTTTTGTTTTTCCTAAACGGTTTAACTATGTATTTTATGGCATTTAGCTTGAGACCATGACTTTGACACCAGGTGCCTGTCTCATTAAGGCCCTTTTGGAGAATGTCCGTGTCAGCCGGAGAGTCAATTATGGCTCCCAGTTTGCAGTCATCTGTGAACTTGGTTAGCCATAGTCCTCCTGTGTTTGCCTGTACTTCTGAGAAGTATATGCCAAACAGTAGGGGTCCCAGGACCGAGCCTTGTGGGACACCACTTGTGACTGGTTTAGAGTCGGACCTCAAACCTGCTATTCTTACCATGCAAGTTCTGTCTGTAAGCCAGTTGGCAACCCATCTCATGACGTAGGGGTTTATGTTCAGGCTGGTGAGTTTTTCTATAATTCCTGAGTGGGAAATGGTGTCAAAAGCCTTGGAGAGGTCAAGGTAGGCTGTGTGAACCACCTTGCCCTCATCTATGGCCTTGGTGACTGTCTCGAAGAAGTCAACCAGGTTTAGTAGGCATTATCTGCCCTTAACAAAGCCAAAATGGGTTGGGTGAAGTGTTTGGAGGTTCCCAATGTCTTTGTTAATGAGTTCCATGATGATGCACTCTATAGCCTTGCAGACCAGGCTAGTCAGGCTTATGGGGCGATAGTTACCAGAGTCAGTTGTGGCCCCTCCTTTGTAGAGTGGAATAACCGTTGCTGTGTGCCATTCTATGGGCATGTAGCCTGTGGAGAGGCTGAGGTTGAACAGTGTGTTTAGGGTTAGTTAATTCTGTAGTTCGAGCAGGACGCAGCCTGGGACATCATCTGGCCACATTGATGCTGTGCTTTTGGCTTTTGAAAGGGCTGTTTTCACCTGTGAGTCTGTGATTTCCAGGACACTACACTTTTCTAGTATTGTTGTGGGCCCTTTTGGGGATGAGAGGGGGTGAAGTTTGCACTGAATCTATCTGCCAGGATGTTGGCAATATCAGTAGGTTCAGTATATTTTGTGCTATTTTGCACTAGCTCAGAGCATATCTGCGAGTTGTCACTTAGATTCTTGACATAGCTAAAGAAGGCTTTGTGGTTATCTTTCAAATCCTTGGCTATTTTTCTTTTGAAGTTAGCCTTGGATGATTTTATGAGGGACCTTAGTTTCTTACTGATACTAATCAGGGATGTCTTTCCTTCTTGGGATTTGCTTTTTTTCTGAACTAGTTTCCTCCTTCTATTGTATAACCTGTTTATGGGAGGGGTCTATCAGACTGGTTTCCTTCTCTTAGGGGAGTGAGTCTTGGTTTTGCTAGGGATGGCATGATCCATGCATCCTTGTAGGTGCTCATAGAGTGCATTTGTAAAGGTTCCTTCATCTTGGACACTGTTATCCTTTAGCGTGGGGGCTGTGAAACTTACCACCTCTGTCTTAAGTAAGGTGAAGTTTGCTATAGAAAAGTTTTGCACTGTGGTTTCCTTGGTTGGGGGTGGTGTTATGGTGTGGACATTCAGAGTGATTAAATTATGGTCTGATCTAACCAGTGATGGGTTGACATCCAGTGTGGAACACCTGTCGCCCATGCTGGTGATGACCAGGTCCAATATGTTTTCACGTCTGGTAGGGGAGTTTACCAGCTGATCCAGGGCATTTGAGCTATTAAATTCCAGGAAGTGCTGGACCTGGGAGTTTGTAATAGAGTAGTTTTCCCAGTTAATGGTAGGGTAATTGAAATTGCCGAATATCAGAGTGTTCGGTAGGACCTTCATGTTTTCCAGTGTCTTCAGAAAAGCGGAGTGGTGGTCCTGGGTCATGGAGGGTGATCTGTAGCAGTTTGCATTGCAGATTTGCCTGATGTTAGTTGCACATGGATGATCTCAGAGGTACCATGCTGCGCCACTAACCTGGAGGTGTAGGTATCCTTGATGAATATGGATACAGCCCCTCCTTTTGTGTTTTGGTCCATGTTCTGTGGCTGAAATGTGTCGTATGAGTTGTAGCCCAGTAGTGCTGTGGTGCTTTGTGGAGCCTTGAACCAGGTTTCAGTTACTGCACAGATGTCGACGTTCTACATACTGAGGAGTGCTTCGAGTGCACGCATTTTGAGATTTAAACTCCTGGCGCTGAGTAGCATAACCTTCATTGTTTTATTTGTGCTGTTTACGGAGGTGAGTTTGACTTTTGAGCCTTGCTTAAAAAGGCACTATGGGGATAGCAAGAGCTTTGGCAAGTATTCGAAAGCCTAGGGGTGACAGGTGCAAGCCGTCTCTTGTGAAGCAATGAGGCTTGTCGAGCATGTTGTCCCAGGCTGACAGACACTGGATCCCCTTTGAATGACACCAGAAGCTTAGCCAATTGTTGAAAGTGATCATTCTTTCTTTATACTGCGGTATCATTCTTGGTGAGGGCAGGATGCTACTCAGGGTCAGGGTCATACCCGCCTGGGCTACATGATCTGAGAGCTCTTCCATGTCTCTTTTCATGTAGTCCAGGGAGGTACGTCTCAGGTCATTCACACCAACATGAACAATGACAGAGTGATTTGTTGTTGAGAATTGTTGTATTCCTACAGTTTTGGGATTCTACAGTTTCCTTTAAGTTCCAGTATAAATTTGACTTGTATGGCTCTTGGCTCATTTCCATAGAGCTCAGCAATACTTGGCATCCTCATATAAGCCTCTGAAGGGATTTACTTGCATCAAGTGTTCTCCATTGAAAAGCCACTTCTAGAAGCTATTTAACTGACCCACTGTTGATGTCCTGCTTTATTTGTGCATTTATCTGCATTTATGGCTGAAATCACTGCATTAGCTAAAACTTTTTGCTGTCAGTCTGATTTAAAATCACCTTGTCTAGTTAGACTGTTAAAGTTGCTGTGTGGTAGCATTATACCCTCAAGCAATCATTTTCGGATTATTAAATTAAGAGGACTGGGATATTCTATTAAGTTGAAGTATGCTGTGACCTGGTCTATCTAAGTTAGGTAACACATAAGAAAGCTGTAAGCGTAGTCATTTTATCAAGCAGTGGACTTAAAGCCAGTTTCCAATGTTTTAAGTGCCTAAATAAATTTGGCATGTTTGTGTGGCTCTTGACTCATCCCCACCTGTGACTCTGAACTTATTTCCGTGCATCACGTACCATCCAGGGAAAAGTTAATTACGTTTAGATAAGAATCACAGTTCCAGAGCTATTTAGGTGACTGACTGCTGATTTCTTGTTTTATTTGAGCATTTATCTGCATTTTCAAACTGTCTTTTCTTTGTCTGATTGACTTGAAATTGCCTTGTCTAAAATCTATTGTCTGTTAAAGTTACTTATTGGTAGCATTATACTCTCAAACAATATTTTTGTGTTTTTATATTAAGAGGACTAGGATATTCCACACAGTAGTAGTAGGTGGAGGCCTGGTCTATATGAACTGAGAAACATGTAAGAAAGCTGTAAGTGTAGTCATTTTATTGGACAGAGGACTTTAAAACCAGTTTCCTGTGTTTAAGTACCTGTATAAATGTGGTGCAGTAGTGCCCTGTATACACAAGCACCTAAAAACCAAATTTTCCCTACAAAACTAACTCTAAAACTATACTAGTAACTAGGGCAGTGTAAGGCAACTACTTTGCATGCTGGGTAGCACAGAGCAGCTAGTTTTCATGTTGAGGAGCAGTGACCCTTGAACTTAATGTTCTACCAGCTAACCTAGTCAATAATCCCAAAAGCATCCCTAATCAGCCCACTGTTAAGTCCTTTGCACCACACACTTGCAGCTCAACCAATAAAGGTCCTGACGTCATGGGTATGCACTTTCCTAATTTCTGCTGCAGACACTTTGGTGGACATGGGTATTTTTAGTCTATGTTATGATTGTCAAATGTTCACTGGCAATGATTTAATCGTCAAATAAACAAACACTATGTGAGAGATGTATATACACAATGTCTCCTAAAGCATAACTCTCACATACAAGCACACAGAATAACAATCTGGTTGTCAAAAGCACACATACAAACATACATTTAAATATAGTCTTCCCAAAGCTCTCTCACATATTCCACCTGCAAAAATTATCCTCAGGAAAGTTGAAACACTCATTAGTAAGAAAAACTAAAACTACACATGAGGTCACACCCAGTGGAGTCTCAACTATCAAGCCCAGAAGGCAAGACAATACACTACCCAGGACTCTAGTAATAGGTGACAGATGCCCCAATCAGCAGGCTGAACAATGATAACGTAACAGGCAGTTGCCTATCAGGGGCCAGGATGCACCAGGTTAAAGTTGCACTCAAGCCATTGCTCTACAGACATCAGCATGATTCAGTCATTGGCTATATAGGTGTAAATGACCTGAGACATAACTCCTTAGACTATATGAAGAGAGACATTATGGAGTTCTCAGATTATGTGCAAAGAGTGGTATGTAGCTTGCATTGAACAACATATTACCTTCACTGTCACAATGCCACAATACAAACAGATGATGACTGATTTTAATAACTGGCTTAGTTTCTGGTCATTCTAGACTGGTACAATATTTGTCAGTGTGGGAGGATTTGGTTAACAAACCCCATTGCTTTGCCAAGTATGGTCTGCACTTGTCCCCTCTACACTTTTGAATATTGTCTAAAACACTGTCCTCCCTACAGAGGCTTTTTAAGGCAATGCCAAATTGACAAATCTTCCAAAGCAGCAAAACCTACCAAAGGAAATTTTGCAGGATGATCCTGTTTCTACCTTCAGAATGGTCCATACCACAGCTTGCCAAAGGTATATGGGACATGAGTGCGTGCGTGTGTGTGTGTGTGTGTGTGTGTGTGTGTGTGTGTCTAGCTAGTAGTTTTAGTTGGGGACATGATTTTCTTGTGTCTGAACAAGAATGTTCTGGATATGTGGGAATTTTTTTTAAGTCTGAAAGGAGCTGAGTTGGGTCAATGGTTACATTGTCTGCATGGTTGATGAGATGCACAGGATTATTTATTTATTTATTAATATATATTTGTTTATCGGGATAGTGCACTGATCAATACTGACTGATTTCAGGCTTAGCGTGGGCAGAATACAAAACATTTCACATAAGCAAGAACAGAACAGTTTAGACTAATTACATAGATAAAAAAAATGTGTATATACATTCTAGTGAACAAGCACACTGCAATGCACAATCATGGAGAGTGTAATGCACAATATATACATTAGTTTTTAAAATGGGTCAAGCGTCAGTGAATCTTGAAAGAGTTGATGAGACTTGGAAAGGAGACAGGATAGGGAATAAATCCTGTGTTGAAGCGAGCACATTTAGCTTGGAAGAAGAAGTACTTTTTGACTTGCATTTAGAATTTGGAATAGGTGGTGAATTCCTTAATGTTGAAGGGGAGAGCTTGCCAAAGAGTAGATGCCTGGCAGGACAAAGCATGTGTAGTGCTTTGGAGCTTGGTTCTAGGGATAACGGGGGTTGGTGAGGCCTGTGAGTGGTGTCCAAAGTTGTATGAGGAGGACTTTTTGTGAAGTCTGTCTGCAAAGGGTGTAAATGTCTGAAGTTCGAGTAGTCTTCAGAGCTGGGATCCTAAAAGTAGGTTAGATCTTTGTTTTATGGATAGCAAACGTCTATCATCTGTTACTGGAAAATATATTTATCCTACCCATTTATCAGTGTACACAGTTTTGATGCATATCTGTGTATACACACACACACACACACACACACACACACACACACACACACACACACACACACACACACACACACACACACACACACACACACACACACACACACACACACACACACACACACACACACACACATATACACACACACACAAACACACACACACACACACACACACACACACACACACA
Source organism: Protopterus annectens (assembly GCF_019279795.1). Taxonomy (NCBI): domain Eukaryota; kingdom Metazoa; phylum Chordata; order Ceratodontiformes; family Protopteridae; genus Protopterus; species Protopterus annectens. Next base: position 212,868,541 of record NC_056748.1, read on the forward strand.
CACACACACACACACACACACACACACGTGCTGGTGCACACACAGACACACATGCACTTGCAGAACATTTCCAAGGAGGCAAGAAGGCAGAAAGTTACAAATGTAGCCACTTGTTTACAAAAAGAATAAGCAGCAACCTCTAAGCAATAATGTTCAGTTAAAATAACTGATATAGAATAAATATATTCAGAACAGTGTATTTGTTCAGTAATTATGATCAGAAAAATGCAGCTTCTATATTAGAGCTATGCTGTGCATTTCTTCATATTATAAATAGTCCACTGAAAAAGGCATGGAATATTTTGTCTAAATAATGTTATACCACTGTTTAGACCATCAGTTATGTGAGGAAATGTTCTCATTTTCCACAAATAGAAACAAACTGAAATGCAAATGGCATTCCCATCATTTCCAAAATCTTTCAATCAGAAATATTGAGGAAGTCTGTAAGAACCGACAATGAGCATTTTTTGTTAGACGTGACTTTATATGAATATTGTTCCTCACCCTGTTCCCTGAATTGTTGCCAGTTGTTATACAAAACTAGCAAAGGGCCTGAGAGTCTATATATAGCTGGTCTTCCAGACCTTTGTACTCTCATTCTTGTTTAGACAGGAACCATTAAAGGCAACCACTTTCAAAAGTAAAATTCTAAAAGAATTGTCACTGCCCTCTGTGACAGACAGTGGGGAATTGATACTACAATATAAATTCTGTGTAAATAATGAATGCATTCATCCCAATGACATAAATCCTTTGAATGTCAAAAGTCACCAGGGATAACAAATACATGTAGTCTAATCCTTAAATCCGCATGCCATTCCAAGTATTCAGGAGAACTGAAAATTAGGATTTGACTTCTAATAAGGTACAGACAGCAGCATTACTTGGTAATTGGCATCAAAATGCTAGTGCTATTTTCAAGTATTAATGCATGTGTGAGACATGTCAATACATCAGTTTTTCCATTGTATAAACACCAGCACATTTTTGAAATGAAGAAAAACTATGTTTCTTTTTGGCTTAACATAAGCAACATTTATTTTACTTTTAGTTCAGTGTCAGTTTTTGCATGAACATGAAATTACCAAACTGATATGCTAAGAATACAGAGAGCTCAGTAATGTAAAAATAAAAGTTAAAATAAATATTTTGCATTTATTGTACTGGCCTGAATATTTGAAAATGAAGAGTGCAGCTTTCTTATCTCTACAGCAAAACATTTTCCTGAATGTATTTATACTGATTCATCAAAGGTTGTTAAAGTACTTTCTAATAAATGCAGACAGTATTGTGGAAATGGGTATGGAGTTTTGTTATGCTACAAAGGACATTTGCACAAATATATACATAAGAATAATATGAGGTGAGAATTATGCATGATGTACGGGCATTTATTTATAGACAACAGGAAACAACATCACAAGTTTCATGTCGTAGTTCATAGGACTTGGCTTTGTGCAATAGCCTGAGGTGAGACAGTTTCATGTACATCTTGGTGGATACTGAGAGGGGAGAGAGAAACAGGTAAAGTCTGAGCTGAAGTTATTGGCTAATATGCTTGCTATATCTTCAGCCTCAGTGTAGATAACCTCATTCATATGTAACATCATTTACAATCAGCTCAGCACTTTACTGCACAGTTTTGGCAAAGAATGCAATAAAATACAAACCAACATAAGTACCACATTAAGGGATTCATCAATTACTCTGTATGCCTGAATCTACATAGGTTTTTTTTACTTACACACACACATATATATATATATATATATATATATATATATATATATATATATATATATATATATAATTTCACTGAATTTCATTTCACCCCAACCACTTCACTGAAAACTCAAATTACTGAAGACTCATTTCACTGAGTCTCATTTCAATGAACTACAGTTAGTATATATGGCACTGTGTAGAGTACTGTAAGGCAAGTAAAAGATATATGCCCTTTTACCCACTGTAGTGCAATCCTGGACTTAGTATATATATAGTTAGGGGGTTGTGGGGGCATAGCGCCCCACTTAGTGTGAGTAGATATTGTCTTCTGGAGAGAGTTAGTCATTGATGTTGCTGCTATGTATGTCTATTGTTTAAAATTTATTGTTTTGAAGTTTTTGATAAAATACAATATAAAACAAACAAGGTGGGGGGCTATGCCCCCAAACCTTTCCTAACTATATATACTAACTCCAGGATTGCACTAAAGTGGGGAAAAGGGTATGGAACTCAAAGGGTAGAGAGAATGGTAGAAACTGTTAGCAGGATCTGAGGGAAGATACTGCAGAGGAAGAAAGAAAAAGATCGCCCTTTAAAGGATAGGAGGATACAAAAGAAGGAATGGTGAGACTTCTCTGATGTGGATCGGTTCAATGAGGAGGAGATAGTAAGGCAGGAGCCAAGCAAATGTGGACTGAAGGGTAAATAGAGGTGCTAGTAGATGAATCAAAAGAGGAAAGGCATTTGCAGGAGAGAGGACTAATGGATAATTTGGTGAATCGTATGTTGATTTTGTGATAGACGTAACAATACGGAAGACAGATGGGGAATGTAAATTGTTTTTTCAATCGGCACAGCACGATTTATCTTTTCATTTTTATTTTTCTTCTGATTGCTGTACGCTGTCCTTCATTTTTGTAATGATGATGATGATGATCAACATACCATTATGAGATGGCGAGTCAATACAACTCTGATCAGGATGGAGAAGTGAAAGACTTCTTGCCTACAGCCTGTCTAACACGGTAGAGACTGGTTTTGGTTTGCGGTATTGGCAGCTATCAAGAGGCTGTAATACAGGAACAAGAAAGTCTAAGCAGGGATGACAGTGTGAATTTATGGGTGATACTGTCTAAGAAGGGGTTGAGGAATAATTTGCTACGCTTTGTGACTTCAAATGACTTAACCTCCCAACTAGTTACATTTTTTTCTTCCACAACATATGTGTGTGCAGAGGATCACTGACTGAATAATAAATAAATCAAAAAGCCTAACAAGAACCTTGAGTTACTAAATATAATGCTTGGTTCATAGGTAGGTAGGTACTATGCTATTGGCCCTAGGGCCTATATAAGCCTAGCCAAAAAATGTACACTGGCTTTCACCACCCAAGAAAATTATTTTCCTGTGCCCCTGTTGAGCAGAGCCACAGAAGTGATCCCTGGGGTGAATTTCCCATTTCCCATCCAATCATCAAGATTTTTCTTGAAGAGTGCTAATGAGGAGCTCTGTTAAATGAACAGTCTCTGCAGGCTCGAACCTAGGACCCTGCACACCATAGCCACAGTTATTTACCACTAAGCCATGTCAGTGAATCTTATATTTTAAATATTTCTTTATTTGATGTACTGGTATCATATTCTGGCAAGATTAAAAGAAAATAAAGTTTAGGTGATATGTTGTGAATATTACATGGGGACAGGAGTATATAGAATCTATTTAAGGTTAGAATTATTGATTACTTATAAAAGAATATGTGGACTTCTTGCATGGTATTTTGCTGTTTGTACAATGATGTTATAATATGTAAAATTTAGTATTATAAGAAACGTGCATTCACTGTGTTTGTAGGATGTTAGAGAAATAGCTTACTGTTATACTAAAATAATAAGAAGTGTTGGCCAGTGTGAATGGAAGATTATTAAGGGGATAACAAATGACTGGTAACAAGTGTGAAATAAATCTGTAGATACATGCAGAGGGCTTAAGTTCAGTAGGAGGGAGGGACAGTATTAGAGTTTTAAACTGATGAAGAAACGTGCCAATGTAAGATAAGCAAAAGGTGTGTATATGGAAGAAGTAGACTTCACACTAGGTGAGACTGCAGTTAGTTTTAGGATAATTATGATTAGTCGGGAAGGAGTACTACATGCAGGAAATAGACATAATTTGGATAGTGGAAAATATTTTCCTAAGTACCATGCTAACTGGAGTGGTGTAGTGTTAGTTAAAACTTGGTTTTAAGCCAGGAAGTGGTAAGACCTAGCCACATAAGAGCAGCAGATGGGTGAGTGTAGGAGGGAGAAGAAAAAAGATAGAAACATTAAGTGCTGGGGAATTAATAATGCCATTAAGATGGAAATACTTCTAGGCAAATTGTTAACTCTGGAAATAGATGTATTTTATTTCTGATAAAGCTTAGCTTTTAGGAGATAACCAAGAAAGCCATTTCTTTTCAACTTTCTTTAAGAAAAAGCTCTGTAAAGGGAGAAGAAATAAGGGTGGTGGCACTGGAAAAATAAGTCAGGTTAGGCAGACATATACGGATGGTGGGTAGTAGTGAAATGGTTTAGAGAAGGTAAAGAAATAGTGTTAAATTCCATTTAAGAGCCTTTTACAAACAGAAAGGACATTTTCAGGAAATGTATGAGTTGGCTTGCAAAACTTTCAGAGGTAGGGGATAGAGTTAATGTTGGAAGGACTTTCATGTTGTTCTTAATCTAGAGAGAGAGAGACTATTTGGAGCATTTGAGTTTTAGGAAGCTAGCTGGGGAGAGCTGGTAAAAAGTGATGAGTGGGGAAGATAACTTGAAGAATAAATGCTGGTGGACAAGGGGCTTATACTTTCTACATGTAAAATGAAGCAAACAAGTAGAATGCACAGAATGTTTATAGTTCGTGAAACATTAGGAGAGATGACAGAGGTATGTTGTGGAGAAAGGAGTGCATCTGATGGTGCGGTAGTTAAATTAGAGTTGGATGAGGGAAAAGGGTCTCAAAAGGGAATGAGGTAGAATCTGGAACACTGGAAGAATGCAATGGATATTATATGGCTACAGGAGATGGTGAGAGAAGTGTTGACTCCAAATAGAAACAAGGGGAGGAGATGAAGTTTAGAGAATATGTCTGACAAAGCTGTATGGGAGGGGTGAACTACAGTAGAGAGAGTATTAATGTATATAGATAAGGAGAGGATAAAATAGTTAAGAAGCCAGGTTCAAAGAGTAAAGTATGAAGAGAGGAGAGAAGAGAAGGCTGAAGAATGGCAGCTTGAAATAAAACAGGACTGAAAAAATAAGGAAGGTACTACAATTAACACAGGAATGGTTAGGTGGAGGAATAGGTCCACTGATAAATGAAGAACTAAACCAAAAACTGATGAAATGGTAAAATACAAATCAAAGGAAGAAAGCCAAAGTGGCAAAAGTAAGGAAGGAATGAGGGAGTGGAAAGGAACTTGAATAAGAAAATAATGGATATTTTGGGTGTATATTAGATCAGTGAATGCTTAAAAAAGTGAACTGTGATTAATCAACTCTACGTAAGCGAAAGCTTACAATGTCGAACTGTCAGAACAGTGATTTTTTCCAAGGGAAAAAAAAAAAATCACTGTTCCAACAAAAAAAAAAAAAGAAGAAAACACTTTAAACCTTACATTAAGTGGGGGCCTTCGTCCCCCACACCCCCCTACTTAAATATACCAACTCTGAGACCACACTACAGTGCCGAAAATGGCAAAGTAAAAAAGCAGCCAAGCAAATTCTTTCCCAGGGAAAGAATTTGCTTAAAAGCTGCTTCAATATTTTGCCGTTACAATCTTTTAAGTTCGACCAAGATGCATTCGAAAGAATGCGTCTTTGGTCTTCTAATAGGGAACCAATTTTTTTATGAATTATTGTGAGGAACTATAAAGAAGGGAAGGGACTCAGAATGAGTTGTTTGACTGTGACAGGGGGCAGTTTTAGAGATTTGAAGTGAGAAAGGCTCTGAACAAAATAATAAAGCAGGTGAAGTCACTGAGGTAAAAAGGCGTATGAATGGAGGGTTAACAGGAGGTCCATATGGTTATCCTACTGACTTTTATAGACATAAGAGTTTTCAAACTGAGGACAATCTAACAAAGGCTTTTAATGAGATATTAGAGTCAGGTAGACTGACATCATCAGTGCAAGAGGTTGAAAAATGGTTTTCTATGAATACAAAGGGGCCTACGTAAATATTAGAAAATACAGACCTATTTAACTGTGTAATATGGATATCAAGATTTTTGTCCATATTTTAACAGTAAGGTTGGAGAAAGTTCTGTCTCAGTTAATAGAGAAGGAACAAGATGATTTTGTGGCTAGGAGATGCTCAACTAGTCACTGGACAATGTTGATGAATTTTGAAAAGTGGGCAGAAAGGAACAGAGAAGGGAATGATGTTAGGATTTTCTATTTGGACATTCCAAAAACATTTGATTCTGTGTCATAAATGCATGAAAAAGGAACTTCAAACAGTGGTCGTGGTGGAAAAATATATGTGGGGAGTGAAAGCATTAAACAAGGCTTCTTGGATGCAATTATTTTTCAATGGGGGTTATCTGGTAAAGTAGTGATGGGGACGTGTATGTGGAAGGAGTGTCCCTCTCTTTCCATGCTTATGTTTAATAGTTATTGAATGTTTGTCATACATTGTACTGGAAGGATTTGGACAGCCAGCAGGCTAGTAGTAGATAGAGTAGCATTTATGCTACTGGAGGCTTTTTGGTGAACATTCTAGATTAAACGTCCATCCCAATATATCAGTGGTCATAAAAATTGGTACTGAAGAAAAGGGGGATGTAGGGTTAACAAAGATGGTAGAGGAAATCTCACTATAATGGTGGGAGCATTTGTGGATAGGATAAGAGATGAAAAATGAAAAAAAAACATTAAAAATAAACTAAAGGAGATGTTTGAGTTACAGGTAAGAAGATTTAATAGACAGGGGGAAGAACTGAAATCATGGAGACTATGATTCTGTGTGTAGTATACACGAGTAGATAAATACAAATTAGGCATTAGTATAACACTGCAGAAAATATACAAAGAATGCATAGTAAACTTATTGGAATGAGAAGAGGGGCAGAATTATTAAGACCAAGAGTGTGTAATGCCATGAGAGGATGAGGGTGCCTGGGCATCAGATGATATATATTACTTCCTTTATCATAGACCAGATATTAGGAGAATTAGACAGAGACCAAATTGATTGGGTATTACAGGATAAAGGATGAAACAGTGTCTGTAATAGAATACATGAAAAAAATTGAACAGGGTATTTTAGTATGGTAAAGAAGTACATTGTTAATTATGTACATCTTAAAGAGGGCAGCATAGTGGTGTAGAAGTTAGTGTTGCCACCTCACAGCAATAGGTTCTCTGGTTCAATTCTCGGCCAAGGTGCCTTCTGTGCAGAGTCTACATGTCCTCCCTGTGTTTGTGTGAGCTTCCTCTGGGTGCAGTGTTTTCCACCCACATTTCCAAGACATGCTGCAGGTATATTGGACATTTTAAATTGGCCCTAGGCGCGAGTGTGTGTGTGTGTGTGTGTGTGTGTGTGTGTGTGTGTGTGTGTGTGTGTGTGTGTGTCTTCTGAGGAAGGTCGGGTGCCAGGCTAACAGCTCAACACCATCAAACTCTATTGCTACTTATTCTGTAGACCGATGATCCACTGTGGTGACCCCCTAATGGGAACAGCCAAAAGGAGAAATTGATGTCCTGCAAAAAGGAATGAGTAACACAAAGTGAAGAACAGTATGCAAGTAGTGATGCAAGAGGTACATTGAGGAATAAAGCAGATTCTTAATAAAAATAAAAATAACAGCTACTGTGAATCATGGACTATTAAGATTAAGCAGTATGTCTGTTCTTTGTATCCATCAGGGTACTGAGATTTGACTAATGATATGCTATATGGAGACTTTAACTAGATATACAAGCAAGGACTACAAAAACTTTAGACCAAATTACCTCTCACAATGCAGTTAAATACCTCGCTACAATAATTCATAAACACCAATGATAAAAGTATGCCTGATGGAACATTTCACAACAAGGGAATGGCAGCCAGGTTTCCTGGTTCTTACTGTCATGTGCTTGACAAAAACATTTGTCATAGATGTGGTTTGTCAAGGAAAGGAAGTAACTCTAGGTTTCATTTTGCAAAACAATGTTCTGTGTTTATTAGCAAAAACATTGTGAAATTATAATAATACCTATAAAAGATGCAAGAGGAGTGCAATGGCTATTAGTTGGCTACAGAAGATGGTGGGAAAGGTGTTGATTCAGAATACAAACAGTGGGGAGGAGGTGCAACTTAGAGAATAAGACTGGGATAAAGGTGTACGGAAATGTCAAACAGTAAAGATAGTGATAACTTATACAGATAGGGAGAGGAGAAAATGGTAAAGTAGCTAGAGGAACACTTAGGGCAAGTTCAAGTTCCAGGTGTTCAGTATGAGAACAGAAGAAAGGACAGAAGACGAGGTTGAAGACTAGCAGCTTGAGATAAAACACGACTGAAATTATTAGGAAGATACTATGATTAAGGTAGAAATGGCTAGGTGGAGGATAGGTTCATTGATGAAGCATTAATCAAAAAATTGCTGAGATGGAAAATTGTAAATAAGAGGGAAAAAGTGTGGATATGTGTGAGTGTGCTTGTTTATAATATCTATCTCTATCAATATATTTATAATTATTGATATATAAAGAGATGAGAGAGATGGTGACTGCCACTGTACAGTGAATAGAGATGTTATCTGCTGCATATACAAAAACTGAAGTTGTGTTTCGCTAGGGGCAATTACTCTGGTAACTGAAGAGAAGTGCATAGCATTTCCTAAGTGAATAGGAGGCAGAACTCCTATGCAGCTAATTAGCTAAATGGTGACTGCTGCTGTACAGTGAATAGAGATGTTATCTGCTGCATATACAAAAACTGAAGTTGTGTTTCGCTAGGGGCAATTACTCTGGTAACTGAAGAGAAGTGCATAGCATTTCCTAAGTGAATAGGAGGCAGAACTCCTATGCAGCTAATTAGCTAAATAGCCTGACTGAGCTGACTATAGGGAATATTAGTGATTCGGTGACTTGGATTTCATTTTCCTATGAGGTAGACCAGGCGAGTCTCTTCTAAGACACTTGAGTATAGAAGAGTAACTGCAGAAGGGGAATTCTGACATTTGGATACAATCTTGCTGGTGCATTAATTCTGCAGTACCTACAGAAGGATTATTCTTGCTTAGGAATATAAATCCTGCAATACCGTTAACTTAGGGTGACACGAAAAAGCAATTTGTACAGTATGACTGCATGCTAATAAGCTGCAGTGACTATTTCAGTGTCATCCTGTGCAACTTATTAATTTTCCTGTATCTATCGTTTTGCTCTTTTTATTGCATTGCTGCAGAAACTGAGGCATTAAAGCAGAGCTAGTGTTAAATGAGAACTATGTGATTTTTAAAATAAACCTAATCTTTAACATTCAAATGTGGCCTCACACTGACTGTTTTATTGCTACAACCTGTCTGCCATATAATGTGGTAGGACAATGCCCCACACCCTGTTTACAGGTTTTCATTCAATGAATTAATATTATATACTATGAAATCATAGCAACTTGGATCGAGCCATTTTACTTATGAAACTATCTACCTTGAATGGGTTATTTTGAACAAATGAACAGTTCATATACGTTTTCTTCAATTATCTTGTCTTTCTCCCAAAGAGTTAAAAAAGACAAAGTCATTTGTTTCTGTATTCATTATTTTATCTTTCTTACTGAAACTATACCTAGGCAAGACAGAATTTACCTTATCATCTTAAAATAAAATGTGTGTAATAATATAGCCGTGCAGAAAGTGGTATGAAACATGTAAATAAATATAACCTTCCTACAAAAAAAAAATACATCAAGCACAGAAAGCAACTCTGTCCCTGCCTTAAAATTATGAAAATTATGCTTTACATTACTAATTCATACACGTAAGAAAGAGAACAATAATAATATGTACTGTATTTTTATACAAAAGCTGAAAATGATGTTTTACTTGCCTTGGAGAATAAAGACATAATTGGGCATCACTATGTAGGTATATGTGCTCTGTGTTCAGATACATTTTTTAATGTGAAATATAGAAAGGATGTCTAACTATACATGCAAGGAATTATAATACGCTAAAATATGAGAAGTGGGAGGTGATATACATAAAATTACAGAGATGTTCAGATATTAATGGAAATCCCTTTAAGTCTAAACATTTCTATAATATTGTTTTACATATACATTTTACTTACCTGACTTAGATTTCTAGAAAGCTGTCACAGATGTATGAACTTTTTACTGTAGAATGTTTAACTTGTTTTGCTTTTCCTCAAATTAAACCCGCTATTCATTTCCTTTAAGTATAATTGGTGTTTCACAGGTAAGAGTAACTGTCTCGATAGTGTTGAAAGAAGCAGCAGCAACTCGAGTTTTTAACGTGGCACAACTAAAACTGGGAATTGCTGATACAGCGATAGCCAACATTTTCACATAACTCCTGTCTCAGCAGCACAGTCCTAGCAAATAATTTCAGTGCTCATACCGTGTCTGCTTTTATTAAATGAAATACCATGACTCTTTCCTTAAACAGATTCTTCTCTTTACTGCTCATTCTGGGAAAAATAAATGAAAACATACCATTGATGATTAAATTAGATGATTCCTGAAGGAAAACAAATACGCATGAAACAGAAGACTAATATATAGCACATTCGAACACCATGTCATCCTTTGAGAATGAAGAGGACTGCAAACTGGTAAAAGACCTTTACATTACCACTATGCATGACACAAATTGTGACGAAAGAACAGGTCACCTGCATATAGCCATTTGCAATGGTTAGATAGACAAGACCAATCAGAAGGCTTATCCGCAAATATTTGTGATTTTTTTTTTTCACATGGCTTAATTATTGCCATCATGGTAAGAGATATGGCATGAAATCCACCAGTAAGATGACCCAGGAGATTGAATATGACTCAAAGGATGCCCTTTTTGAAAGTATAAAATCAACAGCATTGTTATTATTTTTTCCATTTAGTGGATCAGATGTTGTTATTTAACCTCTCTTTTCTTTATAAATCCATGTCACATAGTTTCCAAAATCTCATGTCTAGCCTGATGCTGCTATATTACCTGGCCATATGTTGGAGCATGCATGGCTGATGATGTGGAGTAATTCATGAATCAGAATTGGAGCACATCCTGATTCTTCCCTTACTGGGTGACCCATATAACTGATGTCAGCTGCAAGACCTGATTGGCATATGCATGTTTTAGTCCTCTGATTACTGAAAACTTTGAATAGTCAGAAATTATGGACAAGTAAGAAAACACTGGCTGTGTCTTCACACTTCAGATATCGAAAGTTTTTAAATAAAATCATTCCTCTCTGTCTCTTAGCATACCATGCTTGCTGCTATCCTTAGTACATTCTATACCTCTATCTGTTTTTCTTCCTTTATCATATTATCTGCCTGGCAAATACTTATATGGCACTATAAAATGTTGTTTTTTATCTTTACTCACCCTTTCAGTCAAGTGTTGCTGTGCTTCATCTCAAATGTTAGCTCTCAGTGTAATGACCACGACTCTCAACTGAGATGTCGGACTTTCTACTTAGTTAACATATTATTTTTGTTGAACCTATAATCTTCTCATTAATGCCCATCATAGGGATGTAAAAGATTCATAACTTCTTTATAATTCATTAAAAGGTAAATGTCATTCGGTCTGCTTTAGCATTTGAGCAATTAGATGTCCCATGTATTGAGCACAGACTATCTTGTACCATTGTCATTATGAGGTCCCCAGGCCCTGAAAATGTTCAGGAAGTAAATGCATAACTAAGCGAGTTTTCTTTTTCATTATTTCATGTGAACAGTTGAATAAAATACCATTGTGCCTTGGCTAGTCACTTCCAATTACTTAGTCATTCATAGTGTAAGGGCTTCAACATTAGATTTTTTACAGGTCCTTACCTCTGGGGATATTCACCTAAATCCAGGGTCAAGCAACATTAAACCCCAAACAAATACACAACAGATCTACCTGTCATCAACCTTAACTCTCGCAGTGTATCTTACAAACTTCCTCACTTAACAGGCATTCATAACTCACTACTCCCCTGACATTCTAACCATAACAGAGACCTGGCTAAAACCTAGCAGACAGAATGAAGAAATTTTCCCTCCGGGATATAATATCCTAAGACTAGATAGGATGGGGAAGAAGGGCGAGGGCATTGCAATTGTCTATAAAAATACAATTTTTCTCCGACCTCTACTAACTCCTCTACCTAAATTTAATACTGCTGTGATTGTAGGCACTGTCCTACTGTTAAATATGAAAAAGAGCATCAATATTCTTTGTGCGTATATCCCTCCAGGTAATAACTCTCCAATAATAGAGGAGATTCTACAATGGTCTAAAGATAATCTCCCACAGGAAACTATTCTATTAGGGGACCTAAACACGGACTGGCTAGCCTGCAACTCTAAAACCCCACTAACCACATCAACCTATATGGATTCTCTCAACTCATTCAAGAACCTACTAGAGTAGATAAAAATTCACATAAAGAATCTATACTAGATTGGACATTAGTAAACTAACCTGAGCATAATTACCAAGTAGGTAGTCTACCTGACGGACTTAGTGACCATCTACCTACTTTCCTCCTAAGAAAATGTGTTAACATACCCAAACCTACAGTCTATAGACAAGTCAGAAACGATCGCAATGTTAACCCTCTAGAACTCAATACTATGCTAAAAAAATGTAACTGGGAACCATTACGCACCCTTGACCCAGACCAAGCAGTGGACTATTTTAATAGTACTCTTATTAACATCCTTGACTTAGTAGCCCCCATAAGAAAAATTAGAGCTAAACAAAACTATGCTCCATGGCTTAGTAAGTCCACTAGATCCCTATTAAAGACCAGAGATAAGGCATGGAAAACCTGGAAGAAAGATATCACTAGTCTATCCAAACAAAATTATCAGCACCTTAGGAATCAAGTCAAAAAACAAACATAGCCTGATGAGCAAAACTACTTTCTAGGTATTCAAAACAAACACTCTAACAATCCCCAAAAGTTCTGGCATGCAATTTACTCCCTATTAAAACCTGGAAAAACCACCACACCAGCTCCCACCTCCACCTCCACAAAAACAGCGATATAGCCTCCCAATTCAGTCATCACTTTACTGAATCCATTAAATCACTATCAACTCAACTGTCCAAAAATAGCTACACACCCATGCCAACAGCTCCTAACACCACACCTCCCTTTACATTCTCACCTGTCCCAACCTCTACAATAAAAAAAACTCTTAAAACTTAAACCTACTATTCTTACAGCAGATGGTATACCAGTAAATTTCCTAAAGATGGCTGCCTACTCCATATCCTACCCAGTCTCAATCCTTATCAACCATTCCATACAGGAATCCTATATTCCTCAACTGTGGAAAATCTCCTACATTATTCCCCTTCATAAGGGTGGAAATTCCTATGATTTCTCAAACTACCTCCCCATTGCCTTTCTGTCTCCTTTATCAAAGATACTTGAGAAATGCATACACTCTCAGGTCATGCATTTCCTACATTCAAACAATCTCCTCTCCTCTACACAACATGGCTTCTGCCCACACAACAGCACAACCACTGCCCTTCTCTCATTCACAAACTTGGTTAGCCAACATAGAAATAACAGCTTTGTATCTGCTATATTCCTGGACCTCTCTAAAGCATTTGACATGGTTTCTCACTCCATGCTAATAGATACTCTAATCCTTTGCCCCTGACACTAATGCATGGTATAAAAACTATCTATCAGACAGACAACAAGCTGTCCAGTGGTAAGGAGTTTTATCACCTTTACTTCCAGCCATCATTGGCGTACCTCAAGGTTCCATATTGGGTCCACTTCTCTTTTCTATCTTCACCAATAATCTCCATACCTCTACTCTGCAGGCCTCACTCGTACAGTGTGCAGACAATTCCACCCTAATCTGCTCAGCCCCATCTCTTACCAGCCTACAGCACCTCGCCCAAGAATCTTTTGCCTCAGTAGAAATGTGTATCACAAATATTCAACTTATCTTAAATCCCAACAAAACTAAATTACTTCTGTTTACCACCAAACAAATCAAAAACCTCTCCACTCTCCTTCTCTATCTCCTCCAATAACGAACTCTCATTTTGCCCTCTCTCTACACCAAGCTCCTTGGCATTGAAATAGATAACAACCTACACTTTGACAGTCATATCTCTCAAACTATTAAAAAGGTACACAAAAAACGGGTTCCCTATACAGACATAAAAACTTTCTATCAGATCAGGCTCAGGTCATCCTAGCTCAAACCCACCTTCTTTCCACACTCATGTATGCAGCCCCAATTCTGACTTATGTTAGGAAATCTGACCTAGAGAAACTTGAGTCTTGTTATAACAAAATCGCCAAGTTTGCTAAATATTCCCCCTTCAGAACCCATCATTGTATACCTCTTAGGCAACTTCAGTGGCTTGAACTCCCACAGTTATTAACCTATCACCAACTAGTCATAGCATATAACAACCTAAAAAAATCCTGACAAAACTCCAGCTCTATGGCAAATACTGACTAACTATACACCAAATCAGCCACTCCGCTCTGCCAACAAATCACTCCTCTCAATCTCCTCAGCCAACAACACAGCAGGTAAAGCTCTATTTTCACACAGTATAGCAAAAGGTTGGAATAATCTCCCTCCCTCAGTGACTTCTGCATCAAATACCACACAATTCAAAAACTCCCTTAAGGCTCATCTTATAAGCTCTTGGCTCTGTCCGTGTGTTACTTAATCCTAAAGTATGCTACCTTCATCCTTCTCTTTCTCTTCTATTTTCAGGCCATCAGTAAGCATGATTGTAACAAATGGTATCCCTTGACATATGGTCATTTTGTTGTGATCTTTGTCCGTATTTTTCATGACTAACAAAGTGTACATATGTAAATATTGCTGATAAGAATTTTTTTCACTGTTTCTTCTTCAAAAAAGTCTGCTAGTATAACAATGTTTTTTACATTATGTATAATGTCATTATTTATTGTATTAATTATGTGGAGCTTTTCTCCTCGGGCCTCTGCTGTAAATGGACCTCGTCCAGTCGGACCATCCCGGTAAATAAATGTAAAATAAAAATAAATAAATAAATAATTCATTTGGCTAAATTCAGTTAAACTCTTTCAGTTAACTTTAGCTCTCTTGATTTTCTCAGAAGAGTGGATTGCCCAGAGCGTGTGTATGAAAGGAAACCAGATCTTTATTACTACACTATCTGTAGTATTTATACATTAATCAACATGAGTTTTCTTTTTTTTTTCTTACATCATGTAATCTTTGCCATTCACTCCTTTTCCTCTGTAACCAGATAAATATTAATCTAAAAACAAATATTTATTATACAATAATTCCTCATACCTACATTTTCATAAATTCTACAATGCTACCATCATAATTTTGTCCTATTTATTATTTTTCATTCTGATCATATTCATGCTTATATTTATATAACAATATTTATCCTTCAATCAAACTTTCCACAAAATTATTTAACCCCTACACAATATTTTAAGGCATTTTCTATACTCTGTCATGTCATTGAAACTGTACATCCTTTCATTTTGTTTATACTAATTTTTCCCTTTCACAGGTATTCTTCTCAACATTAGTTTCATTAAGTTATGTATTTTATCTTTCTTTAAATCTTACCTGTCTAGCCTTTATAGCCATTGTCTTTTCTCCCAACAGTATTACACTATCCCTTCATTCCTTCCTTCCCTATTTTCAGTTTGCACAATCTAATATTATTTATATACTCATCTATTTCACTATGCAGTCCTTCATTTCTTCTATATTTTTTCTCATTTGGATACTTCATTTAATTTCTTTCATACTATTTTCATATGTATATATGTTTGTCTGTTTCCATTATTATTCAAAATAAACAGAATGATGACAAATGCACAATTTGAACAATCAGTTCTAATCCCATTCTTTATTCCAATAATATAAACCCCTCATAAATTGGGATTTAAAAATGGTCACTCAAAGAATTCCAAGTACAAACTCATTAATTATTTCTCGGTACTTGAAGGGAGTGAATATACTCATTCTATATACTACAAAATATATAAATAAATACACTAAATATAAATTTTCATGCATATTTGAATTGCTTTCCACAGTGGCATTGTGTTTGCATATCTAGCAATACTTCTTCTCAATGTTGTTTTACTTAATTCTTGATTTTCAAATTTCACTCGCAAAACACTAATTCTTTTGCTTTGAAATGCAAACTCTTCTTATGTACATAAAATCTTCAAATTCTTTACTTTCATTTTTACTTATTATTACTGGTATTTGATTCATATACTGCGGTGGTGGTGCTGCGGTAGCGTTGTCACCTCACAGTTAGACGTTGTCCTGTTCAATTCTCAGCTAGAGCATGTGGAGACATGCGTGAATGGGCGTACCTTCGTTGAAGGTTGTGCGTCAGGGTCGGCAACTCGGCACGTAAAAATATACTGCCAATCATTAGCGGACCGGAGTTCTGCTGTGGTGACCCGTAACCAGGAAAAGCCAAAAGACACAACAACATTACTGGCATTTGATTCATACTGTGGAGTATGGAAAGTACTTTAGCATACACATCTAGTATGTAACATTTACAGATTTTTCATTTGGAGTTATTAACCATCAGAACAAATGATGCAACCATGCTCAAGGACAGGGAGGAATAAACATTTTACTGGCATTTCTTCTGATATCTTAGAAAAACTATCCACGACTGAATCCGCTATAGCAAGTTCAAAATCTTTTCAATGTGAGGTAAATATATGAGATAATTTTTAAATGAATCGATAGATTATTAATAGATGATGTATTCTATCCATTGTATTCTACTACCAGCTAAAACCACTCATTATGAAAAAGTTAGGGGAAACAATAAAAATAGATATTAATTTTATTTTTTCCAAAAAATATGACTGAGTTATTTTGAGCCGATATCTGCAAACCATAGATACATATGAAAAATTGAAAATAGAGTCGTTTTTATGTGCTCTGACTAGTTAATATAGATTGCTTTTAAAGAGGTTTATTTTCTAAGCATGGACCCTGAATTATTCAAAACAGCTATGGACCCATGGTAGCACTTACTATCTCCACCAGTATTTCTAGCTTTGCTCATAAAGTAGGATGTGATGCATTTCATAACATTAGCATTCATATGCAGAGCACAAAATGCTTTTAATGTCTAAGTGATCTACTTTGTTGAATGACTCAAAACTGGGGCACGTAAGTCCTATAGAATGCATTCATCAAGAAAAAGGAGTTTCTACATTACATTTTGTATGAAAGTTATGTTAAATGTTATTTTTTATAAACTGATTTTTCTAAACATTCTTGTAAAGGTAAGCAAGACAAATTTTCAACAGTTTTTGATATTGCAGGCAATCATATAGATATCTGTCAAACAAGATGTCAGTGGCCAACCGGACAAGATCTGATACCTAGATTGAGTCTGCTTATTCTCCACTATGTATTCTCAAGAGTGTCTGATCTAATCCTTGGGGACTAGTCTCCCATAGTTCAGTTGATTCTGTTTCGCTTATCATTAAATTGTATCAAAAGCAGCATCACTCAAAGTGTTATTTTACTACCAGAATTTGTGGTTAAAACTATCCTACTTGAAAAGAAACCCATTAACTTTCATCTGTCTGTGGGTATCGTATACAGGACAACTGATGTCTCTGTCTCAGTTAGAGTTTCCATAAAACTGGATGGTCCCATCAAGTTCACTGTTAGCTGAATTCCCAATAACTCTCATGCATGCACATGTTGGATGAATGTTTTTGGAACAAACACCCATTATTGGACAGCTACT
This sequence comes from Protopterus annectens, assembly GCF_019279795.1. Lineage (NCBI taxonomy): Eukaryota > Metazoa > Chordata > Ceratodontiformes > Protopteridae > Protopterus > Protopterus annectens. Next base: position 212,886,275 of record NC_056748.1, read on the forward strand.
ATTTCAAGGGAGCAAGTTAACTCTACATTTCATCTTGTTTCTAGGCATCAGCTGGAGATTGCCTAGACATTAGTAGAATATATTGTTTTGGTTTGCAAAATGTTCACAAAGTAGAATTGTTATGCTTGTGCAGTAGGATTCAACAGCCTGATAAAATGATTAATTCTGTGAATAGCTTGATTAGGAAAAGGAAGATATGTTTTCTTTCTCCCTCCTTCTCTATCTGCTTCTGATGAGGATGATAAAAATATGACCTTGAAAAGAGCACAGTATATCCCCTTTTTGAGCTACATAGTTCAGGTGATAATAACACCTTACATTCTGTCTCCTTCCATACAAGACATTTATTTTGGTGATACACTTATCTTGACAAAAGAGCAGTTTAAAATGGCCTTCCATGAGCTTTTCCTCCTAAGGAATATTTAATTCAATTTATGAAGCTACCAGAATATAGAACACTTAATATTCCATCCATAAATTTTTCAGTAGAAGACTGCTCCTCAAGCTTGTCCTCACAGTTTCCCAGCCATTTCCCCTTCCCCTCACGAGATAGATTTTATTGCATGGAGAAACAAAGCAGATTTCTATACAAAAATAAAATAATGGCTGCATAAGTTCTATATTGTCCTGTTACAGTGATGCTAATTGATAGAAGCTCACAGATCTTGTTCTTTGACAGGAAAACAAGAGTTGACTGACAAATCCCTTGGTGCTATTAGTTATCAATCCTACACAATGAAATATCAGAAGAGAATCAGTAAGGAAATGAAATATTTAACCCACGGTATTCACTTGTATCTCCTGTGGTGACTAAATATAATCATATGGTAAAAATGTCTTCAAATATCTACATTCCAAAAAAATGCATTACCATTTCCTTTGGGAAGTCATCTAGCACAGAGAACTATAACACTGACTACTGCCATAAGAGTTGACTAAGTTGTTCAGGATTTGGGAAATTTTGTGGACAGTGACCTATCATTTGACCGGTGTGTCTATTGTTGTAAGAAAGTCCTTCTATATTGCATAGCTTATATACAAAATAATTGTGTCGAGATCTAGAGATGTCACTGCCCCCCTTTATTCAGCCCTCATTAGACCAACATTGAATATAGCGCCTCCTTTGGCATGTATCTGTCCTGACCCATGCAAAAACTAGAACTAGTACTTATCTATCAACCCATGAACCTATAAGACAGGAAAACTTTCTAGTAGGTACACTGTGAAAACAAACCTCAGTGTCTGTATGGAAAATAATGCAATGTATTTAATTACACTAAATTATATTTAGTTATTAAACAGAACTTTCTTAAATGTAAGACAAAGCTCTGAATAGTATTAGATTTTTATAGATGTAGTCTGTCCTTAAACTCCAGCTAAGTATAATAACTGTATGGTCATACTTCTTTAAAATACATTTAATAATTGTCTTTGTATCAAAAGTTTGTATTAATTTCACTCCAAAATAATGCAAACAGCTTCAGAGTTAGTTTAATTAGTGTGTGTGTGTGTGTGTGTGTGTGTGTGTGTGTGTGTGTGTGTGTGTGTCCATGTGTGTGGTGGGGGGTGAGGGTTGTTCCATCTATCAATAATATGTTTCCTATTTTCTTTTAAGGAAATTTGATTTCACTACCTTAAAATTGTGATAGCCAGCTGTAAAATATGTAGACTGTATACATGTTCTGTTTACTGCTAAAAAGAAGTGTTGTCAGTCTCTAGTGTTGTATTGATAATGGTTTCTCCTTATGTAACTTACAAAGTTTTCTTATTAACTCTTGTGTTTGCATTTAAGTGTTTACCTTGGGCTCCTATATTACCTTCATATTTGAAACCCCAGTAAATGCATAGTTTGTATATCTGTACCAGTAGCACAGAAAGATTATGACCTGACTACAGCTCAGTTGACCCGAGTTCAACTGATGGTTGGGTTGTTGATTGCATAAACAGGGAAAATGGGTGTGCCAATCCTTGGGGGGGGGGGATCTATATTAGAACATCGAAGTTTCAAAACTTCGAATGTACTAATATCGAACCCTATTCAGTGAAAGCTGAAAACATCGAACATACAGAACAGCAATTTTTTTCCTAGGGAAAAAATTTGCTGTTCCAAAACACATACACACAACACAAGCACACCAAACAATTAGCAATCCACACACATACACCTAAAATCTTACACCTAACCCTACACTAAACTATACACACACCACTAACTATCCACTTACCTTAACCCAAACCCTAACCCTAAGGTCCGTCACTATCGCACACTCACGTCACCAGCGCCCTAACCCTAACTCACCTACCCTGCCCTAACCCTCACATCCACACAATTGCACACTTACCTGACCTGTGCCCTAACCCTTACTCACCTAACCCGACCTAACCTTCATGTCCACACAATCACATATATACCTAAGCTGCACCCTAACCCTAACTCACCTAACCCTCCCTAACCCTCATGTCCATACAATCGCACACATACCTTACCCGCACCCTAACCCTAACTAACCTAACCCACACTCAATCGCACACTTACCTGAACCCGACCCATAACTTTCCACCACAGCGCTGAAAATACTGAAGCAACAGAAACGAACAACCAAATTCTTTCCCTAGGAAAAAATTGGTTTTCGGTTGCTTCAGTATTTTCAGCTTTCGCTGAATAGGGTTTGATATTAGAACATTCGAAGTTTTGAAACTTCGATGTTCTAATATAGACCTGTTCTTGGGGATAGGATTGTGTCTCTCTTACTCCTTATATCATGGTTCAGATGTCAGTGGCCCACTTGAAAGCTGAACATGTCATGCGGTAAGGGGACCATGTTGGGATGATGTGGGCATGGCTGCACAAGCCAATTGTGGTAGCCCTGTATGATTGTGTGAGGGACCGTGCATGCTCTGAATAATGGGGTGTATGTGGCCCTTGCAATGATAGAAGTCTTCAAATTACCATAGAGAAGTTAGGTTCATGCATAAAAAAGGCTGTCATTTTTGAGATTCCAGCTAGTCAGCCTAGATGACAGCCCCATATAGATCTGGGTCAGGCTCAGGAACAAAACAATATAAAATAAAAATGTTTCCAAAATATGTCAGCCTGCTAAACTAGACTATGAATGCATTGCAATTAGTATATAAGCACTAAAAATGCAATCAAACAGTTTTGCTGCAGCTCACATAAAGGTATTATCAATGTGATATAATATAGCCCATGCAAAACTAAGAGATACTGCAATAATTTTCATTTCAAATGTAAAAACCATCACATTTTCTCTGGAGAATCCTTGTCATCAGAAATATAGTGCACATAGCTCCTTCCATTCTTAGAAAGAATGATTTGTATCCACCTTCAGTAAATGCATTTTTATATTATTGTGATGACAATATTTAAATATCTAATATTAATGTGAGCATTTTGTGCAGCTGTACTTTCTTGTTAAATGAGCCTTCTAGGGTTTTTCCTCATCAGATGTCTAGCAATGCTTTCCACAATGTTTTGATTCTTCACAATAATGCACGCAAGTCACTGAACTAAAGCCCCAAGCATTTCAAAGTCACTAGGATATGTAATCACTGCAAAAGTAAATCATGAAATACTACTGCATAAACTGCCAGATTTTGATTTTACCTAAGAAGCCAACACGTGATTTAAAAAATACCCTGCCAATAGCACATGCACTGTGCTAGGACACAATTGCTGCTCAGAAACAGAAACTTCTAACAAGGGAGTGCCACAGGGATCCATCTTAAGTCTATTTACCTTCTTTTCTCACTCTATACAAATAACTTGCAATGGGACCTTCCCGCCTAGATCTTATGCTACACAAATATTACATCGCCCAAAGAAAACAAACCAGAAATAGATGTCTTATTTCTACTTTTTTACAAGATTTCATTTCCATGTAGAACTCTCACAAGCACAACAAACCAGCAATCAAGATCCCCAAATCCTCAATTGTAATCATTAGTACTGCTGAAAAGTTTGCTGCAGCTCTGTTACTGACTATTACAGACCCCTCAGGAAATCCATTATTCATTAAAAGATTACAGAAATACCTAGGTATGCAACTAGACAATGCCCTTTTCCTTCAAAACCGTAGTGAACTTGGAATTTCAAAAGTGCCTCACTAACTATAGGCTGCTTCTTCCCCATCTAATCTTTTGAGTGTAGAGGTTCACAAATTGCCATTACCGCTGTAGTTCTCAGACTACAGCATGGTCTACCTGTTATGGCTGCAATGTCATTTTCACAATACCACCTTACTACAAGGACAATAAAACAGTAAGAGTTAGTAACTTTTCCAGCAAAACTAATCATTACTGAACATCACTGCATTGCAATTCAAAAGGCTAGATGGTTACCAGTGGTTGGCATAGTCAACTCCTAATAAAATACTTCAACCTTCAGACTTCTCAGTGATTCATGCTGTCCACCCATAGTTAATTTAATAAGCCCACATGAAACAACCTAACATTTTTTAACTCTTCAGCTGCCATCAGTTTAATTACTGCACCTATCTAAACCCCTTCCACTACCCATGCCCAGGTCTTTTGAGTAGATGGGTGATGCAGATGCAGTGTCATATTGCTGCCCGGGAGCAGGTATTCCTCAACTTACCCTGCATGGAAGCATTGTAAATTCTGATATAGCTGTCTTTGGGAGGGGGGGGTGCATGAGTACTTCGTAATGTGTGCAAGCCCCTGACCAGGCCACAAATTGCTTGCCGTCTGGACCTTGTCAGGACCTTTGGTAACCCTTGCAGGGAGTCCAAACTGCAGTAGCATAGTTAAGCCTGGGTATTATCATTCTTGCTTATATTTACAAGTGTAGGTAACATGGACCTGTACACTATGCTTTAGCAACATTCTCATGAGATGACCTTTTAAACATTTCTGATATGTTTCCTGCTTGCTGTGACAAAGGATCCTTGGGCATGCCATATCTCCCACCTCCTGTTCTTTTAACTACATAAAGCGATGCTACTTTGTTTTAACCTCAGTCCACTGTGGTATTGCGTGGATCAGAGGGAGCTTGGCATAATAATTAAGATAGTTGCCTTACAGACACATGGTGCAAGGTTTGATTTTCACATGGGTTAATTGACGAGGCTTAAAATAGCCCAAAAGGGCAGTTAGCCTAGTACTAATCTAAGAACATACTAACTTCTTTACAGAGCCATGTACTTTCAAGTACCATGACACTTTCACCTGTGTCATTTATAAAATACAAATTACCAGAGCTCCTAGGATACAATTTTTACTACATTTATGAATAGCATATTGAAGAAAATGCATTTTTCCTGATGGTTATTGATGTGTAGGCTATCCCTAATACTACTACTGACAATAGATAAACGCATTGTTTCCTTCTTCCTTCCATCATCCCAACCCACAGACCAGACAAACTAACAATACTCCTTTCTGGCAGGAGAAATAACCTAAACATATGTCTTTAGGAAAAGCAGCATGATCTAAAATGATCAATTTTAACAATTGGCTAAAATTTTGGTGTCATTCAAAGGGGATCCAGTGTCTGTCAGCCTGGGATGACATGCTCGACAAGCCACGTTGCTTCGCTAGGGACGTCTTGCACCTGTCACCCCTGGGCTTTCGGATATTGGCAAAGGCTCTTGCCACCCCCATACTGCCTTTTTTAGGCAAGGCTCAAAAGTCAAACCCACCTCCATAGACAGCACAAGGAACAAGAAACTAATGGTAATGCTGCTAAACAACAGAAGTCTTAACCTCAAGATGCATGCACTCGAAGCTCTCCTCAGTATGGAGAACATCGATATCTGTGCAGTGACAGAAACCTGGTTCAAGGCTCCAGAGAGCACCGCAGCACTACCAGGTTATACCTCATATCATGCTTTTCGGCCCCAAAACCCGGACCGAACCACAAAAGGAGGGGGAGTTTCCATATTTATCAAGGATATCCATACCTCCAGGTTAGTGGCAGTGCACGAAGTATCGGAGACCATCCATGTGCAACTGACAGTGGGCAAGACTGCTTTTCAGTTTATAGCATCCTGCAGACCACCCTCTCAAAGTCAGGAATCCCACTCGGCTTTCCTGAAAACATTGGAGAACACTAAGATCTCTCCAAACACCATTATATTGGGCGACTTCAACTACCCAAACATAGACTGGGAGCATTACTCAAGCCCCAGCACCATAGCCCAAAGTTTCCTGGAATTTATAAACTCAAATGCTATGGAACAACTAGTCACCACTCCCACAAGAGGGGAAAACATACTAGACCTGATCATTACCAACATGGGGACTCTATGCTCCATACCAGAAGTATATCCCTCATTGGTAAGATCAGACCATAAATTAATATCACTGGATATCCACATCCCGGCCCCACCCCCGGCCCAGAAAACCACAGTGAAAAACTTCTCAAAAGCGAACTTCACACTTCTCAAAACTGAAGTGGAATCCTTCAAGGTCCCAGGGCCAGTGGAAACTACAGTCCAAACTGCAGAATCCTATATAAATGCATTCTACGGACATCTCCAGGAATGCATGGATCATGCTATCCCAAACAAAATCAAGACCCAATCATTCAAAGGCAGGTGTCCAGTCTAGTAGACCCCAGCCATAAATAAACTGTACAACAGAAGGAGGAAGCTACTACATGATAGGGCAAAATCCCTAAAAGGGAAGGCATCTCTGATCAGTACTAGCAAAAAATTACGATCCCTCATAAAATCCTCCAAGGCCAGCTTCGAGAGAAAAATTGCACAGGACACTGAAGACAATCATAAGGCTTTTTTCAGTTATGTTAGGAACCTGGGATGCAACTCCCAGACTTGTTCTGAGTTGATTCTAAATGACAAAAAATACACTGAACCCACAGAAATCACCAATATCCTGGCAGATAGGTTCAGTGGAAATTTTTACACCCCCTCCCCCCCCAAAAGAGCAAGTATCTATCCCGGCAGAGTACAGCCTCCCAAACATCTCTGATGCTCAGGTAAAGGCCGCCCTCTCCAAAGTAAAAAACACTGCTTCCATGGGACCAGATGGCGTCCCGGGTTGCATCCTACATGAACTCCAAGAAGAACTAATCCCTCAAGTAAAACTGCTGTACAATCTCAGCCTCACTACAGGATATGTGCCCAAAGAATGGCGTACAGCAACAGTGGTCCCACTCCACAAAGGTGGCGCCTCTGCAGACCCTGGAAACTATCGCCCTATAAGCCTGACTAGCCTAGCATGCAAGGCTATGGAGAGGATCATCATGGAACTCATAAACAAAGACATTGGGGACCTACAGACACTAGATCCTACCCAATTTGGCTTCGTCAAGGGCAGATCCTGCCTTTTGAACCTGGTCGACTTCTTCGAAACAGTCACCAAGGCCATAGATGAAGGGAAGGTAGTCCACACAGCCTATCTGGACCTCGCAAAGGCATTTGACACAATACCCCACTCGGGCATCATAGATAAGCTATCCAGCCTAAATATAAACCCCTATGCCACAAGATGGGTCGCAAACTGGCTCAAAGACAGAACCCACAGAGTCAGAGTTGCTGGAGCCATGTCAGACTCGAAACTGGTCACAAGTGGCATCCCACAAGGTTCTGTCCTGGGACCTCTCTTGTTCGGTATTTACTTTTCTGAGGTACAGGCCAACGTGGGAGGACTATGGCTCACCAAATTCGCAGATGACTGCAAACTGGGCGCCATAATCGACTCTCTGGCTGACACAAACATCCTTCAAAAAGGTCTCGCAGAGACGGATAACTGGTGCCAGAGCCATGGTCTAAAGCTAAATGCTAAAAAGTGTATAGTCATACCCTTTGGCAAAAACAATGTGCCCACAAATTACCACATAGGTGGTAACCCATTAAGTACAGAGAAAGTAATTAGGGATCTGGGGACCCAAGTTGATAGCAATCTCTCTTTTGACAACCACATTGCCAAAGTGGTTAGAAAGACCTTCTACATAGCCCACCTCATCATGAATGGATTCACATCTAGATCAAGAGAGGTAATCGTGCCCCTTTATTCATCCCTCATCAGGCCCATCACAGAATACAATGCCCCCTTTGGGATGTACCTTACCCGACACCTGCAGCAATTAGAAAGACCCCAAAAGTACCTCACCAGGAGGATCAAGGGACTCAAACAGATGCCATATGCTGCTCGGTTAAAAAAACTCCAGCTCTACTCAGTTGCATACCGCCTACTTCGAGGCGATCTATGCCTGACATATAAAGCTATGTCCAATCCAGAATTAATGGACATGCTCCACCTCAATAAATCTAAGTCCCTTAGAGCCATGCGCTCAAGGGACTTGAACCTCAGCACAGAAATAAATAGAACATGCTGGAGGGACAGATTCATAACCCAGAGGCTCCCTTCGTTCTGGAATACAATTCCAATTCATGTTAGGCAGAGCACCTCACTGACTCTCTTCAAGAAGAATCTTGATGAGTGGATGGGGGATCGTAGGTTTGTCTCGAGGATTACTTCCGTGTCACTATTAGACAGAGGCACAGTAAACTAAACTTTAAGAAGGGCACAGTATACTCAAATCAAGGGGTGGCGTAAGCCAAACACAATCGGGCTAGGCTTATAAATGCCCCAGGGCAGATAGCCTAGTATGAACCTATGAACCTATAAACTGCAGATGGAGTTGAGTAGTTCATAGGTTTGTGGTTACAGTGCAACTGTGCTCATCTACAGAACTCTGAGGCCCGCAGCTAAGGGAGGTGTACTATAGGACCCTGAAACGAAACTCACTAACAAACCACATATAAAAATCCTGCATAAATGTCAGTGCATAATGAGACATTTACAAATGGAGAAGTAGCAAAACTAAAAGACATACAACAAGAAATGGCATCCGTCAGACTTATATTTAGTCCAGATTTCTTTTACATACACCACTATCAGTACAGTTCAGCCAGAAATTAACATAAGATGAAATTACTTTTTTAGTCAAAAAATATTTTAGGATAAATTACTACAAGAACAACCTATATTCATATTCCATAAACTCCTTTATTATCAGTAACATTTTGTGCCACACTTTCCTAAAAATCCCCATTGTAAGCAGAAGAATATATAACAGAAACAGGTTTTGCCATATAATATCACACCAGTGTATATTGTCCATGTGCACAGTACTGAAATATTTGAATAACAATGACTTACCTTTTTCTTATTTGTGGGGCAAACATACAGGTAACTTAAAACTGTCTTTAGACCAACTTTATCGTTTAGCCTTTCATAAGTTGTCCCATAGTCTGTAGATCTGTGAAAATAAAGAAAGGAACCAAATATTACTACCCAGGGTACACTGTGCTAGTATAGCAAAATGAATATTTATTCACTGTAATTAAAAGCATAATTGCAAATGAAGTGAATATCTGGCATATCTGGTGGATTATATAACACAGTAATAGGACTTCTTAAAATATAACAATTTGAATGGTTCCAAGGTCCAACACTGTGAAATGACGTCTTCTAAATAAAGCAAACATTAAGGCAAACGTAAAAATAAACATTATTTTTACTATAAAGCTTTTCAAAAAAATCAGTTAGGATAGAAACAGTGACCGTATTATGATTCTCAGACTGAGATGGACTAGGAATAGTTGATTTCCTTACAACTATTAGGTGACTATTCACAATGTTTAAGATACAGTGCTTTTTTACCTTAATATAGGTTTTCTTATGGGGCTACTGCTGATGATGATGTTTTCATGACTCATTTAGTCACTTTGCAAGATTGTATGCCTTTTGATTTTGCCTGTTTCCGTAAGCTGTTCTGATGTCCCCTGCAACACTGATAAATGCATGCTGTGTCTGCTTCCTTACAGCATTTATTAATTCCTTCTATGCTCTAACCATGTTGGCCCTTTAGTTCATCTGTGATCATTCATTCTACCTCTCGGTAATACACACTGTAAGCTCTACTAGAGTTAAATATATACCATTCTGAGCCCCTCCCCACAAACCAGTGTACTTCATTCTAGCTTGTTAATATTCTCCAGTATTTCTCTTGCACTACAGAGCTACTTAAGTCTTCTTAATGTCTTTATGAGCTACCAACCTATTTCCTGACTGACCAGCCTTTGTTATCCTGCCATGATTATATAATTGAACACACATTTTCTCCCTTCACCAGCCCGTGTACTTTTAGCATGTTTTCAACACTAAATAGCCCCCCCCATACTAAATCTCTGGGACTTCCTAGACTGTTTATATTTGGCCCTGTGGGATTAACCATGGTTTGGGGTTCACCATGCCCCACTTCTTAGATATTACTTAACACTTATTTATTATTTATTTATTCATTTGGCTTCATTTACTGGGAAAATCTGGCTGGGCAGAGCCCATTATTCTCAGAGGCCTGGAAGAAAAGCTCCACCACAGTACATTTATATTAACAAGTGAACTTCAGACACTTCTTAGAAAAAAAAAAAACAACAGTCACATTTCTCATGAAACATCAAACATAGCTACAACACAGGTATATACAGTAAAGTATTTGCATCAACTATTATAAGTCTATACACCTGTTCCAGCTGTAAAATCTTGAAACGGTAAATGGATTGACAGTGCAGAAGGGAAACATTAATGAAAAGAAGTTTAGTGTTCTTTCATTTCAGTAAATAAAGGTTTGCAAGGAGTTCAAGATACATAAAAAAGTTAGATATAAAATCATGTAGGAAAGGAGATTCTAGTATTGTATAGGTTTGTAAAGAGTGCAAGAGATATAATAATGTAAATTTTAAAATGACATAGGAAGGAATGGAAGATATTATTATTATATAGGAGGATAGTGGTAACAGCATATGACAGTGAGCAGGGTATAGGATTACTTTTATTTAGGCTGCCTGTTCCAAATCGGTGTACCTAGAAGGTTTATAACTTTGGCATACAGGAGATGCATGAGAGGGTTAGAGAGGTGGATGGGTCAGTCAGAAAAAGAGCAAGATGAGAAGTGTTGCTTAAGGAAGGCTGAAAGGGGATGTATTCATTCAAGTGAAGGAGGGAAGGTTATAAGGGGTGTAATGATCCAAGCAGAGAAGGACAAAAAAGTAAGTGATAAGCAATAAGAAGTCTGTTTTCACTAGAGGCCACAACCCGGGGAAGAACAAGAGCATGGCTGAGACTGGTAAGGGTATTGTTTAAGCTGGATTTTATAGCCTGAATGTTTGTTAGTCATTTGTACTTGTGTAGGGATGGTGTCCCAGAGCTTAGAGACTTCCTGTTAGGATTACCATTTGATTATTATTGAAGATATGCAGATGGCTTTTGATCAGAACACTTGCCTATTTGGGCTGGTCTTGGTTAATCTCAATGGTCTTAACACAGTTATATTTCTTGTGCTTTTTTTCATGGAAGTCTGGATTCTGACGTTTTTCTGTTGGCCTTCAAAGTGGCTTTTGGTAGTCCTATCCACAAAAGACTATCTTGGGACCAGCTAGTACCCTTTTCCATCAGTGGGAAATATTATTGAGAATAAAACTTTTATGCAGCTGGAGGTTTACATTGCAGTCGATGACCTCACAGATCATTTCCAGTCTAAGTTTTGCTCTCTCCTTAGCATTGGCATTGTTCTTATTGAAGTAGACATTGGTCTCCTAATAGGCTAAAGCTTATTACTACTGCTCAGAATTAGTCATTCTGGATCTTTCTGCTGATGTATTTGATACTGCTGACCATAACATTGTGACTGAGTGCCTACCGACATACTGTGGTATCTTACCAGTTAGCTCTCTGGCCATACTCATTAGGTCTGTTTGGGTATAACACATTCTCTTTCTACCCACATTAATTTATTACTTTCCATGATTATTATTGTTATTGTTACTGATATTATTATTCCACAAAGCTTGATCTTTGACTGTCTCCTGTTTATGTTATTTATGTAGATAAAGAGATAGGTAGATAGATACTACTGTCTTTACATGTTCTTGGTAGGGAAAAGGGACTATCACACCATTTTTAAGCCAATGACACAGTTTTAGTTTTTCTTTCTAGTGTGTAATTTGTATAATTTCTTCTTAATGATATACAGGCCATAAATTCCTAACTTTTCCTTAAATAGGCATCTCTAGAACATAGGTCGTAAGAGATCGTGCTCTTATGAGGCCGTCTTTTGCTTCTTCTCTTCACAACTGTATCTTCCATGTCTGAAACAGGTTTAAGGTTGTAGATAAGGTGTATAACTTGGGCATGATCCCGGATTGTCAGCTGACACTTTAATACTAAGTTTATGCTTTTCTGGATCTTCTATTTCATCTTGTGAAACATTTCTAGAATCAAACAGCTTGTACTTCAAGCTGACCTTGAGGTAGTTGTTCATGTCCTGGTTTCATCTTGCCTGGACTAGTGCAGAGCCTTATTATTTATGATGTCTTGATACTGACCTTGAGCATTTACAGTTTCTGTGTAACCCTTTGGTCAGGCTAATGCATGGTATTTTACATTATGAACACATTAACTAGCCCTGCATAATGTACACTGACTCCCAATATGTTATGGAATTGTTTCCAAGGTTTTGGGATTAAGTCACTTGTCCATTCATGACTTTGGTAACTGTTATCTGGCTGTACTGTACTGCCCCACTTGAGCTTTGCATGTGGCTTCGCCATGGAGCTGCTGGTGGTTCTGCATGTGCCACTAGAAATATTTGGTTTCTATTCTTCTGCCTTTCTAGCTCCCCAGCTATGAAATTCACTGCTTCGATAGCTCCAAGTCTGTCCTAGATCGGTTTGCTTCTGCACATCCCATAGCATTTACCATTATATTTATTTATTTATTTTAAGGTAGTTGATTCCGAAGAATCATTTTAGCTTACTTACTTGAATAACTTTAGTTTTATCACTCCTCTGGGATTCACTACGTTTAGATTTTTATTTCTAATCTGTTTTGACAATTTTACGTTTTAAATATTTTAAGGACCACATCTTTAATTTTAATTTCATGTCGTTTTCATTTTTCTATTATTGAAGATGCTTTGTTAAATATATCAAAATGAACTTGAGGGTTTCAGGAACTGTTAATATAACCGGTCTACCTTATACAGAAAGAGGTGATATCTACCTGATCTATGAGGCAATGTTTAAACTACTTCTGTTTGATAGCATACTACAGTAAAGTTACAGATGCATCATACTATGCCTTATAAGATTACAGAATACGCTATTTCCTTCAATCAGAAAAAGTCAAGTCATTAATTTCATTTGCTTATTTTTATATATATATATATATATATATATAGATATATATAGATATATATATAGATATATATATATATATATATATATATATATATATATATATATATAGATATATATATGTATGTATATATATATATATATATATATATATATATATATATATATACATATATATACATATACACACACACACACACACACACACACACACACACACACACACACAACATAGGGATCTGCTTACAAGAGTATGGAATAAGACATGTCTTTGAATCGCAAGACTGTCATTAATTCATTATTTTCTATTATTATTCATTAGTACTAGTAATAATAATCATAATAATGATAGCATATTCATGGAGCATATTAATGAAGAAGTTGAGCTGGGAATTAGACTTCAAAGCATAAAATCTGAAAAACTTCAGATAGCTCAGAAGACGATCAACTTTTCCTCAGAGAACTGGACTTAAAAGGTTTAAATCTGCACTTGATTATCCCACTAACATGGCTGAGTACTTTGTGGAGAAGGGAGAATGTGTGTTATACAACTACAAATAACCACTCTCAATTTAAATGCAGTGTGCTTAACTGGACAGGTTTTTCTAAGTGTGCTCATTTGGAGTTTGAGCATAGAGAAGATCAATCCAGATTTGTTCATTAAGCAGAGTTCCTGAAGTGCTCTGCATAGCCCTCTGCCTGAGGTTAACACAGGTGACAAGAATACATGCTCAGATCACTTCAACCTGGTTTGTTGAAGTATAGTACAAAACACTTAAAAAAACACCCAAACGGTGTATACAAACTAAGAAAAGAAAAAAGAAAAAACAACCACCATAGAACATACAAGCAAGACAGTATTTATTAAAGCGCTTTCACCGAACTTTACACTGGGCTTCATCAGAGTAAAACAGTGTTTTGTAATAGCCCATTTAAATACTATTTACTCATGTGACCACTTCAATTAAAAAATACTTGAAACTTGTTTGTCCACTTATTTAACTTTACAAAAATGTGCAAATCCTCTGTTAAAAACATTAAAAACATTGACAAAACCCCAAAAGTTCTTATTTCTTTAATTGTCATATAGACTGCAGGGCTTTATCACACATATATCTTACTGCTTATAGCATATAATTTCTATCTATTGTTGCAACCCCAATGTAAATGTAAATATAAATGGCCCCCCCTCCCTAAACACACAACACCAGATTCCTTAATACACACACATATAAAATCAGAACATTTTAAAACTTCACAGATCTAAGCTTCAGAACACTCGAGGGAATAATTCTCATTAAGCCCTGTTTTTTCAGTGACATTTAACTTCAGCTGCCATTCCAGCTTTAGTTTTTTCTAGGTGTGCTTTTATATCACCTCCTCCATGTGATGGAACTATACGATCAATCACAAAGAACATACACTTCTTAAAATTCTCACAAGCCAGGCTGTGTACAAATAATGCATTCCCACTCTTTCTATTTTTAAAGTTTCTTACATGCTCTGCCATTCTTTCTTTCAACTTCCTAGTAGTTTTACCCACATAGAAAGCCATGCAAGAAGTGCATGTAGCAATGTAAACCACCATTGCTGTGTTACAATTGCGATTGCCTGGACATGACATACTATGATTATAGCTTTCCTTGGCCACATATGGGCCATCATTAATATATTTGCAATACCTGCACGTGCTACATTTCGACATCCTTGAATGATGTCTTTTCCTATCTCCTTCCATGTTGTTTTCCAAATAATTTTTAATATTTTGGCCTTTATTTTATGTTATTTTAGGCCCTTGGCCCACTACCTTTTTTATGTTTTCATCAAAATATAGTTACCAATTCTTATTCAAAATTTCTCTCTCATACTCTCTCTCTTGGTTGTATGTTAACATGAAATTTCTCTCATACTGATTTTCTGCTTTCTGTGTTATAATTAACCACAGTGGAGTATTGAGTATTGGCATAAACATATATTTTTGTTTTTCCAAGACTTCCTTTTTAACTTTTAACACCAGTCTAAAGGGATATCCTCTTTCTCTAAGCATAATACATTTGTATAGTTTATTTTCAATTTTCAAGTTGTCACTCACTAACCTGGAAGTCCTCACCATTTGTCCTTTGACCACACTTTTTTGGTGTGGTGGGTGACAGCTATTATAATCCAAAAGGAGTTTGAGTAGGTATCTGTTCTATATAATGTTGATTATATTCTATCAGTCACATTATTTTTATATAAGGTAATGTCCAAAAAGTTAACAGTTTGTTGGTTCATTGTCCAGGTAAATTTCAAAAACCCTGTAGTGCTATTCAGAAACTGGATGAAGGAACTTATCTCTTCCTGACTTCCCTTCCATAAAAGTAGTATATCATCCAAAAATCTGTACCATACTACTACCTTGTCCATAAATGCTGACTTGAATACATATTTACTCTCCCATTCAGCAAGGAATAGGTTTGCATAAATGGGAGCACACTTGGCTCCCATTGCTACTCTCGTAATTTGACAAAAGTAGTCACCCTCAAAGTAAAGAAGGTTATTATCAAACACCAATTCAATACGTTTTGTGAGTAAATTATGTTTCACAGTGTGCATATCTTCTACACCTATGAGAGCTTCTCTAAATAATTCTATACCCTCGTTATGTGGGATTACTGAGAATAGATTACTTACATCTACAGGAACAATTGAAAAATCTATGTCAAGAGTCAAGTTACTCAAGACCTCGAAGCAGTCTATATGACAATTAGAGAAATAAGAACTTTTGGTTTTGGTCAATGTTTTTAACATTTTTAACAGAGGATTTACACCTTTTTGTAAAGTTAAATATGTAGACAAATAAGTTTCAAGTTTTTTTTAATTGAGTTGGTCACATGATTAAATGGTATTTAAAAAGGCTATTATAGAACACTGTTTTACTCTGATGAAGCCCAGTGTAAAGTTGGGTGAAGGAGCTTAATTTTAATAAATACTGCATTGCTTGTACGTACGACAGTGGTTGATTTTTTTGTTGACGTATAGTACAAAAGCCACCATTGTGTGAACTGTAATTACAAAATGTGTATTTTATCATGAAGTTTCACAGTGTTGGACAATACCTGATGATGGCTGTTAGTTTAGCTGAATTTAAGAGCTTTTGTTTATTCATTGAAAAGGGGTGGAGAAAATTCTATCAAAATGACACTGACTAGAACATTACAGTTGAAAAGACTTGTAAAACGGAAACTTGTTTTGAGCTGCTCTTAAAAGAGATAATAGTTTCTTGACCAATATTGAGTGCTAACCCACAGTGTATGGTACCCTGGAGAACACAGAAGCAAGGTGTTCCGGCATTGGGAACTGAAAAGGAATCATCTCTAAACACAACTGCTCTGGAACTGCCAAACAGCATGGCTATGTTGCAGCAGTCTGTAAATTCCTAAAAATGTTTTTTTTCTATTTTGCTGATAAAAGAAATACTGTTTTGTTTCTACAATTGTCCTTGCATTCTTCTGTTGGTTTATTTAATAAGATCTGCTGTATTTAAAAAAAAAAAAAAAACTGACCAATGATTATCATTCATGAAGGCCATAATTATAATCTATGCTACAAATTACATCTACTTCTGTCTATCTACCTATCAGTCAATCAATCAATCTATCTTTCTATCTAGCAATGTTATATTAGTTATCGTTGCACACACTTTATCACTTAATGAAATGCTGAAATGCTATTTTGTCACCGGTACAGTTTTTTTTTTTCTTGATAACCGGAAGAGTTCATAGGCTGGTACTAGGCTAACTGCCTTTGCAGGCCATTTTAAGCCTAGCCACTTACCCCATGTGAGAATCAAACTCTGCACCTTCTGTTTGTAAGGCAAATACCTTAACCATAACGCCATCTTCCCACCTCAATTATTTGCTGAATTATTTAATGGTAGAAGTTCATTATATCATCCGATACATAATTCCAGTTTTTTTCTCACATTCTTCTTGTTTGTGCAGTCCTAGACTTAGTATGTTTAGTTTCTGGGGGTTACGGGGTGGAGCATTTTAGTTGGGGGGTGTGTCACAAAGACCCCCACGTAAAGGATATTGTTTTGTATTTCTTTTCATAATCACAAATGTAACCTTTTGGTTTACATTTCTGATTACTATTTTCTTTGATTTTAGTTACTATCAATGGTATTTATCCATTAATTTGTTCAATGTTTTGCATTTTGATCAGCTCACCAGCAATTAATTATTCCTTATAAACTCATATATATATATATATATATATATATATATATATATATATATATATATATATATATATATATATATATATATATAAAGTAAGACAGTATTAATATAGAGTTACAGTAATCAAGTTCTTGATAGTCAGTAGTTCATAACCTTGACAAATTAACATATGAAAATGAGAATGAACCTCACACAGAAATGTAACTAAGTCTAAACACATGATATTTTAACTTAACCATAGCTACACTAATAAAATAAAAACAGAATTTCACCCAACTACTGAAACAAATGCAAGGCATCCTTTCATGCTATCTTTTCATGCCTGAGAAAACAGACACACATTACAGATATACAATGCACAGAAAAATATAATTTCACATATCTTTAGCTTTTCTTAGAGAGAGCTATTCTCAGACTAAGCTAACCATTTCAAACATATCAAATACATATATTAAGACAATAGTGGATAAAAATACTTGTATTAAACAAATGTACAAACACATATATGTTGAATGTAAAGACAGGAATAAAGAGGGTAGAATCATAAAAAATTTTGAGTACCACCAGGCTTTTCATGTCAAGATTCTTACCATAACAACTAACTTCCTTGTTTTTACCAATGTTACCCGTATATCTACATGAAAAAATCTTTTACATGCATGTTTCAAACCATCATTTTATTTTATGGAGTCCTAAGAATATATCTGAGTAATTTTTTTCATGTCTGTTAATTTTATTTCATATGACTCAATAGCAAAACCTAATATTATCTCAGACAACATCTTCAAAGCCTTCTCTAAATGTATTGCTATCACTTCTACCATCATCAGGATATTAAACATTGATGACATTAGCATACTCCACTTCATAATTGAATTAAAAAATATATTCCCTATTCCTTCAGAATGCATTCTCAATTTTGCTTTTCTTTCGTTTCTCATTGGTCAGCATCTTCACATCCTAACCGTATAGTCCACATATATCTGTGTATTTCTCAGTACAACCTAGTAAGTTTTCTGAAATCAGTATCACTCTCCATCATGAGGTTATGCGTTGACTTGTTTGCACTTCCTTTATATCCATGTTAAAATGTCTCCTAATACAAGACTAATTACTTTCTGAAAACAAATTACTCAGGACTTCTAGCTTCTTAGACACACAGTAGTGGAGTTCAAGAAAAGTGTTTTTATCTTACCAACAGGGGTAGTTGCACATATAGAAAGAAGCAATCTTGGACAAGTTATGGTTTGCAAGAGACAAATACATTGGCTAAAGATAAAGAATGTATCAGTAGTAATCTTATGAAAGTAAAAATATGTTTTAGTCATAGTTGCATTCCATTTTGCACTACTAGACACACACACACACACACACACACACACACACACACACACACACACACACACACACACACACACACACACACACACACACACACACACACACATATATAACACACACCCTAAATATCTAGATGAATTAAACCACAAGTGAATGACAGACATTTTCAGTCTTCAGATTAACTAACAAATATTTGCAAATGAGAAAAAAATAAATAAAAACAAACAAGAGAACACTGTGGTTCTTACAGGTGAGGAAAGAGCAATTAAAGGAATAAATGGACTGCTAAAAATGATTATAACTTCTCATGAAGGAGGCAGGAAGTTGTTATTCAGTTTAATCATAAAGTACATCACCATTTAAATAGTGTGAATGAAAAAAGAAAGCGGATGGCTTATGAGATGATGTACACAGGTTTCTGTTAGTGGAGGTGGAGACTGCTGGTATAAAATAATGGACTAAAATGGTATAATGTTTTCATTAAACGTTTTTGGAGGTACTGAGATTTTGAAATGTTTTATCTGCACATTTTTCTGTTGGACAATCATAATAATCTAAAATGAGTTTTATTGTTTAAATTTTCTTGAGAACTTAAAACTTGCCATTGTTGTTACTTTTCACTGACATACCCCAAGATGAGACAAAAGACAGTTTTCATAACTTAGCATGCAAGTGAATTGAACATTTCACAACATTTGAAAACTGCACATCTGTAATGTGCATGTTCATGCAATAATATAATGCGCTCATTTGCTTATGTAACCAAACATTGTTGCTACTGCACTTCATGTGAGCACCTGCAGAGACCCACATAGTATGCAATGCATTTCTCACTGAAAAACAAGTAAAACTCCTCTCTACTGAAATAATTGCATATCTCTATTGTAAACTATCCTTATCATCATATAAAAGGATACCTAAGAGTGTCACTTATTCAGCTCTTCTCGGGGTATCTTGAAATTCTTCATAAAAACACAAGAATTTGGATGAAAGAAGAAAGAAAAATAACATACACCTCAAGCCTTAAGATGCAAAACTAAATATTAAGTAGTAGTCCTTAATAAAATATGAGGCAATGGGTCCAAGTATATATATTCAGAAAATAGGGTATAAAAATGTGAAGAATGCCGCAGCAACCACTTATGTAAGTATTTTGTTTCACTTTTGATTTGGTGTCAGGCTAACAAGTTATCTTTTAACTACAATTTTGCTGCAAAAAAAATGAATAATTTCTTCTGATGCTTTAAAGAGTTTACAGAGTAGCTGGAAACAGAAACAGACAGCTCTTAAGGCAAATTCAGCCCACCACAATGAATAACCTCAGAGCAATGCATTTAGCAAGATGTCTACGATTAGTTTCAGTATTTGAAAATGCTGCTTCATAGTGTAGAGGGATAAAACCCTGAGTATGACCCTGGAAAGAGAGGAATTGGTATTACCATCCTGGTGTGAATGGGTGGACCTATGGGCGGCTTCCATGCCAGTCCTTGATGGAGGCTGAGGAAAGCCCATTGGTTGGTATCCCCAAAAAGGGGAAAATGGAGGAGACATAGCTGAACTGCTGCAAGGGTAGGGCAATACACTGCATGTCTCTTTTGCATTCCCATTTCCCAGGCATATCGCTAGGTCCACAAGAAGTGGGATATATAAAGGTCAAAAGGAAACCCCACTGGATGGAAGCAAAGATGTGCTGAGCTCCTAGATGCCTATCTCCATGACTGGCCCCAGCAATACCCGATTGAAGTCTGGGGGCAAGGAGACAGCTGGTAGACCTGACATGGGTGGGTATCGGGGTGCCGGGCTGACAGCATGAAGGACAGAAGTGGAAAAAATAAATTTCAGTATTTGAAAATAAAGTAAGCAGACATATTTTGCAGTGCTATAGAATGAAATTAGGCTACATTTACAAGATAACAAGGCTAATAAAACTGGAAGCTTTCAGTTTTGGCAGAATAGAAAAACTAATAGGAATGCATCTATTAACTTTAACTGACATGTTGGGAGGGGGATGTGTAAGTCAGTTATCATTTGTGCCATTTGTGAGTTGAACACCTACAAAGATTATCTATCCATATAAATATATATATATATATATATATATATATATATATATATATATATATATATATATATATATAGATATATAGATATTGATACAGATATGTATACCTATGTATAGCTTTCTCTCTCTCTCTACATATATATATATATATATATATATATATATATACACATATATATACATGTATGTCACTTAATTGAAGAACCAGCATATCCAACTACAATTTACTGAGCACAAATGTTCAAAAATCAAAGTACTGAAAAAATTTAACCATCTACCCTATATTTTGCACTGAGGCAAGCACGCCCCCCCACATTCACTGTTAATAATATATATATATACCAACTCCAAGATCTCACTACAGTGTGGAAAAGGCAAATTCCCCAATCCCCACTATACCGCAGTGTCACACAAAATTAACAGCCAGC
The DNA here is from genome assembly GCF_019279795.1 of Protopterus annectens. Taxonomy (NCBI): domain Eukaryota; kingdom Metazoa; phylum Chordata; order Ceratodontiformes; family Protopteridae; genus Protopterus; species Protopterus annectens. The sequence continues at coordinate 212,907,531 of NC_056748.1, forward strand.
ATGTTTGACAAACTAACTTTCAATGAGACATGTCAACTTTTATTTCATTTGAGACACGAAATGCTTGACAAAAAAATGCCTACCATATATAGATTTTATATATATATATATATATATATATATATATATATATATATATATATATAAATAGTTACATATACACAAAATATGCACAGAGGGAGAAGAAGACTGTCACTAGAGTTCAATTAATCTGCTTTACTGGTGTTGAACAATAAAAGACAGTTTTGAGGGAGCTTTAAGTAAAACTTTTATAGTACATTAATGAGAGCTCTAGGGATGACAGATTGTACATGGAACATCCTCTTCTGTTTTAAGAAACATAACATAGTCCTCCATGTAATACGACAGTGCTAGATTTACTTAGTAATGCTATGGATTGTAGAACACATGAAGAAAAATGCATAGTAAATCCAGATTTCTTGCATCACTGCTTGTCACATCCCAAATATGCCATTCATTCTTACTGGCTATAAGAGAACTGACTAAGCCTGCATATGTAGCATATATATATATATATATATATATATATATATATATATATATATATATACATACAGATGTAGATATGGCAAAACCCATTATGGTAGGTATTGCAAAATATGCTTCCTAAACATTATATACTACTTTAAGTGACTCTCTAATTTCAAAGGCTAGAAAGTGGTTTTCAACAGAATAATGAAATAATGCATGCATGTATGTCATTCTTAATTTAGTTCTGGAGAATTGTTAGGTAGAGTATAGGTCAAGAATGGGATTACTCAAAGAATGTCTGGAAGTGATGCTTGAAGCATTCATGCTCTCTAATCACTTCCAAGAAGTATCATATGTGAATGCCTGCTACTTAGCGGATTTAATACATGACACTCCCTGCTTCTTAAGAAGTCTCTCTGCCTTAAACAATTCATGAGACTTCTAATGTAATGTTTCCTTCACAGATCATGATGGCAACGGTTTAACTAAAACTATCCTTCTATTTTTGAGGCAGATTTGCTAATAGCATGTTTCACAAATCACCGGAAGAAATGAGAATATGCACACGTGCTTCAACAATAGGTCTATTCACCTGCATGCACCTAACGAATACCATTGTTCACAAGGCTACAAAAGCTTACCTCCGCTACACCAAATGTTTTTCTTTCTGTTCTGAGCTATGTAATATAAATAATAATCTATGCTATAATTATTTTGAATTTTACAAATTTTTCCTCATTAAGGAAAACATGCTTTCGTATGTATTATATACATCTAATTTGTAAAACAAACACATGAGCAGCACCAGGGCAATACCATAAATTGGTCCACAGTGATCAAGAACGTTGCTGAAGTTAAACGCTGAACGAATAAAAATGAAAGCTGAATAAATGACTGAGTTTATCTGGTCCTTGGCATTAATGGAAAACAAAATCAGATCACTTTTTTAACATAATCATAAGTCTCATCGGGGAGTTAAGAAAGAGCCCCATCGATAGTGCTAAGGTCTTTGAACAACAGGGACTGTGTCCATATTTTGGGAAAATACAATCCAGAGACCTGTTTGAGGCCATGAGGAAAGACCTCATTATTGGCTAATTTGCAAGTATCTGATTCACCTTTAACTATCTTGAGTGCAAAAATGCACATCCTACATTAGTCAGCACTGATGGGCCATGCATCATGTTGACAAAGGCATCCCCCTCATTCACTATTCTCTGCCCCCCATGCAATCTGATATACCTCTCATCTTTTGCCCACTTTTACATTAATTGTATGTGTTTGTGTGTACAAAAAAAAGTAACTCTGGAATGTGAGCAAAGCTATATCCTATATTAAATGTGCAAACAATGTTTAATGCTATCATTTAGCAATCTGGACCTCTTCAAACCATTTGAATGAAGCATAATATACTACAGAACTTAAAGTTTTCCACTAGTAATGTTAAAAGACTTAAAATAAGAATAGTTAGAAATTATTCTGAGTCATCTTATTGGAGCAGATATTTAGAATGTCATCCAGGCATGAATAGCAGATGAATATGTTAATAAAACATTCATATGAGAAGCCAGTCTAAAACCAACTGGTACTGGGGAGGGAGAACAATAAACCAATCAAAGCACCTGATGAATATGCTAATAATGAACATATCTAAATGAGTGGCTCAATAAAATTTCGACCAACCAGCAGAGGAGAAGACAAATAAACAACCAGAGGCACAGTGCTAAGAATTTTCCTAGGCCCAGCTTCCTTAGGACACTCTTGATTCAAAAGAGTCAGGCCTTTCAACTACATACAACTATTTTCTTAATACATTTTATGCAGAGCACAATAAAATAAAACTATACACAGTCCTTTCCTTAAACTCAAAGCTATGGAGCTTTGCAGACTGTCAGACTAAGACCTCTGCAGTTTAGTCTTCAGTACATATTATCTATATGTATATAATACTACTAATTATATATATTAACTATGAAATCACACAATCCCTGGGGAAAGGGAATATTCCCTACTTGGGGAATGTTGATTTTGCACACCTGTCGACCATCTGCATATGTTGACTAAATGTGGCTGAATTAAACAGATGTCAACCACAGAGTGTTTTGTCCAAATGTCAGTGTCCCATATATTTATATATAGTAAGAGCAAGAGAGAGAGGTGTATGTATATAATGTTTATGTATATAATGTATTGGGAGATATATATATATATATATATATATATATATATATATATATATATATATATGTATGTGTGTATGTGTATGTGTGTGTGTGTGTGTGTATGTGTGTGTGTGAGATAGAGTATGCTTGAAAACTCTCATCAATAAGGATGTTTGTTGTATTTATTTATTTAATTAATTAATTTATTTATATTATTAAGTTGTCTTTGACTGCTAGCAAGTCTGACTGAGTAAAGTACCCTTCCTGTCGAGGCCTGTGGAGAAAACCTCCACATCACCTATATTTGCACAGACAGTTAGCAGGAGTTAACAATAAAAATATACAATAACTCATTGACCTTAACACAATGTCTGTCCTATATAATGTGCATGGCATTATGATTACCTCTGAAATTATAAACATCTATCATGAATTTCTTTATGTTTACTACAAGGGCAGGACCATTTTATTGATAGGCATGTTTTCACTGATACTTTAATTGTGGATAGGATGAGATTTTGAATAAGAAAGGGGGTTATACATGGGATTTGTACAAATATAGATCATAGATTCATAGGTTCATAGATTAGTATTAGGCTAACTGCCCTTGCAAGCCATTTTAAGCCTAGCCAATTATCCCTTGTGAGACTCAAACTCTGCACCTTTTGTTTGTAAGGCAAACACCTTAACCATTAGGCCACCCTTCTAAACCTCAAGTTGTTGTCAGTCATGTTTTCAATGAGATTTTAAATTGTAGATGGTATGTGACATTTCTGATATTTGTACAGACTGAGTTCCACATTTTAGAAACATATACAGAGTCATTGTTTTGTTTTTTAGATTTGTGACTGAGAACTTGGTATTCGGTGAACAAAGCCCTCAGTGCAGTCTGTACCAGTTTAATAATTAGCCCAGGACAGGTAATCTATATAGGATACATCAAGTAAGCAGGAAATGAAAACACTGACCTATTTTAGGAGACTGAACCTTTAGACACCCTGTATTACATGTGGTTCTCACTGCCACTGGACATACGTGGAATTTCTGGACAATGAAAGACCTGTTTTCCCCCAATAGCAGATTCTCCTTTTAACTAGGAAACCAATATGCAGGTGATTTTTGAATACACAGCCATCGAATGCAATACAACCATGAACTAATTATTGCATTAACAACTGAATAGGAAAGGAAAACTCTAACTCTTTGTCTCGTAATTGAACCCAAGCACCCCCACACACACACATTCTATGTGGCCATCAATGCCAATGGACCAACAAGGAGTCTACTCACTTGGTTTACCACAAAACACAATTCTTCTTTCAGCTTGGAAACCACCATGAAGGTGATTTTGAACACATATCAATGTCTTGCAATCCATAAACTTGATACTGCTTTAACAACTGCACAGGAAAGGAAAACTCTTAACTCTTGTCTTGGAATTGGATGCAACTGAAGCAGAAAGAAAAATGCAGTGCTGTTTTAAGGTTAGTGTGGGCTAGCAGATCAGCTGGCAACAACCAGTTAAATGGAATGAAGTACAAAGAAATGATGCGCTTGGTTAATGAGGCTGCGTAAAACTTTGCAGTGTTAGTATATGTTTGCTTAGGTTGGCTAGCTGAGACAGCTATAGATTACAGAAAATTGATGAGGCATATCTAAGAAAAGAGAGTTTAGAGATCAGAGATTTTGTTTTATAAGCATATTCTGTTAGCAAAGGTTTGACTTTTCATGGAGACTTAGAATATCATTTTTTTAATCTGTATGTGATATATGTTAATAAAACTTTAAACTATGGTCAATTATATTCTAAAAGTTTTTAATTTGTACTAATTTTGCTTAGTGCTGTTGACTTATTTTGTTAATACACAATACTTTGATTGCTATATTGGAGGAGAAGATGTCATTATTTTAATTTTATTTGTCTTTAAGAATAGTTTAGACTGCACATGCCAGTTTTTAATTTTGGTAAAGATATGTTGAAGGTCAGCTTTGAGCATTTGAATGAAGAGACTCAACTTAATATGGCTGAATTGAATGCAAATTGAATTTTACTTACATGGAAAGAGAGTGTATGCATTTTATTGATAACTACATTACGATTCTAACATTAAACAATGTGGCACATGTAAGGTTATTAGCTGTGGAACTGGTAATTTATCAGCCTAGCACACATGCTGTATTCAATGGATGAAATAACTTTCAAAACCAGATGATTGTATTTTTGGCAAGGCCTTGTTTCTTTAGTCAAATTAATAGTATGGGGTGTAAAAATGTATCAATTGCTTTGGACTGGTCCAAACATCGCAATGCAATTATCTTGCCTTAATTCAATGTTTCACAAATATTGTTTGTGAATGTTAATAATACTGTTTCAGTGTTATGGCATAGCTTAAATCTATGGCATGTTGTGGTAAGTAACTTGTTCTCTGTTAAGTAACTATCAACAGTACTTGAATGTGTTTTTCAATTATTTTTGAGAAAAAGGGCAAGATGGCTTTAGGTCTATAGTTGGCTAGTTAAATAGATTTGCCATTGTTTATGTAAAGGATAAATACTGCATTGTTTCCAGAGTTTGAAGACTATATCTTCTTGAAAAGTGTGTTTTTTTTTTTCTTTCTAATATAGATGCTGGATATACAATGGCTTCCTGCAGCTGTTTTGAGATATACTACTTGTGGATTATTGGTGGGTTTATATTTCTGAATACTTTTTTAAATCACAGTAATATGAGTTTTTGGTTAGTAAAAAGGGGATAGAGACACTGTCCATGTCACTTACTCAAAAGTCAAAACACCCAAACCATAAAGGGAGTTCCCAAAAATGTTATATTATTTATTAAATTTGCATATTATTTTATAGTCTGTTTCATCTGTTAAAGGAGAGTTTTTGCTTATATTGTACGACTACAGTTACAGTACTAATATCCAAAGTTAATTGTGCTATCTCCCTTAGCATAAAATAGTAACAGCCATGCTCTCACAATCTACATACAGGCAAAATGTACAAACAGTCACGGCATGTAATCTTGAAAGGCATTTTGAATATGTACTTTTGTTCTCTTGCCTTTTACTCTCATCCAGCAATTGGCCCAATGGGATAAGTCTGTGAGCTGCAGTTCTTGTGGTAGAGGGTTTGATTCCCTCAACCTTTATTTGCCTGCTGTGTGACCTTGAACAAATCACGTAACTGGACATTACTCCAGAGTAGTCCCTGGAAAGGGATTGTGTGACTGCCTGGTTAACAGACATGTGTGTAATTGGTTTTCAGTTCCCTATTACCTCCCTCTCAAAGTGTATTCCAGGCACAGACCTTCAAACACACTCTAGCATACTTTGTCTTATAGATGACAAGTAGCTCTTTTGGTAGTGAACTTCGAGGCATAATAATTGAAACTGAACTACATGAGGCATTAGCAAACAAGTTAATCAGATCAACTCCCCCAGTGACAAGTGCCAGGTATAGACTTTCGTAAGGAATTGTACCTTTTCAGACTAATTGAGATGGGTTATTTGAAGGCTACAGAAATGAAACACTGTAATAATGGGTTTAATAAGTGAGCTATAAAGTGGTACACTGATCTCAATGGAACGACTAGATATTGCCCTTAACATTAGATGGGCTACAGAATATAGTTTGATACTGGTAGATACACACCGACCAAATAATAAATCAATGTCTATCATTGCTCTTGGATTTCTAACAATGGGGCCATATTTTATGAATAAAAAAATTATTCTGTAGTCATAATGAACATCATTTTCCAAAAGTCTCAAGTTTATTAGTACTGCAATTGGTACATAAACTACATTAGAGAATTTCAGAATATTTTAATAAAGTAAATAAAATATCTAGTTTGCAAAAAATAACATATGACACATGTAAGGAACTTTTTTTGAGGATGTAATAGCTTCCACAGTATGTGATCTTTAAGCTGTGTGGTTATGCACAAAAATAGTTGCTAAAGGAGAATCCCCGCACACCTGCAAGCTGTTTATTTCCAGTATGATATAGGCTGTATAAAATGTTCTAAACAGTTATAAATCTAAATACAATGTAATGTAGAAGAAACATATAGGCATGTCATATTAACAGAGAAAAAGACAAGTTGGCTGTAGATCTAGTATCAGAGGTGGTGAACCCTTGTCATAAACTTGTTTGGCCCTCATTTGTCATTGGCCACCATATTAAATCGCCCTTGAACATCAGAGATATATTAGGCTGTTATAAAAGTTTATTTAAACTAATGGCATCGACAGTCTGTGACTCACCGCACAAGCTGTCATCTTCCTGCATAGGTCCAATTATTTACTATCTGCAAGGACTTGGAAAAAATCCTTTTAGCAAATCTGTATTCCCAAATGATTTTTATAGCTCCCCTTTTTTAACAGTGGTGCCAGATGGTATATTTACTTACTTCAATATTGTTTGTTGATAAAATTCCACAGAGCCAGAGGTCTTTTCAGGGGCAGATGGAGATGAAATCCCACTTGTTATACAATCTGAATGTATACACAATATGCTACAGTGTATTTCAAAATGCCCTAATCTATCCAGTGCTTGTTTTCATAGTGATATAACACACATAAACACAAGGGTAGAACACGGTTTACAAAGCTACCATATTCTTCATTGGAATTCTATGAAATAAGTAACATTCTAATAATGATACAGTTGAAGTAGATAATGGATTTCAATGAAAACACATTGCATCAAAGGCTGGTGTTTAGGAGATGCCAGTACACGACTATTAATTTATTTATGTTGTTTTCATTCAGTTTTGAAATGAACACTGTAGCAACCTAATGATTTATCATGTTTTATATATATATATATATATATATATATATATATATATATATATATATATACATATAGATCCATGTTAAATCCACGAAAACTCACATTACCAACGAGATTGCCGATACCACACATTCCTGACAATGGTGTTGAGATGTATTCCCATTTCCGCAATGTGATGCAATCTCAGAGTTGGTATATTTAAGTAGAGGGGGTGTGGGGGGCTTTCCCCCCTGCTATACACGTTTTTGTTTATTTTTTAACTGTATTATGGAAATGGGAATAGATTTCATTCCGTAATACATATACTTGTCGGGGATGTGTGGCTATCTCATCTCGGTGATCCGGTCGTCGGTAATGTGAGTTTTCGTGGATCTAACATGGATCCATATATATATATATATATATATATATATATATATATATATATATATATATATATATATATATATATATATATATATATATAAATATATATATATATATATATATATATATATATATATATATGTATATATATGTATATATATATATATATACAGCTGTGTGTGTGTGTGTGTGTGTGTGTGTGTGTGTGTGTATTTATCAAACTGCAGACATCAGACCTAAACTTTTTAATGCCAGCATATCAAAAATCAACATATAAAATTACTCAAAAAATATGAAAGATGAAGATTTGCAAAGTGATTAAATCACTAAAACCCCACCGCACACTCTCACACAATTTCTCTGAATGTAGGGAGTGCGATGGCAAAGCATTTTCTAATTTAAGGGACAGGCTTACGGGCAGGGGGTGTGGTTATGATTAAGGTTAGTGTTAGCAGGCATTAGTGAGGTGGATAAGCAGATTCTAAAAGTTGCATTATCAGTATGAGGTTATCTTTTCAATACCTCACCACAAAAGAGAATCAGAGACAGATGAATACTTTTAAAGTCATGTAAATGTCTTGTTAAAAGATTGTGAACCAAAGTTTCTATAATAAGAGGTGTTTGACAAGTTCACCACTCTGTGGTAGCCTAAGTCCTTAGCTTTGGCCAGTATATGGCACAATGTCAAACATTAGCTTGAATATAACCTTAGATTTTTTATATTCTTTTTTTTCTCTGCTTCCTGTCAATACCAGCAATAGCCTGACTTCTCTGGCCTATTCATTCTCTGTAGAGCAAGGGCCAGTCATAACATTCAGAGAATCATTAGCATTACCTATGCAAACTCTGACTCCTGACATATGTCTGACTCCATCTACAGCAAGTACAGCCTATGATGTGCATACCTGCCCTGACCGTACAGGTGCTGACATAGTCGCTGTTCAATCAACATCAAATGGGTATCAGTACAGCAACTGGCTCAGCTGTCTGCTTCCCTCAATGATCACACAACTGTTAAAGCTACCTTCTGTACAGGCCCACCTACCCTACTCTGCTTTTTTCTCACCTGTACCTGGATTAGCATTGACATTAGCACTATTTCATGCAACATGTTGCAGAGTGAGTGTTTAGGCGTACAATTTTTCCTTTAATTAAGACCTTTAAAATGTCCTGATCCAGTTAACCATATAGTAAATATCTTCCATATATTTCCATTTTTCAGCTGCTTTCTACATAAAAGTAAGTTGTGTCTGTGGTGCATCCCATCCAACGACCCAACAGTCCATTCTTTAATTATAGCATTATCATTCTGTCTTCAAATATCTGTCTGTCTGACCTCTTCACTATTTCAGTAACTTTAAGCTCATACACTGGACAAAACATCTGTGGTCATTAGAGCTCAACTCACTTCTGCAGATGGAGCCCTAGCAGGTCTGTGTAGAATGGAAAGATGGCTACGGCATCTCGAATCCACTCCTTTACCTACATATTTTAGTAATTAATTAATTAATTTATTTATTTATTTATCAGAGAAATTATCTCACATCTCACCTTTTAGTTTGCTGCGTGGTTCAACCTAACCTTTCTGTAAACTCTTAAATGCTTTGCTTTTTTTGATATATTATTCTAATAACCATGGTTCATAGTATGGAGGTTTGCTCTGGATTCATTCCATGAAGGTATATAATTCTGTGCTTTGCACAGAAACTTAAGAGTTATTTTTCTGGACATATTGTAAGCTACATAGATTACATTAGTCGTCAATCTGTGACCACAATACTGACCTTTGTTTTGCCATTATCAGACATCATCATCATCATCATCATCATCATCGTCATCATTATCATCATCATCATCATCATCAAGCCTCTTTTTTCCATTTTTCAGCATGAGGTCAGAGTGGTGTGTTAACGGTCACTATCTCTCTCAATTCAATGCCACACTCCTAAAAACCACAACTTCACCAGTAGGACTAGTAGACACAAGTTTATTTTTCAAGTTGAGTGCTTTCATCAAAGTAAAATTGACTTCCTCAGAACAATATACAAACAGTCACGTGGACTTCAATATATTACACTGACACAGGATAGGTGAGGAATCCCACCAGTCAAACAAAAGATCTCTTGAATAAATTAATACCTTAAAGGCATACACTATAAACACTAAACATACAATAAAATACATTTCTATAAAGAAGTTATATAAAATCAAACCCTTTCCACTCTTTCCTTTAAAGCAGGCAAGATAGATATAAAATCATTTAATGCTGGACACAGATTAGCTGCCAAACAAAGCTGCCACATCAATGCCACACTCCTGTTTCTTTGACACTCATGCCTGATGGGATCTTCTCTCAGACAATCCCTCTACCTTTTTGCAGGATACCTTGTTTCCTCTTGACTTCCTGATGTCTGCCCCAAATCTTCTTCACCAGATCATCTTCTGCTTTTCTGCACATGTGCCTGAATCACCATAATCTCTTCTCTTTCATATTTTCTGTAACTGCAGCTGCTTTGGCTTCTGCTCTTATGTTTTAATTCTTCACCTGTCCCACAGTATGCATCCAACCATCATTCTCAGACATTTCATCTCTATCACCTCTAGCTTTCTGAAGTGCTCGGCCTTTACTGCCCAGCTTTCTGTACCATACAGTAGTACTGGTCACACTTCTGTTTTGTACACCTTACTTTTCAGCTTCTTTGGCATTCTTCTGTCATGCATTACACCTAACACTCCTTGCCAGTTAGCTGCAGCCCCTCCGATTCTAGCCTTGACCTCTTAACCACCCCTCCCAAATATATAAAACTGCTAACCTGTTCCAATACCTTCCCTTCTCTCTCATTTCAGTTTCTTCTGATTTCTCCCATTTGTTGTCATTACCACTGTTTTATCTGTACTCAGTTTCATCCTGTGTGCCTTCAGTTTTGCATTCCATTCCCCTATCCTTTGCTGAAGTTCTAGCTCAGAGTCTGCCTGTAATGCCACATCATCTGCATACAGCAACTTTACTGATTTTTTCCCTCCAATGCAATTGCTAATATAGTCCATCACCTGTATTAACACAACAGTGGGCTCACAGCTGAACGCTGATGCACACCCATTCCCATTCAGAATCCCTCTATGAGACCAAACACTGTTCATACATGAATCACATAGCTTGCACTAATCCTACCAATGTGTATGGATATAAGTCTTTGTCCATGTGTGTGTTTACATGCGTGTTCATGTATGATAAAATGTGCTTATTGCATATATTAGAGTGTTTCCATGACTGTGATTAACGGTAGAAGAGATCATACTGATGTCGGGATCCATATTTGTGAGCATGTGTTTCTGTGTGTGCATGTGTATCTGCATGGGATTATGATGTGTGTGTTTATTTAAAAGGGGACATTGTTGATATGATGCATACGTGGCTAGGTTGAACAATACTGCTGTCAGGTTAGACAGATATAGTGTAACTATAGTACAATTCAGAGCCATGTGAATTAGATGAAAATAAGGCCCTTCTCACTGTGACCATAGCCATCTCAGAATCTCATTATCTCGCAATCACAGTACCTGACTTACCTGCAATAGGTGATTACCATGAGCAGAACAACTTTCTTTGAATCCCAACCTATATGATCAACCTCCCATACCATAATTTCCTGCTAAGCAGTGATATGCTGTTCACTTATGTTTCAGGGTAAGCATTATTTATTAAGTTAAGCTCTTTCATCATAAGTTAAGTTGAGGTCAATCTTCTGGTTCTAAACATAACGGTTTTACAGATACCATTTCTGCATGGCAGTCTCCCACAGCCACATTATAATTGTGTCCCTTTTTGCACTGAATCCTTGCTAAATTTAGTTGAATGAGTATATGTACAGAAAATAAATCACTGAGAAAATCCAGCGATTAAAATTAATCTTCACATGGCAGCCAAACTAATGTCACAATTCTGTTCAACATTTGGATAAAAGAATATGTACTTCCCTAACAAGAACAATTATAAAGATGATATTATCATTTTAATAAAAGCTGTCATTTCATTTAGAGTACAAAACACAGCATTAGCCAATTTCACTCCTCAGTGAATTTATATGGTGCAAATCCTAGCCAATATCAAAGTCAGTCAGGGTTACACAGCAGAGCTAAAAAAATTATTTAGCATTTTAGACTATGCATTATGCCTGCCACAATGAATTTCTCTATATACTATTAATGGCATATTTAAAATATCTTTATTCATCAGAGACTACCAAGTCTTTCCAAGAATTCTGCCACAACTCATCTATGTCTTTCTAGGCACAATAGGCACGATACATCCTGAAGTAAAACGTTACGTTAAAATCAATTCATTTGCTTTAGTTAGTTCATAGATGTGAACATGCTACACTCTAGAGAGATGGATTTTAGTTACGTTCTTCATTTCAAAAGTGAGTTTTAGTTCCATTTCTTTCATTTTTGTAATTCATAACTCCAAATATGCTATATAAACACCCAGTACCTTCTTAGAACAGCTGAAACAAGGTAAGAGTATTCCAAAGATCATATTTGTTTATTATATGTTTTTTATTTGCTCATTGTGATATTAGGTAACAATTATTATCCAAGGAGTCAGGCAATTAAGGTAGCATAGAAAGACGGCTGAACAAGCATTCAATAGTCAGTTTTATGACAAGGCACCTTCATTATACATTAATAAAGCAATATGCACAATTTCAGAAGAAAATGTCAAATAAATTACTCATGCAAAGGCATTAAGATTAAACTATAAGGCACTGCAAAGGTGAAGTGCTACAACAGACAAAAGATAAATGCAAGCACATGCTGTAGCATTCTTCTGTGTGCATATAGGCATATCTACATCGACACAGATACAGACAGACACACACACTCACATCTCCCTACATTATGTTCTCCACATACACACACACACACACACACACACACACACACACACACACACACACACACACACACACACACACACACACACACAAACATTACAAGCCTAAATATGAGCATGTAATAACAACAGTAACTAGATTTCTTTCATAGAATCCTTTTTCAAAGAAGCCCCACTTTGTTGAAAATACCTTATTTACAACTGGAGTGTGCAATCACACAATATGTTTTTAATAAGCATGAAGATGTAGGGGGCTTTCACCCAACCATGTGGATCCAGGAAGCTTGCCCAGCACTTCACAAAGGGCATTGCTTTACTGTTCTATTTGTAACGTCACTAAAGTGAGACATCACTGTAGTCAGCATACTAAAACTGATACAAATGCATAACAGCATTATGGTCATTTCAGCGTCAATCAACCACCATCAAGTTCGGTGATGTTAAATATCTGCAGCTACAGTAGCATCATTCACCATGTTTTTATTTATGTAGCAGTAGTCAACAAATACATCAACTAACTTAAATGTTAAGACATTTATAGTTTACTTTCACTTTCAGAGGACCGGAGAATTATACATGAATCAATAAAAAGACAGTAAGGTCAATGATTGGTGCTGAAAAGCAATGCTGTTCACAGAAGGCCATGCTTTTACAGATGGTTCATGCTGAGGTGTACTCTGTTCAAACTTTTGTTAGGTGCTTATAGGAACCATCTGAATGTTGTAGACTTATCCTGATAAAAGATGCACAAATTAGAAAAAATAGTGACTTGGCTGTCTGATGCTGATGTCTCTAAAGTTAAAGTTGGAAATGAGTTTAACGATGGAAAAAGCAAATCAGATCTCACTGGAAATGAATTAATAAACATACAAGATGCTAGCATAGGCACAACAAATGATGCATAACGTAAAGCACAAGGAAAATGACAAACTTGGTGAAAAAAAACATGATAATGGTCAGCATTTAGTAAATGCATATACTGGGACAGAGAGTTTGCTCCAAATGACAGTAGGTGTAAAAAAAAAAAAAGGTTGGACATTTTGCTGTTGTGTATAAATGGATGGGCCTTTGATTGGTTTTACTTGATCAGTGTTCTACTCTGGTAACCAAATCTAATTAAAACAAAATACATTAAAATAAAATAAGCTAGCAAAAGAAGTAGTCATTGAGAATAAAATTGAAGGCAGTCCCAGGAATTCATGAAAGGACCTATTGTCAGCCATATGGCTCCCACAGAAAATTCCCTGCTTCCAGAATGTGGTATTTTGTGATTCAGAGACATGCTAGCTTTGATGAGGGATGCATATCGCTGAACTGTAGTTACTACCACAGTGATCATAGCATTGCTGATCTGCACAATGAGGTAGTAAACTGCTGCTCATGTTGGCATTGCAATCTCTCTGTATCACTCTCCCACATACACACAAGTACACATTCAAACAGAAACACAAACACACAGACAAAAACATACAGATGTGTCTGTCCCCCCCATATAATGTTTCTCCCCAACCCCCGTTCCCAGTGTTTCTGTATGTGCTGCTATGGCACTGGGTTTAAACTAATTGCAGGTGTTTAGTGGTTCCTCCTACCACCTGATCTCTGTCCTCTGTCCTCCTATTGTGTTCAACAGATGAATGTGAACTTTTGGTCATGTTTACTACTATAACATAGCATGGCCAGCCATGGTGATCTACATGGCCAAACATTTTTTTCAATTGCTTAACTTTTAGATGCCTATGCCTCCAGCTCTAGATTGTCTCATTGGTATTCAGCATGGCCTTGGAGCGAGGCCTATACTCTGCTGCACACTTTCATGCTACAGCACAATGCAGTGTCATGTTAGGACTGTTGCTATACACCCAAACCTTGTGATAATGTCGCTTGTCTGATCAAGATAAAACAGATGAACAGCTGTGGGTTCAGTTCAAGCAGCTTTATTACACATAAACACATCAGGACTGAGGTTTAGTAAATTAAACTTAAGAAAACTTATAAACAGACTGACTACTACACTTATGCATGTCAACACTCTCATTGTTCTCTCAAAATGGCACTGCAGCCTGCACATGCTCACTTTTTATATGCACATGCATACACTTGGAAATGCTTCTTAAAGTTATTACACATGCTCTGTTCTACATTCTCCCTCTTTGACAAATAGCTCATACACCATATGACATTATTCACTGACATGCAATTATACCGACATGATCTTTTGACATGCTATTATACAGAACTAATTCTTTGTCATGCAATCATACAAAATTAAACACACATAAAACAATCATGTCCAAATTAGGTATTTTACACTAGGTCTAGAAATATGACCCGATTGTGTAACATAAAAATCAAAATTGGATCTAGCAATGGGGACTGTCTTCAAGGAATGTTCAACTTTGGGGACATCTGGAAATCATCAGAAATGGGAATAGATACTGATACATACAACTAATTGGTAAACTGGGTGCCATTCGCAGAAATAACTTTGTGGACTACCATGGACTGGGAAATGACATTTCAACTTAGTAATAACAGCACTGGACTTTAGGTTAGGTAGAAAATTGATCTCAAACCAGATTGAATAAGAGTCTACCAACACTAAGTAATGCTGATTGTTCCACTCAAATATGTCAGTGGCTACTGTTGACCAAGGTAGTTCAGGAATCTGGCTTAGCTGAAGTGGCTCGTTTTGCAAATGTGGTTTAGTATTATTGCATACTGAACAAGATAAGATGAAAGGACTTTAGTGTTTTGGCCTTCTCTGTCAAAAGACATTGATAGTCCTCTCCCTTCTTTTGATGGCTTCGGAACCTGGGTGGCCACGGTGCAAAATCTGAATGTATTCATGTTGTAAGGAAGTAGGAACAGTAACTTTGGGACCTTTGAAAATTAGACCTGATACTACTGATACTGTTGAAGCTGAAAATGATACTACTCTGGAAAAATGCCTTTATCATTCCCCTTCACAAAGGAGGAATCAACAACAACATTGCCAATTTCTGGCCAATCGCTATCTTATCCCCTATCTCAAAAGTTCTAGAAAAGTGCATCCACCTTCAACTTCTACCCTACATCACAGACAACCACCTACTTAACACAACGTGGTTTTAGACCTGGCCACAGTACCACAACCACTCTCCTCTCCTTCCTCAAAACTGTCAACAAAGCCTGGGATTCCATCTGAGTAGTGTCCACCCTGATATTGGACTTATCCAAGGCCTTTGACACAATGTCTCATAACCTTCTCCTATCTAAACCCTCTAATCTAAAACTATGTCAACTGGTTTTCTAGTTACCTCTATGGCAGACAACAAGCTGTTAAGTGGAAAAAAGCCACCTCCTCCTCCCTTAATACACCTACAGGTGTACCCAGGGTTCCATACTGGGTCCCCTACTGTTCAACATTTTCATAAATGACTTCCACCAGAACATTCCTAGTGCTAAACTCATTTAATACGCAGATGACAATCATCTGCTCTGCCACTTCCACCTCCACTTTCTTAAAACTAACTCAGGATGCTTTCTCTTACACTGAAAGTTGGATGATGGACAACCACCTATCACTCAAAGCATGAAAAACTAAAATTATTTTCCCCTTCAAAAAATTACCATCATAGACAAGAACTCATTCTCCATTACTAGCCAAAACAATACCTCTCTCAAGGTAGCCAACCCATGCAAAGCTTCTAGGAGTCCTTATTGATGAACAGTTAAAATTCAATACCCACCTACTAACTAATATAAAGAAAACCCACCAGAAGCATAGCATGCTCTACCGCTATAACTGCTATAACACTCCCACTACTAAACTTCTACTCTCTAACAGCTTCCTCATTCCTTCTCTCTTATATGGTGCCCCACTTCTTACCAACCTTCAATCTTCTCTAAAAACAAAGCTATCCTCCTCTTATAACAAAATTTCTAAGTTTGCTACCAGCCATAAATCCTCCTTCTACCACTGCAATGCTCTTCTCAAGCTAAATTGGCTCGAACTTCCCAACCATCTTAGCTATATTCAACTTACTCATGCCCATAAACTCATCATTAATCCCTCCATCTGCCCCACCCTTGCCTCCTCCATCAAAATGCACCTACCTAACAGACTTCTAAGATCCAATAACCAGAATTTGCTTGAACTGTACAAGCCTGCTCGTCCTCCAGGCAATCACCTGCTATCGTTTTCCCTAGCATACTTCTGGAACTCCCTGTCACCTCTTATTCGTACGACAGACAACCACTGTACCTTTAAGACCCTGCTTCATTCCCATCTCAAAACCCTCTAGCAATGTTCCTGCTCTCATCCCACATGACTCGCCTGTTTTCCCCCATTTCTCACTCTCCTTTACTTCTCTCTTCTCTTCATCATACTGAGCGTCTCTGACTATGACCATCTTCAGTTTTCTCATTTATTCCTACTCTTGCTCTACTTTTTTTCTTATTGTCCCACCCTTCTTGTATTCAACAATTAACACCTCTGATCCCCCATCCTACTTCAACTGTAAGATTTCATGGAAAACTGTAATGCCAGCCCTGTGTTATTTCAAATTCTTTCATGGAGTACACAACTGGAAGTCTGCCTAGCTTGCCATTGAAAACATCAGCATCACTGAAGCTGAACTGGGATGTGTGTTCATGTTATGGACTTCTTTGGTAAAATAAAGCAGTTTCCTTCTTAAACTGTCTCTGAGACCTAATAATGACTGCACAGGTCTTCTGACTACATAAAATTACAAGCTGTAACTGTTCCCAGCTGAATAACATGAAAGCACTACTGAGCCTTTGGTTTGAATCTCTTCACCTCCTTAAGCGACAAGTTTCACACAATTAGCCAAATTAAGTTGCTCACCAGCTCTCACTCTAGCAAATGTTTCTACTGGCATAACATTATACTTTGAAGAAGTGTCAAATTTGAGCTCTGTGGGTTTACCATTGATCAGGACAGTATAAAATATTTCTTTCTTTGCCAACAAATGTACTGTATTAACCTTTTCACCAACCACTGTTCCACCATCTACATAGAAAGCAGGGTTAGTTGCTTTTTTGAATGACCTTTCTTAATGATTAAATGAGGCTTGCTTGATTTATAAAACTTTTAAAACTGGTTCCATTTTTAAACACTTGTGGCATTGCTGATCAAATGCTAAGCAATTCTCTCTTTTAGACTTATGATTGGCATCGCAATTATGACAGTTAACAATACGACTTGAGTTGGGTTTTGCTGATTCACCCTTATACTGCACTGAGCATGTCCATTTTGCTGAGCTAGTCTTAGAACTTGCTAAAAAGTTACAGGTCCTCCTGGAAAACATGCAGGGGTTGTGGCTGCCATGTGCTTAGGTCTGGTTCTGCTAGCCATGTGCTGCCTTAGAGGCTGCTGAAACCATGCTCTTATCACTTGAAAGCATACTTGTGTGCCTTTCTGTAAGCTCATGGGTTTGACAAATCTCTATAGCTTTGCTCAACCACTGTCACAAAACAAAATCTTTCTCACTGCAGCATTATTAACACCATGCACAAGCCTTTCCTTTATTAACTCATTAACTTCATCTTTCAAATCACCAAATCTGCATGTTTTAGCTTTATTTCTCAACTCGGTGATATAAGCTGTAAAAGTTTCACCTGGCTTTTGATCTCCTGTATAAAATAGGTGCCTCTCTAATAGGTTCATAGGTTCATAGGTTCATACTAGGCTATCTGCCCGAGGGCATTTATAAGCGGAGAAACTATGCCCATTATTTTGCTGTGCCTCTGTTGAGCAGTGACACTGAGGTAACCTGGGATCTCCCATCCATTGGTCAAGATTCCTCTTGAACAGTGCTCTGCCTCACATAAACTGGGATTTTGTTCCACAGCATAGGAGTCTTTGGGTGATGAATCTATCCCTCCAGCACGTCCTATTAATAACGAGGTTTAAGTCTCTTGTGGCTCTGAGGGATCTAGATTTTTGAGATGAAGCATGTTCATCAAATCTGGGTTTGACATGGCCTTGTATGTCAGGCATAGGTCACCTCTGTAAGCAACTGAATATAACTGGAGTTCTTTCAGTCATAAGACAGATTTTGAGACCCTTTATCCTTTTGATGAGGAACTTTTGTGGCCTCTCCAGCTGCTGCAAGTGTCGGGTCAGATACATTCGAATGGGGCATTGTCGATCATTGGTCTGATAAGAGATGAGTATATGGAGACTATGACTTTCCATGATGTAGATGGAAGGTCTTCCTAACTACTTTAGCAATATGAGTGTCGAATGAAAGGCTACTGTCAACCTGGGTTCCCAGGTCCCTAATAACTTCTTCTGTGTTCAGTGGATTGCCACCTATATGGTAGCTAGGTGTAACCTTATTTTTATGACTATGCATTTCTTGGCATTTAACTTTAGGCCATGGCTCTGGCACCAGTTATCCATTTCTGTGAGACCCTACTGAAGGATATCTGTGTTGGATGTGCAGTCATCTGCAAACTTTGTCAGCCATAACCCTCCTGTGTTTGCTTGTACTTCAGAAAGTAGATGCCAAACAGGACACCACTTGTGACGGGCTTTGAGTCTGACATGGCGCCTGCAACTCTGACCCTGTGGGTTCTGTCACTCAGCCAGTTTGCAACCCATCTTGTAATGTATGGGTTTACATTTTGATGCATTTTCAATGATACCCAGTGAGGTATTGTATCAAAGCCCGCCAGCTCGCCAGGTCTAGGTAGGCTGTATGGATTGCCTTTCCCGTCAATGGCCTTGGTGACTGTTTGAAAAAGTCAACCAAGTTTAAAAGGCATGATCTGCCTTTGACAAAGGTTGGATCCAAAGTCTGCAAGATCCCTATGTCTTTATTTATGAGATCCATTATGATCCTCTCCATGGCTTTGCAGAGTGGGACCACAGTTGCTGTGTGCCGGAGGTGAGACTAAGATTAAATAGCTGTCCTAACTGTCGGTTTAATTCCTCATTGTGTTCATGGGGCACACAGCACACCATCAGGTCCCATGGATGCTGTGTTCTTTCTTTGGTATAGATATCTCTCCTTTAGGGGGGGAGAAGTTTGCACTGAACCTGTCAGCCAGTATGTTGGCAATGTCTGTAGGATCAGTAATCTTCACATCATTTTGAACTAATTCTGAGCATATGGTTTGTCTGGCGGTTGCACATTTCTCTAAATTTATGCTTCAAGCGCTGAGGGTACTCTCTTGATTCAGCCTGTACAACAATATGGCAGATTCCCCTTCTCCTGCATATACTGCTGGTACATACAAAAATTAATGCTTTCTTTCAATGGCCTCTGACCCAGCTAAGTTAAGCAAAATAAATGCCCCTATATGTGCATCTTTGTCAGGAAAAACTGCTTGTATGAAAATATCTTATTCCTGCTGAAATACTCTCCAACTCTCTGCAATATTATGATCAAACACAAGTGGACTGTGTCTGCAAAATGTGTCTACCATATTAACACACAGTTGTGAAGGTGCTTGAAATGTTTTATGAACATACATGCATATAAATATGCCAGAACTTTATGCTAGAACTTGCAATTATGCCCAGTAGTACAACAGACTCTTTGAAATAACTACACTTTGCCAAATAAGACTCTGTGCCACAAGAACAATTACAAATCACTGTACTTTGTGAAATCATTCCTTGTCAGTGTAAGAAATACTTTAAAATGACTGTACTTTGCAAATGAACTGTACACAGCACAAGAAGCTCAGAGTAAGAAACACTTCAAAATTAATGCACTTTGCAAATAAACTGTATATAGCAAAATAACTTTCCAAAATGTCTGTACTTAGACTGAATTTTGCAAAATAACTGTATTTTGCACATAGCAAATTCTTTGAAATAATTGTGACATAATAAAACACACGCTCTGCAAACACTGTGTACACTCTGAGATACTTTGAACAACTCTAGCTATACTTTGAATGGCTTCAGTCAATGCAATATAGTAGTTTATGCCAAAACATGGTCATTCACTAGAAAACATGCAGTCGCCTTGCTTTCTTAAGCTTATTTTGCCCTTTTTGTTGTATTTGTTAAGCCCATTTAACTCTTATCATGCTCATTATACTTTTTCTTCTGCTAATTTTACTTTAAACATTCTCATTATGCAAACAGGAGGTAATTCTGAACCCAATATACATATTTCTGATATCTTTATAAAATATTGGGGTTTTGAACATTTTGTTTAATTAAAAATGTGTTTTGTGCTTTTTGTTTGATTAATAATCTATTTTGTGCTACTTGTTTGATTAATAATGTGTTTTGTGTCTTACAAATGCTCTGTTTCATTTTCTTTGCAAAATAAATCATTTGTGCAAGTTTTGGTTACCTGAAGTTCATTTCTGGCCATTTTTAGTCATTTGAGCACTGTATCACCCAACCTACTCAATATTCCTAACCATCAACTCTGCACCTCATGGCTTGAAGAAGTTGTACTCTCAATCCCGGTTCTGACACCATGTGGCTCATCTGGTCAGGATAAAACAAATAGCTGTGGGTTTGGTTCAAGCAGCTTTATTAGACACAAACACATCAGGACTGAGGCTTATTAACTTAAACTTAAATAAACTTATAAACAGACTGACTACCACACTCATACATGTTAACACTCTGGCTGTTCTCTCAAAATGGCACTGCTGCCTGCATGTGCTCACTATTTATATGCACGTGCCTATGCTTGGAAATGCTTCTTAAAGTTACAACATGCTCTGTTCTACAGATACCGATACAAATGCTCTCTTTTATTCAGAAACCATTTTTCCTTGGTTCAGTGATTGCTCTGCCAAATACTGAATCTGACTGGCAGGTCAATCTGCCAGTACTTGGAGCCCCTAAAAGCTTTTGAATAAATGTAGGCACTGATATTACTGTAGTATCATATGGAACTTAAAAAAGCATCTCAAACTGTTTGCAACTGCATGAAGAATATATGGAAATATGTAGCACTGCAAAGAAGGCCAAATCATTGGAAAGAAACAAAGCATATGATATAAAAATGTTATGTTAATAAAGCACAATTGTCTGAACATAGTTTATAAATCAATGCCAAGAAAGGGAATTGCTGTGCCTTCTTTACAAGGTATGAAACTACTTAAAAAAAAAGTACATGAAGGACTTTAAGGCCTGACTAAGTATCATAAAAAAGGCAAAATGTGGTGGTCCAATATCAACAGAGACATTGCAAACTTTAATCATTTACCAAAGTTATTTGTTCCTTTACTCTCCCAAGCTGTCTCTAGCTTTTTCTACAGTTTTATTATAATTTATCTCCTGCAGCATTATACTAATGTTTCAGTAATTCTTTTCACCTATGCTGAGTTTAACATACCACAATGTAGCACGGTCATCTTTTAACAGCAATGTCCTCACTTCATTCTTCTTGTAAATTAGACTTCAGTCCTTCATATTTTGTTAATCTGACATGATCGTGATGTTTTGTGTCATACTAATGCTATACTAAACATGGACTTGTGTCCCTTCTGGATCAGTCTTCAGATCCAGTCCATTCAACGTGACTTCCAGTTGTGATATTTCACATACCTCAGTGTAACAGCTGTGGCTGTGTAAAACTAATTATAAACATCTGGTAGTGCAGTCCAAACATTGCTTTTCATTAGGGAATGGGTGACCTGTACATTGCCACTGATTGTAGAATGAACATTCTCCAGCAGGGTGTTAATTTATAGGTAACGCCTGCTGAACAGAGTGTCCGCAACTTCACAGCAGCATATTAAGCTTATACATGTTGATCTGAGAAAAAAACACCACCTTTGTGAATAATACTTTGCACAGTACTGGAAACAATGCACATTTTGTACAGTTTGAACATTTTTAAACTCTTTTGTTTCTCAAACATGACTAGATGCCCAGAGTTTACCCTTTTTGCCTTAGGATACATACATAACACATAATATTCGTCGTCATAAAATTTGGGTTTTAAAGAAATGTAAAATATATAATGAAAACAATAAAGCTGTTAAAATGTAATCTAAGTCTAGTCTCTGAAAGAACTTGGTTTACTTGCTAACAAATCTGTCTGGCTATTTCTCTGTTAGGTTTGCAGTTTGTGGGCCATGTGGAAATCATTTTTTCTCTCACTAAGCTAATGCTTGCAAATCCATTACTGAATATTAATACAACACTCATTTGTATATTATTTATTTTTACTTTTCTGATATGCCTTGGAGTCTAAAGATAACAGATGAGTCTAATCCTCCCTCACCAACTCCAAGCTGATCAACACAGATGGTGCAAAGAAACATCTGTCCTGATAGATTGGATGTTAGCAGGGAAGGCAAACTCTCTTATTAATTTTAACTTTGCTACAACATGCATTTGCTATTTTTGAAAGTCGGGCATCAGGATATGCAATTAACAAAATGTGATCTAGCAATTTATATTTATTATAAGAATAAGAAGATGAGGAATAATGAAGTGCAGTTCTGTACCTGAGCAGTGTCATGGTACCAAACAAAGGAAGGACTACAGAAGGCTAACAGATGTTTAAAAGAACTTAGAAGTTGAATAATAAACAAAGATTTGAAGACTTTTCCTGCAATTACTATATCTGTTTGATTTACTGCAATGAAACTGTAACAAATCTTTTTACCTTAAATCCCATTTTCACATTCCAGTGCAGATACAAAAGTACAGATTTGTACATACAAATACCATTAGTGCTAGGGATAAGGACTTGCTTACTTTCAAGAGAGGGAACAGAGTTTGTAGTAATTTCAACAATCTTATGGATTAATAGCGCAATTAACAGTTAACTTGTGTTTGCCTAAATTAAAGTAACAAGTCTGAGCTTATTATGTACAAATTATCAACTGATACTTTTCCAGACTGGAGATTAAACATTGCTGACTTTTTCATGTTACTATTCTAAAATGTCTTAACTTTTTTAACAATAATGCAGTGACTATTCTCACTCTGAAGTTCTTTTTAGGTACACAAAGAATGGTAGTATGGCATATTAGTAATGAAATAAGAATTAAACCATAAGTTATACAATTCTGTACTTTAGCTGCACACGTTTTATGTTTTATTGCAAACAGAGAAATCCTGTGTCTCCTCTACTTGTGGCTTCCAAATTGAGAAATGCAATTAATATAAGCTCATATTTAAAATATAAGTATCTCATACCAAAATCTGCATGCATTTCTATATTCAAAGCAGCCATTTAATAAAAGAATACTGCCACTGATTTTGTTGAGCTTGCAAAACACTTGCAAAAATATGTAAACAAAGAACATTTCTTATCAAACTATGTACTATGACAATTTTTTATATTTTTGCAAGTGTTTAAGTAAAGTAGTATTACACAAACTAACTTACATCCTTGTTCTGCATCTGAAATAATCTTAAATAACAATATTTAACTGTTTTCTGATAACCATTGGTGAATACTGAATAATGACAGAACGGCAAGAGATATATGTAGGACACTGATAAAAACAGAAAGAAATGTGTAAACCAGAATGAAATATGCTAATGCAAGCAGTGTATCTGCTGACTAATAAGCAAATTCTGATATATGGTAGATAAGATGGAGAAAGACATATCATGGCTGTTGGGAGTATGCTATACTAAGGACCTGAGCAGGAGAACATCATTGGAACCTAAGGTGGAGAACGTCACTGGGAATGTTAGTAGCAATTATTAACAATGAAATATGATAGGGAACTTAATATACACTGTAAGCCAATCCTGAAAATTTTACTACAAGACACAAACAAACTACAAAGGTCTGTGGGACAAAGTAATAGGCAAATGTGAGGGCACTGATCTTCCAACTCATGATGTAAACTTCAATAAGGAAATCTCATCTGCTCTGAGACTGAGTGGGCTAATATTATTCAACTATTCATCTGAACTTTTCATATATATATATTTTTTTTTTTGCTTTTTATTATTTCCAAGAAGATGAAGGTCTATTTAGTTGCTGCTGTACACAAATGAAAGACCCTTGTGAATCAAGGTCTAAAAGATGTCAATACTTTGAAAGTGTTTTTGTTTTCCTTCTCTGTCTAGACAATAAGTCATAAACAATGCTTTCTCAATGTATGAATTCATTGTAATACCTATGCCTTGGTTTATTGCTTTGAAATAAAGGGAAGGACATTTCTGGCATTGATAGCTGGTAGTGAAACATAGAACATATTTACTGAACTTGATGTTTCAGTTGATCTACTTGGCTAAAGGACTGATACAAACTGTGGGCAGTAAAATAAAATATTCTAAGCATGGCAGATGCATGAACCTTTTTTGTGGGAAGGGCATACATGTATTATTTTTTTGTGTGTGTTTTCCTAAGTGTTGTATTTGACGTGGGTTTATTATAAAACACACTGAAGTAAAGATGTCAGCACAGGCATGCATTGCCATAAACTGTATGTTATCTCTAACCTTTCTACTTATTCTAGATGGTATTTTTAGAGGAATACTCAAACTGATTACTTGCAAAAGATGGCTAAAAAGAAAGACTGTGACTGAACAAGTCAATTGGATGTGTACTATTTAAAGATTGTATTTTTAGATGAATACTCAAAACTGATTACTTGCAAAAGATGGCTAAAAAGAAAGACTGTGACTGAACAAGTCAGTTGGATGTGTACTATTTAAAGACAAAAACTATGTTGTATGACTAAAACATAATGTGCACTTTAAATATTGAGAATAAGGAGCATATGCTTTTTTTTAATATCCAGAGTATAAGTATAAAAGATAAAACTTAAAAACAAAATTGAAGAAGAAAAAACAAATGTGATGTTTAATTGAGCATATTAAAACAACATTCATTAAAAGGTAGAAAGACCAGGGAAAATAATTAATGAACTCCTAAAAGTTAAGTTTAAGAATAAGAGTAAATAAATAGAGGACTGCTAATTTAAACTGTCCCATAAAAACATTTATGAAAAATTGGTACAATGTAAAAATATACTATAAGTCGTTGTATTATTTTTGACAGGAAAAATGCCTGCAATTACAATGAAAAATGACAAAGAAATAGTATGGTAAATCAGTCAGATGGGACAGGAATGAATATTATTGTACAGAATGGTTCCAGGTCAAACATGTTAAAATGAACACAGAACATACGAGGCAAAGAAAATAAACATATTAGCAATAAAACAAATCAATAGTGTACCAAGCTGAAAGGAAGGTGTATAGTATCAATTAATGGAAAACATTTTAGTTAGTTTAGTTGCATTTAAGCATGTAGGAAAGCTTTTACTGTGACTATTTCAGCTGGAAATCAAGCAAGAAAATACAGATGTAATAAAGAATTTAAATTATATGCAGCAGACATTATGTGCAGCGTGAATCTGAATATCCAACAAATGGAGCTTTGAATGAACTTCAGAAAAGAAGGCATCCTTACTCTTAGGCTGTGAGATCACAGTCACTGCGTACAATATGCTCATTATTACTATAACTGCATTTTACAGTGTTCTTCTTTTTGCCATGACTGTGCAACCCTAGACCGTGTACATTTATTAAGGTGTGTTTGTGTGTGTGGGGGGAGGGTTAGAATGTAAAGCCCTCAACAATGGGTTTGGGGGGGGGCTTACCCTCAAAAAGTATTGTTTCAGTCTAAGGGAATCTTGTGTAGTCATGCTGATAGTCATTTAGGATCAATCATTGCTACCTTAGTCCTTTAGGAGGCAATGTTTTAAAATGGAAGACTAAAGAAATATGCATATACAGAGGATTATATACATCATGTATTTCTTAGAAAGTATGGATACCTATCTAGAAGTAGAGTCCTACTATGAAAATGACTATACGAACAAGGTGTAGCATATAAAGACCATAGGGACTTTAATTTACATGGAAGATTTTACTACCCATGTATCCTTCTTCAGAGACTAAATGCACACCTTTCCCAAAAGGTACACCATTCCTTTCTACCTATCATTTGTTTGTTTAACTGAGCCTTTGAGCTGGATCAGACATTCCTTTTCAGCTATGACCTATGGCAAGATAGGTGAAGAGAAAGAACATCAAATGCATGATCATAAAAAAACTAATTGGTCATTTGATCATGCCAGTTTGTTTTATTAGCAAACGGAGTGCGTTACCATGAGGCGAAGAGGAACTAATCATCTTATTTACAAAACTAGATAATATGTCACAGCTTAGGGCTAAATACCAGAAGAAGTTTTGTTGGCACCCATTCAAAAAAAAAAAAAAAAAAACATTGATTGGCTATAGCACTGAATGGAATACACAAGGTGGGGGGCAATTTACCTCCACTTTGCATTTCCATATCCAAGAGTGTACAGAGCAGTGGAGGAAGGAAAAACCCTCTTACTTTACTGTTCTACAATGTCACTAGCTGCACTTCAAAGTACTTGATGAAACAGGGAATTAACAAAACAAAGCAACTGATTCCCATTTCAGAGACATGAATGTCAACAAACAGTATGTATTCCATACTAACATGACAGTGATTTTTATGTTTACTGACATATCTGAATTATTTATGTAGCATCTCTCATTTTTTTATTGGGTCATGCATTTGTGAAGGCCAGAATTATAGTCTGTTATATTTCTGAATTGCATGCATTAATATTTCTACATTTTCCACTTACTGTACGGCATACTGACCTTTGAGTACATATATTTATAGACGTGGCGTGAGCGTGGATTCCTCTTTCATTAAGAGCTTAGGATTTTTTTCTGTGTGTGTATGTGCGTGTGTGTGTGTGTATTATCCATGGATGCCGGCTTTGAGGAAACAGTTTTGCAACTTGCAAATGTTTGACAAAAGAAGCCAAGCAATCAATCCATTGCCATTAACATTCTGTTTCTAAACTGACATATGTTCTACCAACTGTCACTTTACCTTCTCATGAAAATTCAGAACTGTTAAAATAAAAAAAATGCAACTGTCTACAAATTGAAACTAAGGCCTCTTTGATTTAAATGAAAGAACATTCAGCAAAACTGTATCAGAATATTGGAACACTATCCTGTAAGAGATTAGACCAACATCATCCCTCAAAGTCTTTAAACAATTACTGAAAAAACACACCAAAGAACTGTTTCACTACTGCTACTTTGACAAGCATGGCTAAATCTACCATCTCCTCAAAATGTCAGTCAGGTTTCCTACTCCACCTTTCACGCCAAAACATCTAATTACCTTATTTATCTTATCCTCACCCCATTACTGCTTCGAAAAACTTCATTTCCAACAACCTCCTCACTCCTTACTTTCAGCTGTCTCCATGGTTTCAATTTACTAAGCTACATAGTATTATAGATAATGATTTCTTCCACACTTTATCTCTAAGTGTAACTTTTGTTGCAAGCTGTCACTGTGATTTGTTTTCAAGGTTATTTGTTTTTGTATTTATAATACTGCATTTTTACTTAAATGTACAGTGATGCATTTTATTACTAACTGTCCCAGGCTGCTTGAAGGTGATCTTTGAAACAGGTCACTTACCTGGTTAACAAATGAATGAATGAATAAAATAATGGATAAAATAACTTTTAGGAATATAGGTTTCCTCCAGGTACTCCAGTTTCCTCCCACATCCCAAAGAGGGTTTGGGAGGGTGGCCTAATGGTTAGGGTGTTTGCCTTACAAACACAAGGTGCAGGGTTTGAGTCTCACAAGGGATAATTGGCTAGGCTTACAATGGCTTGCAAAGGCAGTTAGCCTAGTACTAACCTATGAACCTATAAGACATGCTGTAGGTGGATTGGACACTCTAAATTGGCCCTAGGCATGAGTGCATGCATATGTGTGCCTTCCGTGGAAGGTTGGGCACCAGGCTGGTAACTCGACAACATAAAAAAAAACTGCACTGCCAATCATGAGCGGACAGGTGATCCACCGTGGCGACCCCTAACCGGGAAAAGTTGAAAGAAGAAGAAGACCAAATAGAAGTCTGAAATGCTGGTTATGGCCTGCTAACATATTTTAAAGAAAAATCTTGGAGTAAAGTATGCATTTTTTTCCTCACTCTGCAAAGTTAATAACTCTTAGGGATACAGATGTGGCTTTGTTAGAGGACTGAATTATATCAAAAATGGCATAGAAATTAGCAATGGCAACAAAATGCTGACATGCCCTTCCAAAAAAAAAAAAATTGCAAACTATCCAACATGGTCTATGGTCAGTAATGTTTGGTTTACATCAATTCTATTGCATATAGGCTGATCCACAGAAAGCAGTTACCTGCTCAAAAGGAAATTATGTTTTGGACAAGAAAAAATGAATACTGGAGATATGTGGCAGGGTAGCTAGTACCCAGACATGTTTAATAATTAAGACAACTGTAACATTTTTGTTACAAAGACATGCATCTGGAACATTTCTCCCTGGGCGTCCGCTGAAAACAGGCTCTCTCCTAGTTGGACTTTCCCAGTCAACAAATGTTAAATAATAATAAATAAGCTAAACATTTATTTACACTATATTTTAAATGTTGGTGGTCACTACTCATTATAACTATAATATCATAGCTCACACTTTATTGGACATTATTAAAAAGTATACTTAGAATAACATCTAGCATTTTACCTTTGAACAGATGTTTATTTATAATAAATTGTTGACTTTAAAATATTACTACTAATAATACCCAATGTTTTACCATTGAACAAGTGTTTATTTATAATACATTTTTTATTTTATAACATTATAACTGATAACACACAACATTTTGGGAAGCAAAATCACAGACAGTTCCAAAAAAAGGTATTTTAATGAGACAAATGTAAAGATTTTAGTTACCATAGCAATATGTATTTCTGAAGCACAACACAAATAGTATCTAAATATTCTGTAATGCGGATTTACCTTGGGGAGCTTTCACAAACTGAGAAAGTAGATTTTGACAGTAGCGCTATCCTTTAAGAATCGATTTTTTGCAAGCCATATATTGTAGAACTTACCAGGCCAGATCAAAATAATTATGAAATATAGAACAGCAATGAAAAGCTGATAAAGGTTGAGTACTGGCATATACTGTTGACATAACCTTGTTTATTGAGTACATAACCAGGCCTAAACATTTACTAATAAAGGAAAAACGGTGACAGGAATTGTCTTCAGTTTACTGTACAGACGTATGAGAAATTTACATTATTTAAGTACTATAATATGATAATTATGGAAAAGATAAAAATTGAAGATATCAGGAAATAGTGTTATTTTAGAAACTAGATTTTTCTAAAGGATGATATATGCTAAATATTAAAAATAGTTTAAATTAAAGCTCTCATATACAGTAAGTAGATGTAGATGTGCCTAATGTTTCAAAGTTGCTTTATAATATGTAAATGGTGTTGGAGGATAATTTTGCATCCAAAATATAATACATTTTTAAAAAAAAAATCCAGATATTTACTTTATTTTTGTTCCCTTACTCCTAAAATGTGTGGTTTGCTGCCAGTCACTGCGATTGAAGTTACTAAACAATGATGTAGATTTGACTTTCAGATGTTATTTCCTTCAGAAAATTCAAGCTAACACACATCCTGTTATTTAAGCTACTTTGTAATTTTATAAGAACAGTATTTAAAATCTGTTACTAATTTTGGGCCTTTGTTTCCCATTTATTTCAGGCTTTATCCAGATATCTTGAACTAAGAGATCTAGAGGTATGCACACACACACACACACACACACACACACACACACACACACACACACACACACACACACACACACACTCTTGTGCTTCAGAAAATGCATATTAACAGAAATCCTATTATTCAAACAATGTTGTGATTATATAACAGCAATATTTAAAATGTGTTCCTATTTTGCATCATTGTCCCCTTTATTTTAAGCTTTATCTAGATATCTTGATCCTAGAGGTCGAGAGGTATGCAATCCTCAAGTGCTGTTGTTGCCACTGCTCACTTTCATACTCTCTCTACCTCACTTGCACATGCCTCACTTTCATGCACATATATGCTCACACATGCAGAAAGAAACAAACACAGACAAAAACATACACACACACACACACACACGTTTTTATGTCTCACTGAGTTTTTGCACAGCAAAAGCTGTGTTTAGCGAGTGTAAAATAATGGCTCGATCGATCTTGCTTTTATTCATATGAACACATACACTCACACACACAGACGTAAACTTTTTTCTTTTCTTTTTTTTTTTTTTATACGTTTGCACTTGCTAAACAGCAAAAGTGCTGCTTAGTGAGCTTAAAATAATGGGAACAGTTAGGTTATTTTCAGTTTGAACTCCATAGAAGCTTGATATGCTGCTGTAAAGTGGTGGACTCATTTTTCAGTGGGTTTATCTGTAGTTTAACACCCTGATGCAGAATGTTTATTCTTCAAAAGGGGGCCAATATGCATATTGTACTTTGGTACAATGAATCTTAATTATACTTTTTAATATGACAAAACACTGGGACTCGAACAAGTGTTATTGCATCTTCACTTTAAAGCAAACTGTCACATTTAAGATTTCTCCTTGTAGCCTGCTCTGATGAAGGTATTTCATACTTTTTTGTTGTGATTGTTGGCAGGTCCAGATGAGTTAAAAGAGTTCGGTATTAAAATACACGTATCTGTCATTATTTTAACATTATTTTAACAGAATTATGGCTTTGATACCCAGCATACAAGGAAGAGAAATCAGGAGGCAGCCTATTCTGAGAAAGTATACAATGTAGCTGAAACTATTTATATTTTAAAGTCTTAAGAGTATTACACATTTTTATTTGAAAAATATAGCCCTTCGGCAAATATGGACTATGTAACTGCTTCAAGGAAGGATTACTAAGCCTTCTGCTCTCTCTCATGTGAAGTAATAATTTTAAAGTCTTTTCTGAACTGGGCTCCTTCTAGCTGTCTCTCTAACTTAAAACAATATTGTCTAAAAAATTCTGACATACTGGTAGAGTGGCAAGTGGTCCATTAATACCACCAGCAACTCAGGTTTAGTAGTAGATATAGTATATCAGAAGGGTCGGTCAGGGAATAAGATGAGGCAGCCAGTATCCGGCTTTCATAGGTTAATAGGTAGATTCATAGGTAGGTACTAGGCTATTGGCCCTAGGGCCTACATAAGCATTGCCAAAAAGGTACCCTGGCTTTCGCCAACCATGACAATTATTTTCCTGTGCCCCTGTCGAGCAGAGCCACAGAGGTGATCCCCGGGGTGAATTTCCTATTCCTCATCCAATCATCAAGATTTTTCTTGAAGAGTGCTAATGAAGAGCGTTGTCTCATATATATAGGTAGATTGTTCCACAATATGGGAAGTCTCTGGGACAGAAATCTATCCCTCCAGTATAGACGGTCTGCATAGAGCATCTGTTTTAGGATAGTAATCCTCTTTGTGAGATATTTCTGCAGCCTGTCCAGTTGTTGTAGATGTCTTGTGAGGTACATACCAAAAGGGGTGTTGTACTCTATAATGGGTCTAATGAGTGATGAGTAGAGGGGAACAATGACCTCTTTTTTCCTGGATGAGAAACCTTTTGTAATGAGGTGTGCCATGTAGAAGAATTTCCTGACTACTGTGGTGATGTAATTATCAAAGGAGAGACTACTGTCCACCTGTGTCCCAAGGTCTCTTATCACACTTTCAGTGTTAAGTGGACTACCACCTATGTAGTAGCTCATGGGTACATAGTTTTTACCAAAGGGGATGACAATGCACGTTTTGGCACTGAGTTTGAGACCATGGCTTTGACACCAGGAATCTGTCGCAGTGAGGCCCTTTTGTAGGATGTCAACATCGTTAGGAGTTTTGATTATAGCTCCTAGTTTGCAGTCTTATGCAAACTTCATTAGCCAAAGACTTTTCTTATAAGCCAGTTAGCAACCCATCTTATGACATAAGGATTTATACATAGTTTAGTGAGTTTATCTATAATTCCAGAGTGGGGGATGGTCTCAAAAGCCTTGGCGAGATCTAGATAGGTTGTGTGAACCACCTTACCCTCGTCTATGGCTTTGCTGACAGCTTCAAAGAAGTCTATCAGGTTTAGGAGGCATTATCTGCCTTTTACAAACTTGAACTGGGTGGAGTCTAGAGTTTGGAGATACCAAAGTCTTTGTTTATAAATTACATGATGATACGTTCCATGGCCTTGCAGTCCAGGCTCATTAGGCTAATGGGGCGGTAGTTCCCGGGATCCATGGTGGCTCCTCCTTTGTGGAGTGGGATAACCATCGCTGTGCGCCATTCAGTAGGCACAAAGCCTGAGGTGAGGCTATGATTGAACATGGTGCTTAGGTGGGGTGCCAGTTCATTCTGTAGTTCATGTAGAATGCAGCCTGGGATGTTGTCAGGTCCCATGGATGCTGTGTTCTTGGCTTTGGAGAGTGTGGTTTTTACCTGTGCAGCCATGATTACAGGAACTTTGCATTCCTCCAGTATAGAGATGAGCCCTTTAGGGGGTGCGAGGGGGGGTAAAGTTAGCAATTAACCTATCTGCCAGGATGTTGACAATATCAGTTGGCTTTGTATATTTAGTGCCATTGTGCTGTAACTCAGAGCAGATCTGAGTGTTGCCATTGAGATTCTTGACATAGCTATAGAATGCCTTGTGGTTGTCTTTAGAATCAGTGGTGATTTTGTTTTTGTAAGTAGCTTTGGAGGATTTTATGAGGGATCTCAGCTTCTTAAGGATGCTGACCAGGGAGTTCCTCCAATCATGGGATTTTACTCTTTTTTGCAACAGTTTCTTTCTTCTGTTGCAGAGTTTGTTTATGGCAGGGGACCACCAGATAGGCTTCCTTTTTTGGAGGATAGCATCTTGGTTCTGTTAGGGATAGCATAATCCATGTAGTCGTGTAAGTGATTCTAAAGTGCATTTGTATAGGCTTCAGCAGTCGTACCCCTATTGTCCGTCTGCATGGGTGTCGTGAAGTTTGCCACTTCTGTCTTAAGAAGTTTCCGTAATGGAGGATGGGGGCAGGTTGTGAAATTCTGGGGTGATTAGCTTGTGGTCGGATCTGGCCAACGAGGAATAGAGCTCTGCTGTGGAGCACCGGTCACCCATGTTTTTAATGACCAGGCCTAGGATATTGCTGCCCCTGGTGGAGGTGTGGATAAGTTGATCCAAGGCATTGGAATTTGTGAATTCCAGAAAACATTGAACAAGAGAGTTGGTACATGAGTAGTTTTCTCAGTTAATGATAGGGTAGTTGAAATCGCCCATTATTAGGGTGTTGGGTTGTACCCTAATATTTTCCAGTGTATCAAGAAATGATGAATAGGAATCCCAGGGCATGGTGGGAGATCTGCAGCAAGTTACAATTTGGATTGTGGTCTTGCCCAGAGTTACTTGCACTTGGATAATCGGATGCATTATGCTGAGCAACTAGCCTGGAGGTGTGGCTATCATTAATGAATGTGGACACGCCTCCGCCTTTAGTGTTTCGGTTCAGGTTAGGTGGCCAAAAGGTATCGTATGAATTATAGCCTGGTAATGCAGGGGTGCTCTCTGGCGTCTTGAACCAGGTCTCTGTCACTGCACAGATGTCGATGTTCTCCGTTATAAGGAGTGCCTCGAGTGAATGCATTTTGAGGTTTAGACTTCTAGCATTGAGTAGCATTACCCTCAGATTTTGCTTGCTTGTACCTGTTACAGTGGTGAATTTGTCATTTGAACCTTGCCTAAAAAAGGCACTATAGGGGTGGCAAGAGCCTTAGCCAGTATCCAGAATCCCAAGGGGGGCAGGTGCAGGTTATCTCTGGCAAAGCATCATGGTCTGTTGATCATGTCATCCCAGGCAGACAGATACTGGATCCCCTCAGAATGACACCAGAAGCTTAGCCAATTGTTGAAGTCAATCATTTTGTCCTTGTACTGTGGTATTATTCTGGGTGATGGCAGGATGCTACTCAGGGCTAGGGTAATACCTGCCTGGGCTACAAGATCAGAGAGCTCCTCCAAGTCTCTTTTCATGTAGTCCAGGGAGGTATGTCTCAAGTCATTCACACCAACATGGACAATGACAGAGTCATATTTGTACTTGTTTTGGAGTGACCTGAGTGCATGCATTACGTGGTGGACCCTGGCACCTGACAGGCAGCTGATAGTAACTTTATCCTTGTTTAGCCTGGTAAGTGGAACATCAGTGTGCCTGACTATAGAGTCACCTATCACTAGAGGGGTGGGTACGTTTTTATGCCTTATGGGCTGTGGTTGAGTGGCACACTGAGTTTGTGGGCTATGTGTCATTTGGGTTGTGTTGGAGGGGTGGAGGTTGGTTGCATTTCTGTTTGGGAGGTCTCTGTTGCTTGAGCAGATTATTATTGAGAGCCTCCACGAGGGACTATGTAATGAGTTTGGTGTGGTGCAAGTGTTTACCTTTTCCTCTTGACTGTCTAGTCCAGTCTTGGATGAAAAGAGCTTTGCTTCCAGTTTGGCTGTATAAGTGCATCTCTCACAGGTTGTAGTGTTGGGTGGTAGGCGGAGAGGGTCTGTGTACATGAGGCAATTGCTGTATTGCCCCAAGATGCCCATATTCATCAGGTAGACAGGAGAAAACAACGGGAGCTGACCCTTAGACATGCCTGGATAGGTGCTTATTTATTAAGTACTAAAAACTATTTTCCTCTAGGCAAGTGAGGAAAGTTGAATGAGGAAAGTTGAATGCTGTTATAATTTGTAGCTTATTTAGTGCTTATGAGTTCTGAACAAGTGCTGAGCTCAAATAAACAGATATGAGTGCTAAGACTAAAAAACTGACTAGTTCTAAGGGAAAATTTGAAGTGCAGACATCTTGGTAAGATGGTTCAGGATTTACCATAGCCTGTACAACTTATAGTGAAGACCAGGAGTCATGCAGTTTTTTATCTGATGAAAACTATCCAGCTCATGACGGAGGTGCCCATTTCACATATGTGGACATAACCACATATCACGTCCCCTCAAGATCCATTACACAGCTAAGGCTATAATTTTTCACAATTCTTGGTACTATGTGCTGCACAGCTAATATATATATATATATATATATATATATATATATATATATATATAGGATTGCTAAGCTATGATACTCAGAGGAGGATTTATAAGCTCTGAACTAAGACAGTAGGTCAACAACTGTTGAGTGGAGAATGAAGGAGACACACACAGATGGTATAAAAATGTCATTGATGCATTTGATCTGAATCGTGATCATTATGATCATCAGCACCCCATTTTTCTACATGGGGTCACGGTGCTAAATTAACTGTCACCATCTCTCTCTGTTCAGTGCTTCTCTCCTGCCTCCTTTGACACTCATGACTGACTGTCGCAGATCTTCTCTCACAGTCCATCACTCTCCTTGCAGGATGTGCTCATTTCCTCTTGTCTTCTTCCTGTCTGTCCCAAATCATTTTTACCAGACTGTCTTCTGCTTTAAAGCACATGTGCCTGAACCCCTGTAATTTGTTTTCTTTGACATTTTCTGCAATTGTGGCTACTTTGGCTTCTGCTCTTATGTTCTCCTTTCATCTGTCCCACAGTGTGCATCCTATCACCCATCTCAGGCACTTCATCTCCAGCACCTCTAGCTTCTTTAACTGTTCTGCCTTTACTGCCCAGGTTTCTGTGCCATACAGTAGTACTGATTGTACCACTGTTTTGTATACCCTATGTTTCAGCTTCTTTGACTTTCATCTGTCATATCCTACCCCTGACATTGTTTGCCAGTTGGCTGCAGTCCCTCTCATTCTAGCTTGGACCCCATTATGCAGACTTCCCTTCTCCTCAACTTCCCTTCTCAGACACCTGAAGATGTTTACCAGTTCTACTATTTTTCTTTCAATCTCAATTTTCTACTTGCTCAGAACTTCACCATTTTCTGTTATTTCCACTGTCTTATCTGTACTCAGTTTTATCCCATGTGCCTATAGTTTTGCATTACATTCCCCTATCCTTTACTGTTGTGGTCTTGCTCAGATTGTCTTTAACACCACGTCATCTTTATAAAGCAACTTTGTTGATCTGTCCCCGCTGACCTATTTGCTAATGTAGTCTATCACCAGTATGAACAACAGTAGGCTCAGATCTGAACGCTGGTGCACACCCACTTACACTGGTAACTCTTCTGAGAGATCAAATACTGTTTATACTTGAGTCATAGTGTGCTTGTACATAGCTTGGACTAATTCTACAAATGTTTCTGGGACTTCAAACCACCGCAGGAGTGCCCAAATTAGCTTTCTTGTGAACTTGTCATATGCTTTCTCCAAGTCTAGCAATTCCCAGTTGGAATCTTTCCTCACCTCTAGCTTCTCATCAAATCTCTGACTCATTGCAAACATTGGGTCAGGTGTGCTGCATCCTGACCTGAATCCAAACTGCTCATCTTCCACCTTACTTTCTACTACTATGAATATCCATTTATCAATCACCCTGTCCAGAACTTTCATGCAATGTGAGAGGAGTATGATACCTCTGTACTGCGCACAGTTTTGAATATCACTTTTGTTCTTGATCACTGGCACTAGTATGCTTATTCTCCAGTCATCTGGGATGCACCTTTCTCTCAAGACTAATATGAGTTCCCTCAGTAGCCATTTCTCCCCTTTCTTACCCAGCATCATTATCATATCTGCTGTGACCTCATCTGACCTGCTGCTTTCCCTGACTTCATTTTCCTTACTGCTGTTCTTTCTTCTTCTGTGGTGGGCTATTCCTCTACTCTCATTGTCGGCTGTGTCTGGGGCAGTACAGCCTCTGTATTTTCTTCATTCAGAAGCTGCTGGAAGCACTCCTTCCATCTGCCTTTGATGTCCTGCGGACTGGTGAGCAGGCTGTTACCGACATCCCTTATGAAGGGTGTCTGACTATCTTCTTCGTCTTTCTTTTTTTTTGTCTAGCAACCTGATATAGTTTTTTTCTGCCATCCACGGACTTACTCTCTAGAAGATGGTGGAGGGCCTCTGATATCTTGTTCTTTGCTA
This sequence comes from Protopterus annectens, assembly GCF_019279795.1. Classification (NCBI taxonomy): domain Eukaryota; kingdom Metazoa; phylum Chordata; order Ceratodontiformes; family Protopteridae; genus Protopterus; species Protopterus annectens. Next base: position 212,945,147 of record NC_056748.1, read on the forward strand.
TTGCAATTCCTTTCTTAGCTTCTTTGTTAGCCAACAAGTATTCCTTCCTAGCCTGGTCTGCCTTTTCTATCTCTCACTTTTTCCTGCACAACTACTTTCTTTTGATGACTTCTTGGACCTCCACATTCCACCAACAGATTTCCTTATGTACCTTACTTCCACACCTGGCTAAGTCACATATCTGTTTTGTAGTCCTCACTCATGCTGACTGAGGTGCTGCCGCTCATCTTCGACTCTTATTTCCCCTTCTTCTTGAGGTGCTTGACTCCTGAATACTTTCTTGAATATCTTTGCTTTCGCTGCAATTAACTTCCAGGTTTTCAGTCTGGTCTCCATTAACCTTATAGCCTTCTCTGACCATTGTTTGCAGCAGATGTTGGGAAGCAGTGATTTGTGCTGTCTGCTTCACTTTGAATGACTTTGAAACTGCTGCTTCTATGCCAGTGGCCTTTACATAGTAGTAGGAAGTCTACCTGAGTTGCATGTTGGCTACTCTTGTATGCGATCTTGTGACAGTTTCTTTTTCTGAACCATGTGTTGGCTACTATCAAGCCATTTGCCAGGTGGAAGTCTAGAATGGCCTCTCCTTCTTTATTACTGTTTCTCCATCCATGTTGACCCAGGCAGTCCTCATATTGTGTTCTTTGTGTCCAATATGAGCATTCAGATTGCCCATTATCAGGACCAATTCATATTGTTGTGCTTTGTCTATTAGGTCCTGCAACTACTTACTGAATGCACTCTTCTCTTCACTATAAGAGCCCTGCTGTAGGGCATAGGCTGAGATTATGAGTACTGCCCTATCATTACACTGGAGTTTGATTGCCATTGGAATCGCTGACTTTGGTGTAGAAATTGAAGGTATTTGAAAAAGATATGCTGTCCTTTAAGAAACTCTAGATAGCATATCTGGAAAGAAACATCGAGTTGGGGCAAATACCGCGTGGGGTATGGATATGGAAATATCCCAATGGAGTGGAAGGTAACCCTGACCCACTTGATAATTTGTCCATAGCTTGGATGTTGTATTTTACCATTAACTTTAATAATTCAATACCCATCTGATCAAATAAGCTGTGCAATTTATTAAGAGAACTGGAGGAGTAGAATAAACAAATTCAGGCTGATCTGTCCTTTGAGCGGTATAAAATCAATTATACCAATGTATTTAGTACTGTAGACAGTGTTTGAGCCACAATATTTGTAAAGAAGATGAATAAAATCAAGAGGGGATATGGAATGAGTATGCCAAAAAGAAGGCGTACCCATTTTTGGCATGCTTCCTTGCCAACAATTGTGAAAGAACCAATAGCAAGGTAGCTGAGGAAAAGGAAGTGATGTCAGGAACGAGATTACATCAACAGCAACGTACGCATCCTCAATAGTTCAACCAGGTCGACGATGGAGTGAGACGGTCTGAAAGACTCAGAAATAAAGAACAGCAGCCCCATTTTTCTGGAAAACTTACAGAGACTATGTAGTTCAGGGGGCCAGACCGAAAAATGGAAGCAGCAGGAGTCGACGGCGGAACAACTGATGGACATGGCCTTGGCACTTATGAATACCATAAGTGTTAACACAAGTATTAGCTATGATGCTGGACTGGCACAGGGAACAAATGACTGTATTGTTAATGAAGTGATTCATGTTACAAATGTTTTGAAGGTATATTTAGTAAAAATGATAATGTGGTTTCAGTAAGTGACTTTAATGCAGAAATTAATAGTAATGTGAATTTAAATTATGTTATTAGTAATGCTCGTACAGATTTTGATGCAGCAATTCATTAATTTTGGTGAAACAATAACTGTTTTTGAACCTGGCATAGTACTGAATGATGCTCAAGATTTTAAAGTGTACAATTACTTGGGTAGAACAGTTGGTGTAGAGCATTCTAATCTCTTAGCTAAAGGTCTTACCTCTGTTCCCAGCAGGAGGGGGAAAGTACAGTTTTGTACCTACCATAAATGTAGATGTTCGAGTGTATACACTGCTGCAGTCATTACACTTGGGTGATCCTGCCGTCAGGTGGTTCCCCAGTCGGCCTGAGTTCCAAAGTCTTGGTCCGGCGTCAGTTGCTGTCACCTCCTCCCTGACATCAGTGCGACAGGGGTATATAAGATGCAGCCGACGCCATTGTCTTCAGTTTTTCTTGCCCCAGATGTCAGGTGCCTCCAAATAGGTAGACAATTCCAATTGCTAATGAAACATACATAAGAAAAGCAAAAAACAGCTTACATCTACCAGCAAATACTCCCCATAGGTAGTAAAGGGTACAAGTCATAGGTACGTACCAGCCAGTAAGAGGGGAAGGAGGGAGGGTAACCTGGACTGCAGCAGTGTATACACTCGAACATCTACAATTATGGTAGGTACAAAACTGTACTATGTTCATCGTGTTACACTGCTGCAGTCATTACACTTGGGTAGAATCCCAAAGCTAAGGTAGTGTGGCTGGTTCTATAAGGCATTAGGGGTAGCTATAAGGCCCTGCGGTACTGCAGTGGTGAAGCCAGCTCTGGATTTAGAGTATAGAGGCAGATGGTAATGCTTGGTGAAGATATGTACAGAACTCCAAGTTGCTGCTTCCAAAATATCCTTGGTAGGTACTCCTCTGAGGTAGGCAGTTGAAGTGGCTGTTGCCCTGGTGGAGTGAGATCTAATGCTGCTAGGTTCAGGTTTTCCATGGTATGTGTAGCAGAAATATGCAATGTCCTATCCATTTTGAAATAGTCTGTTTTGAAATGGCTTTGCCCTGTGCTCCTGCAGCATATGCTACCAATAATTGCTTAGATTTTCTGAAAGCTTTGGTTTTGTCCAAGTAGAAGCATAACTGCCTGTGAGTGTCCAAAGAGTGCAGTATTTTCTCCCCTTTATTCTGTGGTTTAGGATAAAAAGTTGGCAGGTGAATAGTTTGGTTTAGAGCCACACTGGATACCACCTTTGGCATAAACGTAGGGTTAGTTCTTAAAGACACCCTGTCCTGGTGGAAAATGAGGAAAGGTTCCACTGCCATTAGTGCCTGTAATTCTGAAACTCTTCATGCTGATGTTATTGCCAGGAGCAGAGCAGTTTTCCAAGAGATATATTTTAATTCTGCTGTGTTAGCTGGCTCAAAAGGAGGTAAAGTTAGTTTTTTCAAAACAAAGTTGAGGTCCCAAGTTGGAGTAGGTGCTCTATGGGGAGGTCTTATGTTTTTAGCCCCTCTGAGGTACTGTTTTAACAGAGGATTAGAGAAAATTGGTGGACCCATGTTGTAATGAGCAGAGATGGCAGAGGTGTGGATCATGATGGATGAGAAGGAGAGGCCTTTGTCCAGCATCTCAGTTAAGTATTGTAGTATCTGAGGAATGTTTGGGACAAGAGTGTCAAGGCTGTGAGCTTGGCTCCAGGCACAGAATCTCTTCCATTTATCTGAATAGGCTTTCCTGGTACTTGGTCTTCTAGCCTCCAGAATGACATCCATAACAGCTTTGGAGAGAGGCATTGCTTGCTTGACTAAGGAATCTTCCATGCAGCTAGGTTTAAGGTCTTTAGCTGGCTGTGTAGTATTTGATTGTTGTGCTGAGTCAGCAGATGTGGGATTTGAGGCAAAACTGATTTGAGGTTGATTTGAGGTTCTTGTGCTAAGCTCCTTAAGATTGGGTACCAGTGCTGGCGTGGCCAGTCTGGTGCAATCAGAATCATCTCTGGCTCTTCTTGCCTGGCTTTTATGAGTACCTTTGGCAGGAGAGGTAGTGGTGGGAAAACATATACTTGTAGGTTCTCCCAGCTGAATGAAAGGGCATCCACTTTCCATGCTTGTGGATGGTAACTCCTTGTGCAGAATTTTTGTTGCTGGCAGTTTATTGGGGATGCAAACAGATCTATGTCTGGGCTCCACCATTTATGTGTTATCATTCTGAATATTTGTGGATTTAATTCCCATTCATGGGGATCCATGATGTTTCTGCTTAAGTCGTCTGCCAGTGTGTTTTTCTCTCCTAGCAGGAATTGTGCTTGCAGATGAACTTGAAGGTTTATAGCTGTGTTCCACAAGGTCATGGCTTGTCTGCATAGGGGGTAGGAATGTGTGCCCCCTTGCCTGTTTATGTCCCACATAACTGTGGTGCTGTCTGTCTTTAGTAGTAGTTGTCCTGGATGCAGCAGGTCCTTGAAAGCTATAAGGGCATTTTGTACAGCTAGCATCTCTTTTTGATTGATGTGAAGATGCCTTTGTTCTGCGGTCCACATGCCCTGAATACATTTGCCTGCCATGCGTGCCCCCAGGCTTAATCCAATGCATCTGTTGTCAGTGCTTGCCTGGCTGTTCCGATGCATCTGTTGTCAGTGTTTGCCTGGCTGTGGGTTGTGTAAAGGGCTGTCCCTTGTTGAGGTGACAAGCTTGAGCCCACCATTGAAACTCCTGTTGAAGGCATGAGATTAGTGGTATAACTGTTTCCAAACTTTGACAGTGGTGAGACCATACATTCTTTAGGTACCATTGTAGTTTCCTCATATGCAGTTTGGCATATGGAATTAGTAGCATGCAGGATGCCATGTAACCCAAGGCCTGCAGATTTTTTCTTGCAGGGAGTTGGGTCTTTGTTGCCATCAATTGAAAGTATTGAGTCAGTTGTCTTTGCTTGTCTGGCATGAGATAAGCCATCTGGGCTGTTGTGTTCAAGCTGGCACCCAGGAATATAATCTCTTGTGAGGGCACTAGTTTTGATTTATTTTTGTTTACTGTGTACCCCAGGCAACTTAGTAACTTTTTTATAAACGCCAGATGCTTTAGAAGAATGTCCTTGCTCTCTGCTTGAATCAGGCAGTCGTCCAGGTATGGATACATTTGAATTCCTTTCTGTCTGCAAAATGCAATTACTGGTGCCAGGCACTTTGTGAAGACCCTGGGCACAGTAGATAAGCCAAAGGGCAGTGCAGAGAACTGGTAGTGCATTGAACCAGCTATGAATCTGAGGTATCTTCTGCAGTTTTGTCTGATAGGGACATGCAGGTATGCCTCTTTGAGGTCCAAAGTCACGAGCCAAGCTTTCTTGCCCAGCATGGGAAGAAGCTGCTGTAATGTCAACATTTTGAATTTCGGAACATCCAGGTAAGTGTTTAGAGATGAAAGATCCAGAATGGGCCTCCAGGCTTTGTCCTTTCTGGGTACCAGAAAAAGTCTTTAGTAGAATCCTTGTCCTTGCTCCTGTGATGGTACCTTTTGAATAGCTCTCATATCCATGAGTGCTGTAATTTGTTTTTGAGCCTATGTCCATTGATTTGGTGGCAAGTTTGGCATTCCTTTTAACCTTGGCAGTGTGAAAGTGGAACCTGTAACCTTGAAATACAATGCTGAGAACCCATTTGTCTTTGGTGATCATTTGCCAATTGTGGTAGAAGAGTGCCAGTTTTCCTCCCAAGGGGGCTGCCAAGAGGGATTTGTTTGGCAGCTGTAGTGGGAAGTCATTGGAGCTGCTTTTTATATGGTTGGGGCCTGTCTTCCCCTTCTTTCTGGCCTGATGCAACCCATTGTCGAGGCCTATAAGGACCTTGTGTTTGACCTCTACCTCTTGGACGTCTGTATCTTCCCCTTTGAGGTCTGTCTGTAATTGGAAAGGACCAATTCTTAGTTGGCCAGTTTCTGCTAAATCTAGGAGGCTGAACATGTAAGAAATCCTTCACCATTTGCATAGATTTTGCCTTATCCTCCATTTTCTTTAATACCTCTTCTGCCTTAACTCCAAATAACACATCCTGCTGCGAAGGTGCATCCAATAATTTTGCTTTAACATGATCTGGTAATGTATGTTCTTTTAACCAAACCTGTCTTCTAATGACAGAGCCTGTAACTGCTGCTCTGCAGGAGGCCTCTAGAGAATCAAAACCACATTGCAAAGTATGCTTTCCCACTTGTTCAGCTGCATGCAATAAATCCTGCATTTCTTTAAAATTAGGAGGATCTGATTCTGGAAGCATTTTTTGTTTTAACAGAGACAGTAAAAATTGCTGATATTTTAGCATGTGAAACTGGCAATTTAAGGCTTTCATTGCTAAAGTTGCAGACATATATACTTTCTTTCCCCATCTATCTAATGCTCTGGAATCTCTGTCAGAGGGAACTGGATTCTTGACTGATGAGGCCTTAACTCCTTTGGGTCCCTGAGAAATAGTTTCAGGGTCAGCTACAGGGCTTTTATACAGAAATGTATGTGAGTCAGGGACTCTGTAGTATCTGTCAGGTTTAACAGGGGCTGGAGGTAAGTAATCAGGATTTAAGCTGGATTCAGTATACACATCATCCACAATATCTAACACTGGCGGAATAGCAAGGGGTCTGTGTTGAGGTAATAAAAGGAAGTCTCTGAGCATTTTCTTGGATTCTGAGTAATCCTGGCCTTCCCAGTGGAAATGCTCCCTCATGGTATGTAGGGTTTCCCCAAAGGAGTAGTCCTCAGGCAGTGAGGCTGATGGAATTGATTCCTCAGCATCAGAATCCTCATAAGGGGGTAAAGAGTATCCTAGGTCTAAGGATGAATCAGAAGAGATGGACACCTGGTTGGATGAGTCATAGTCTGCATCCTGTCTAGGCCTTTTATCAGGAGGGGGATGGGACCCCCGATCAGAGTGATTAGGTCTTCGGCCATTTTGAGCATTTGTTTCTTAGGCATGGAGGCCTGCCCTGGAGAATGCTGTATTTGTTTCTTTGATTTTAAAGGAGGCTTAGACTTAGCTGAGGGTTTAATTCTTAACTGAGTAGGTCTGAAGACACCCTCTGAAGCTGTGGGTTGATCAGCTACTCTGGAGCTGAATAACTTGTGTGTCCGAAGGCCCAGCCATCTCCACGTGGGAGTCAGAGGCGGCCTGTGGTTCTACAGAAGCGGTCGTCAGGGGCTGCAAAAGCGCCTTGTTGAAAACCGGAGAACCAGCGACTGGCCTAGAAGAGGCTTCGTCGTCAGTTTTGGGCCTTGGATGCCTATCCTTGTGTTTGCGCTTTTTGTGTATTCCAGTCGTCAGAAGTTCTAACGGCATGGTATAATTGAATTTTCTACCAAAATAATGTCGGGCAAAATCAAACTGACGTTTAATAGTGCGCTTGTTAAACCTAGCACAAAACCGACAACCAGTGACGTTGTGGTCTGGGCCTAGGCATGGGATACAATAGGAATGGAAATCCTTATGAGGTATTTGCTTCCCACAAGAACTACAGTTATTAACTTTTACTGACATAGGTCTGAGGCAAGAAAAGGTTTCCCCAATGGGGTACTTAGCCTTGTAGAAGACTTCGGTTCTGGATTCGGAATGAAAATCTCAGGAGACGGCCGACCATCACTTGCGAACTGCTTTTGCTTCGGGCACAGTGCGGCAAGAAAGACTGAAGAAAATGCCGTCAGCTGCATCTTATATACCCCTGTCGCACTGACATCAGGGAGGAGGTGACAGCAACTAACGCCAGACCAAGACTTTGGAACTCAGGCCGACTGGGGAACCAGGATAACCCAAGTGTAATGACTGCAGCAGTGTAACATGATGAACATCATAGCTGATACTTTAATAGAGTTAAAATGTTTTACTCGTAAACTTAATTTAAAAGTATGGTTTAATAATAGTGACCATACTTTGGATACAGATGGAGGCTAAAAAAACCAAGTGTATTTAACCTTCCTCTCAACAATTTAATAAGAATATATTTGAAAGTGTGCAAAAAGGAGATTAGGCAGGTTTTCAAACAAAGTGATAATAAAAGGCATGTTAGTAACCTTACCAATGAAGAAGAGCAATTGTTATTTGACTTAGCTAGGGACTCTAACATTCAAACAATGAAGCCTGAGAAGGGTAACAGAGTGGTTATTATGGACAAAGGAGATTACCTAAATTAAATGAATGGTATATTATTGGATGGAACCTATGTGGAAGTATAAGTGAAAGAAATACATATATCTTATAAGAAAATAGATTTGTGCCTGGATGATATGTTATATCAAGGCATAAAAAATGAAGATGAATATAGGTATATGATAAATCAACATCCTATGGTATCTATTATATTTGGGATACCCGAGATCCGTAAAGGACTCAATAACCCTAAGTTTAGGCCAATAGTCGACAGAAAGTGTTCAAAAACTTGTTTTATTAGCAAATTCCTGGATTTTCATCTACAAAGAGGATTGATGGCCTTCCCTTATATAACTAGAGATTCATGGCAATTTTTGGAAAGGTTGAACAAGTTAACATTAGATGACAAAATTATTATGGTTACTACTGATGTCTATAACCTATTTTCCATTATACCCCAATATGAAGGTTGTGAATGGTTCGAAACCCAGTTAAACAAGACAGGTATATATGATCAAGATGAATTAAACACGTTTGTTACCCTTATGGAGGTTGTATTAAAAAACAATTACATATATATTTTTAGGACAATATTATAAACAGCCAACAGGCATTGCAATGGGGGCAACATGTGCCCCCATTTTTGCAAATTATGTTATGTCCTATTGGGAACAGCAGTATATAATGAAAGGGGTGTATTCAAGTCAGAACCAATATTATACTAGGTTTTTGGATGTCCTGTTTATTGTATAGAAGGATTCTGAACCTGAGCTCAAACAATTTCTTGAGTACATAAATACTACGGTGAATTTTTTAAAAATGTACCTGTACATATAGTTGAACACATATTACCTATTAGATATGGATTTGACATTTAATATAGGAGAAAAAAAGTTGAAGTTGACTATTTACAGGAAGCCCACCTTTTCAAATTCCTATTTGGAATATAATAGCTGGCACCCGTTCCATCAGAACAAATCAATTGTAAAAGGGAAAATGGTTCAGGCTGCCAGGATGGTTAAGGAATTTATTAATGAACTGCAGTTTATTAAACAGCTTTTTAGTAAGAGAGGGTACCCACATGAATTGCTAAGTCAAATAAGTGAAGAAGTAAAACAGAAGCATATGGTAGGCACATATAAGCCAATTTTTGCAGGTGTGAGTGGTATCGGTGCAATGTCACATATTAAAAGGGAAGGTGGTTTAAACAATGATTTTTGCTTGAACTTTAAAACAACATACAATTGGGATACCTGTAACATAGTTGATATTGTTCAAAATAATTGGGAAATTTTGAAATATGATCAAAATATAGGGCAGAGGGTAAGAAAATTACCCAAGATAGTTCACAAAAAGGATAGATCATTTAAAAATATTTTGGAGACTGCTGCTTATAGAAGTAGTGGTATCAACCATAGAATTAAATGAAATTATAAGTGTAGGATGTACACATTTTGTCCAAACATTTTGGAAACAGGTGATTGTTATAAGTTAAAGGGTACATCCATATACATTATTGGGCATTTTAATTGTAGGCTCAATGTAGTATATGTGGCAAAGTGTCAGCAATGTCCTATATTTTATGTAGGAAAAAACAGTAGGTATTTTAAGAATAGAACTGCTGAACATTTACTGGATATTAAACATGGTAGGATGATCAATGCCTTATGTAGGCATATTAGAGAGCATACTGGTCATGAATTTAAGCTTTTGGTAATTCAGCAAATTGTTAAGGATTCTCAAAGGAAGCGATCTGGACATACAGTTAGATATTTGTGAGTTAAAATGGCAGTTGCGTTTAAACGCAACAGAGTGTCCAGGCATTAATGAAGCCACTGCTATTACTTGTGTTTTAAAATTGAAAAATCTTTTAGGTTAGAATATGTATTTAGACATACATACATATATATATATATATATATATATATATATATATATATATATATATATAAATTTTTTTAGTGCATATTTATAATGTATTTGTTCAAATACATTTTTAATGTATTAATTATGTTTTAAATGATGTCAACTAAAATTGTTTGTATAATTAATTAATTGTATAATTGTTTTAATGATGTGTTATATAAGGGCTGGGTGGGGATGTATAGATTGCTCTGAGGAAGTCCCTATGAAGTGGGAAGAAAGCGCTTAACTGTGAGTAAAGGTTGTACTCTTCTGTGCTGTACTTTTTTTGGTTCTACAGCTTTACTGCACTGCCCTTCCATCTTGTCTCCTGGATGCATAGAATATCCGTCCTCCTCCTTACCATCATGCCATCCACTTCTAAGTTGCGCCTTGAATCTACAGCGAGTATAGTACTTCTTAGCTCATGTTTGGCAGGGTGATTGGTTTTACATCCAGCTTTTGGTCAACCAAGCTATCCCAGCTAACCCAAGCTAGGAAAATAGACACTGGACAGTCAGTAGCTTATTGACCAAGGGCTGCTGGACATTAAGACAGGCACGCACTGGTCAGTAAGGGTATATGCATCCCTCCCACCATCAGCATAGGTCGCTGGCATAGGGCAGTATAGGCTGGATCCTCAACCAACTTATCAGTGGAAAATACTTATGCCCATTTGAAGATAGCAGTCAACACAACCGAATCATCTGAAACCATATCTTACTCCATACAGTAGCTAGCCCTGGCACTGTGCATAGTCTATCATGACAATATTGGGCACCATACATACCCAAAGTGCTTGGTTTATACAACTCTTCTCCTATATCACACAATGCAGAGTCTATGCTGCTGCACACAGCTCCATTCTTTGTTGAAGTTGATACACTCAGCATGTTTTTTGTTTTTTCAGAGGTGGGAGGTACCTCACAGAGACACAAGGAGAACATGCAAACATCAAAGAAGCATTGGCCAGAGGTCAGGCTTGAATCTTGTCCCTTCTGCATGGTTTTTGAAGACCTTCATCATTATGCCAGCTGGTGTCCTTTGATCTGTGATGGATACAAAAAGCTACATTGCAGCAGTTTCATATCCTTTCCTTTGGTTTTACGTAGAATTTTGAAATTTTTCAAACAATGCAGTGTATAACATATACTGTATATCACCATGCATATACAAAACCTTAATATGAAATTCATCTAATAAAATACTCACTTAAAACTATGTATTTTGGAGGGAACAAGTCCAACCCTCTCATCCTCCTAATTATATATTTCCAGCCCAAGATTTATCACTTTACAAATGGAATATCTTCTTATGTTAGTTTTGGTACTAAAAAGTCTAACCACAATTTTGCACAATAAGAAATTTGTTACTTTTTGGTGGAGCCCCTATCTGTACCTCTGTTAGCCATTTCTGCAGATCATTCCATGTTATGATAATTATTGTTTGTGACTAAATGTTTTCTAATGTTTTGATTTAACCATGCTTGTTTAATCATTTAGTCATGCTCACTACTATCTGCTCTATTATTCCTATATAGGTAAATCCCATCAGACATATCCTTAGTAAAGACTCGTATATCTATGTCATACTACAAGAGGCCAGGTTTTTCAAGCCTGTCTTTATATGTTATTTCCTTTGTCACCAGCTGACCTTGTCTGCATCCTGTTCATCTGTGAGACCCCTTTCTCCTTTCAAGACTTGTAGAGTTGCATGTATTACTTTGTCTGTTGCCTTGGATGGGCCTAACAAAGGGGGATCATCAGTGTATGATGTTTTTTTGAACACAAACCCTAACATGAGGATTTTTTCTACTTGTACCTTGTCATACTGAGCCCAGTGTTACATGATTTTAAAGAAATAACCCATAGATCCCTGTCGTAGTCTATGTTCTTGAACCTGCTGAAAGTAAAATGGCACCCACCTGGTGCATTGCCATGTACTTTGGAGCACTTAAGTAGATCAGCTGACTCTCTGACCATGTGACAAACCTTTTCCCAGACATTGCCAGCCTTGAGCCATGCCATTTTACAACCCTGTAATAGTCTGCAATAATAGTGACACAGTTTGTATACTCTAGGTGAGGTTAGAGAAGAAAATGAAGGCATAACATTTACTAAAATCCAGATCCCTCACATCCAGGAAGTGATCTTTCTCTACTTCCCTGTTTATTCTCTATTAGAAACCAATCAGATTTTGTAACTGGAAATACCTTTCCCCTGTGATTACAAGGTAAAATATGTGATAAGGCATATTCTTATACACGAATATCCTAAGCATTGATTTCTGAACTATTTCCATTGTTTTTCCACTAATGAATCAGGCTCAGTGGTCTCTATTTCTTTAGGGGTCTCTTTGTGCCATCTTTTAGGTATACTATTCAGTGCTATTCTCCAATTTCCTAGGTGCAATACTTCAGTAAGAAGACCAGTGAAGAACTCTGTCTGTTGATCATTTTATGTCCCCCACCCCACTTGAGTATCCTGGGAAGCCTGTATAGATGCATAGATTCTCAGATATTCTAAAGACACTAATTCTTATGACTATTCTTGTCTTGCCATAGCCATCATCAGGCTGTACTTTTTTCTATTAGGATGGTCATACCTGGAGTACTTTTTATGGATTTTTGGATACCCGTCCAGTCACTTACTTTATGTTAAATGAGGACAGTAAGTTGCACTGCTTAACATGCAAGGGAAGCATATTCTTGACAATTTGGAGGTGGTCATTTAGAAACTTCCTCTCCACTGTGTTTTATTTATCTCTTGGTGAAGATTTAGTTCCCTGGTTTTGGTACTGGTGGAGATATTGAACTGGCAGATAAACAGAAGGTCCAGAACATTCAGGTATCTAAAAGCATGGAAAGCAAGACTACAATCTCAATTCAAAGTTGTAAAATACAAGAAATAAAGGAATATAAGCTGGAAGCTCAGGGACCTTAGGTCTGTCATCTTTTTGGTTAGGAATCCTTGGGGTCTTTCTGTTTGATATATTTAGTGATATACATTAGAAGGTGGTATTATACACAATAAGTTAACTGTTGAATGCTGAGTATATGGGAGTGATTATGTTTTTAGGTTTTGATGGTATTCCTTTGGGCAATCAGCTGGAATAAATGAAGGAATTACTGACAACCAGCACATGATGGTCAAAATAGAGATGTCTTCAAATCCACTCTTTCTCTTTATTTTAAGCAGTCCCCCTGGCTACTCACTGCATCTTCTGTCCTGCCTCTAAGAACAGTATCATACCTTCCATTTCCTTGATGATTACTAGTGAAAAACACTTCATTAGTGAACAGCATGGGGGTTGAGTCATTCCTATTTCCCATACCTCTTCATGATAGATACTTTAATTATTCTTTATAGCCTTTCCACTCCAATGCATTTTTGTCAGATATTAATACCCTTGCCTCGGGCAGTCTCTATTCCACTACTTTTCCATAGCTGCCTCCCCTTTCACTCTTTGATCTCACATCCAGTCATTGTAATTGGCTTTAATTTTCTTTTTTTTTTTTTGCGTGGCCAGTGACAACTAAACAAATTTATGCCCCATATTTGCGATGGAGCCTTAACTTGGAGATTATTTTTATAATATCCTTTTGAAAAAGTGAAAAAGAACTAAATTAATGAGCATCCCTTCCTACTTCCATATTTTACCCACAGTAAACCCTTCTAGACGGCATATCTCAATTAAGCTTTTTTTTTTATCTTTTATAGAATTCTCCAGTCTGCCAGTAGTAAATGCATCTCCATAGTTTATGCTCATAAGGAGCTATATACTTAAAATTTTAGATCCAAAGACTAAAGTGTTCAATTCAGTGCCAGATTTAGGTACGGGAGCAGGGGCGTGTGTCACCCTCTTTTTCCCTATTAGAACCCTTGTTCTTCACTTTTATTCAAATCGGAAAAAATATACCTCCTAAATGGTACATTTTCCACTTTCGACTTACAATTTTTTTTTTTTTTTTTTTTTTTTTTTTTACTGAGTTGTGGAAAATAAAATGCACTATGTTCTGTTGAAAACAGAAAAATGTTCTGCCAAATGGTAAATTTTTTAAGTTTCAGCTTCAGTGGGTGCATTTTCTTTTCATCACAATGAATCATAGACTGTCACCAATTGCCCCTACTCAAATACATCGGAGATGAAATTGGATGTTGCAGTCAAGTGATATTTTATATCCGCCTAAATTGCTCCTCAACTGCATCTCCATCTTAGTTGAGTCAGGTGCATTTTGGTGAAAACGTCTAGAATCATTTGTTGTGTGGGAAACAATCTAATTATTTTAATCCTGGATTCCATGACTATTTGTTGGACAAGCTACTTTGCAGAGTTCCAAACTCCAGCACCAATGAACTGCTATTCACATGAGAAGTATTAATTTTGTTTTTTTAAATTCTGATTTGAAGGTGCCAAAGGAGTACAGTTGAAAGAGTACCTTCTTTGGCGCATCAGTGATCACTGAGAATAACAGTCGATCACTATCACCAAACATTAGAGTTTTATATGCCTTATTGTTCAGTATTAACTTTGTACGTGAGATGGGAAATGTTTTAAACCTGACCCTGACTTTCCTTTGTCTCTCCATTATTTTATTTACTCATCTGTTGTGCTTGAGCAAGAAAAGTCAAGAGCTTTGATGTTCCTACATATAATCAAAGATGGATGAAAATCTTGAATTCGACAATGTTTTTGTCTTCTTCGCCTACAAAACAATATGGAAACTGCATGAAGCTGAGAAACAATAAAACACCTTATACAGTAGTCTGTTAATTTAATCTTAAGCATTTTGCTTAATGAAAATGAATTGTGGCTAGTTTCTGAACAACTTTTTTTGTAAAACACTACTAAAGTCTAATATGTTACCTTATCATATTATAAAGCACAATCCCCAATCTCTCTTTTGTTCTCATCTCTCCATCTCACTCACACATGCGTGTGCACACACACACACACACACACACACACACACACACACACACACACGCACATGCACATGCACACACGCTTGCAAATACTATTCTTAAATAGTACCTTTTTCCATTCGGTTTCCAGTCTAAACTCTAAACTTTTGCATTCAAGGTCCAAATGGCAGAAAAATGTGACACAATATATTCTGTTCTTTCTTTTCTCATATAACAACTTTGAGAAATAGCCTTTATTATGTTATTAACCATCAAAATGTAATATTTTCTTTTTGTTAGCTTGGTTATGCATACTTGTAGTTGCTGTTTATCAAATGTGTGTCGCTCTGTGTGTGTGTGTGTGTGTGTGTGTGTGTGTGTGTGTGTGTGTGTGTGTGTGTGTGTGTGAGCTGTGAGAACTGTTCAGATGAACTTGTTCTGTGAACTGTATAAAATAGATCAACAAAATACTTAATTCTGACAAAAGAAGAGGGAGGGTTACCAATTTTCACTAAATATGATTAAACAGAGGTGCAAAACTGCAAGTAAGGAAGGCAACTGTACATATTCATTTAATTGCTGTGCTTGGTCTTAAGGTCAGTGATTGCATTAATGTTGACTTACGTTTTTTAAACCTGGATAGTGATTGAGTTAGAATGGGCTGAGCAGTTCTTTTTTCCAGGTAAAATAATAATAAAAGAATAATGTGTAAAACATTTACATTTACTGATGTGACAAAATATAATGATTCTGAAACCATTTTTCTTTTTGCTTAATACTGTATACCATGTTGCTGGAATTATGTTTTAACTTGAACATGTTTATGCAAATCAATTCACAATGTCTGTTTATTATTTAAAAAAGTGTTAATGTTATACAAATATTTATAATAAAACTGACTGTATGAAATAACTAATAGAACTAATGGAACTCTGCTGAATTAACTGTATCTAATATTTTTAATTCTTTCAACTCGTGGAAAACAAAATAAATAAAAATCAGATATTATAACGTACATTACATTATAAGGTTTTGAGGAAAAAGGGGGTGATAGCTGCTCAGTGAACAGTCTTCCCCATCACGGGTTCCCCAATTAAGAAGACAGCATGTCTTCAAAAGAGACATAAAGACTTGTATGAGCTTGCAACATTTTACGGAGTCTGCAAAGGGGCTTTTATCTTACTAACTAATTAAGCCTGATGGGCAAAGGGAAAAAAAAGAACAGATTGGCAGGAACATCCTAAGAGTGCTGAATGTTTAAGAGCTCTACTCATATGTACACAAAATATCTGAAATTATAAAAAACAAAAACATATTAATATTTTCTTATACGTAGAAATCCATAACTTTTACATCTGAATCATTATCTTTCACCTTCACCATTCCTTCTCAAACAAATTTTGAATCCCTCTACTATCCACACACACACACACACACATATATATATATATATATATATATTTATGTAATATATGTCTGTGTGTGTGTGTATGTGTATGTGTGTGTGGGTGTGTATATATATGTGTGTGTGTGCGGAGGGGTGTAAACATCTTACTCCGAGCTATTAGTGGAAACTGAATATTAAGTTTTAGTTTATGTCTGTGGTTTTCATCACTACTATATTTTTAATGTCTTTTTCCCCTGTATTCTAATATACTCCTGATCTCTTCGACCCTGTGAAAGAATCATCTCATAGTGTGCCTCGAGTTTACAAATAAATGTAGTCCAAGAAAAATCCTATAGCCAATGGGATCCATTGGGAGGGGAATGCACCCAACAGTATGTTTAACAAAACCCGTAAACTGTTGGCGATGGAATGCCAAATATCACTGTCTTTGTTTCTCACCTCCTCTTTGCAAAGTAATTATTTACATGTGATTCTTCAAATTTATTTCTGTTCACTAACTTATCTGCATAGCACATTGCAGTCAGACATGTCTCTTACTACATGACCTACCCAAACATTAAACAAAGTTGAGAAACAAGAACAGTTTATTAAATTGCTCAAACCCGTTTCTTTGCCAATTTAATCATATGCAAAATATACAATCACAGGGACTATTTCTGTGTCTCTCTATCTCTAGTACACACACACACACACACACACACACACACACACACACACACACACACACACACACACACACACACGTATAAATTATTATTGTGAGCTGCTGTCATTACTGATCTGTGGTGAAAGTTTTAGGTTGTGAATCTGTTAGTTAAATATTGAATAACACATTTTATAAGTCACATTAATAATACATTGTAGAGACCATAAAATGTGAACACTTCACAGGTTTTGAGAAATTTCTACACTGCCCACTCAGCATAAAATAAAATCGCCTAGCATGGGCATTATGGGACAGATCAATATTAAAATAATATGATTCTTTTTAATAAAATGTGTTTTGAATATGGACGTTCATTCCAGAACTTTATTAGTCTGCAGGTTTTTTGCCAAGCACAGAAAAAAAAGCACACCTGAGCTGGTGCAATAGCTATGCTTCCAGGAAATGTTAGTTCTGTAGAGGAACCTTTGTGGCCTGTAGGCTTAAATAGTTAATGAAATAAAAATCACATGACATGCAACACACAATATATAACATTAAAAAGTCACAAATTATTTTTTTATTAGAGTGATAGCTGCAATGTCAGTTCATGCCCCTTCTCCCACACACACACAGGCATGTGCACACCCACTGAAACTGATTTCCTTTTGAAACATGCTGCCTCAGTTTTGATTCCAAGAAGAATCGGCAAAAGTTCTAGATGTAATTCAGCCCTCTTGGGCTCCTTGATGTTGTTGTTGTCTTTCGACTTTTCACGGTTAGGGGTCGCCACAGCGGAACTCCGGTCCGCTAATGATTGGCAGTAGATTTTGACAAATGCCGAGGTGCCAGCTCGACGTTCAACCTTCAACAAAGGCACGCCAATTTACGCATGTCTTTCGAATGCCCACCCAACCATGGGGAGGACATGCAGACTCCACACAGAAGGCACTCCCCACACTTCAGCTGAGAATCGAACGGGAGAACTTATTGCTGTGAGGCAACAACGCTACCACTGCACCACCGCAGAATACACTCTTGGGCTCCTTGATACTAACACCAAATTACTTCTGCCGGTGCACTCCAGTTACTACACCATAACAACTTTACTCCAAGTGCACTGTCTGGCTTCACTTCATTATGATACTTTATTTATTTGGGCTCCTTGATACTCACACCAAATTACTTCTGCCAGTGCACTCCAGTTACTACACCATAACAACTTTACTCCATGCACACTGTCTGGCTTCACTTCAGTATGATACTTTATTTATTTTATTTTTATTTTACATTACATTTGATAACCAGGAAAGTCCGACTGGACACAGGTCCATTTTCAGTGAAGGCCCGGGGAGAAAAGCTCCAAGAACATACATTCACAATATCATACAGATTTTGAATTAATTTTTCCTTTGAGGTAAAACTAACATTTCAATGAAATGACAGCATATTGCACACACTCAAAGTAAATAAGAACATCATTAGGTAGGACATTACATTAAACATTCCAAATATGACAAGCTATATATAGCCAGCCAGTGGTTATTGGACTTGTTGGAAATGTAGTTGGTAGTGATTTTTTGGAGTTAAAGACATTTCATTGCCTGTGGTCATGCTTGGACTGTGGATAGGGTGAGAGAATAACAATTATTATTGTGGTGTATGTGAGTTAGTTGTAATCTAAGTTTTTTATCTTAGGGTGAGACTGGAGCATAGCCTGTTGTTCATAAAGTGAATGTTAAGGAGTTTCTTAAATTGAGTAGTAATGTTGTTGGTTATTAGATGGGTAGGGAGGGAGTTCCATAGATTAGATATTGAGTAGCTGTAGACAGCTTTTCCTGCCTCATTGTTAAATTTGGTGACCTCTAGGTGAGTTTGGGTGCTAGATCTCAGGGTTCTAGTTGTGGTGTGGGGATGTATAAGATGTTGACGAGAGCTGGGATTTTGAGTGATTTAATATTTTGTGTGCTAGTGAGAGCTGATTTAATTTCAGTAATAGAGGGAGTTCTAACCAGTTAGGCTTGTTGAGAGAGTCACAGTGATGTGTTTTGTAAGGTGATTCTTTGGCAAATCATCTTAGTATAGCAGGGTTCAAGTTTGCTTAGATCCATTTTACAAAGGTTTGTGAGCACAGGGGAAGCATAAAGCAAGGTAGATAGCAGATGTGTCCTGGCGATTGTTGTTTTAGATTGCTTTGAGAGATGGTGTTTGTTACGGTAGAGCAGTCCAAGTTTTTTGTGAACTTTTTTATGGTTTGGGCAATGTGCAAATCAAATCTGAGGTGGTTGCCTATTTCTACACCTAGCAGTTTGGTGTGGGTGGATAGGGCAATGACAATTTTGTTGTTGGAGGGGATGGCAAAGTTGTCAGGGATAAGGATCTATGAGAGCTGAAGAGGAGTACTTTTGTTTTAGTTGGATTAAGAATGAGCTGGTGATTGGTAAACCACGTTTCGGCTAGTGAGAAGCATTCTTGTGTTAGGGAGAGGAGGTGATCGAGTGAGGGGGCTGCACAGATTATAGTGGTGTCATCTGCATATTGGACAATGGAGGCTTTAGGTGTGGTGGATGGGAGTTGATTGGTGAAAAGAGTGAAGAGTAAGGGACCTAAGATGGAGCCTTGGGGGACCCCTATGGAAACAGGCAGTAGGGAGGATATTTGGCTCTGCCATTGTACTGTCTGTTGCCCGCCTGACAGATAGCTCTTGAAACATGTAATAGAGGAGGTACTGAGGTTTAAGGCAGAGAGTGACTGAAGAAGTTTGAGGTGGTTAACCATGTCGAATGCTTTTGATAAGTCTAAGATCAGCACTGCTTTTTACATAA
Source organism: Protopterus annectens (assembly GCF_019279795.1). Lineage (NCBI taxonomy): Eukaryota > Metazoa > Chordata > Ceratodontiformes > Protopteridae > Protopterus > Protopterus annectens. The sequence goes on from NC_056748.1 coordinate 212,964,647, forward strand.
GAAGGGTATCCCTTTTGTGGCTATTTAAATTGACTAATCCCTGGGCTTTAAAACTAAGTTCCTAAGGGGGCCTAAAAGTAGACAGTCCTAAAAGAGACCATCTTTTCAATACAAAAAAGGTATCCTTTCATGGTTGTGCAGAATTAAACTTAACAGTTTTGGATGTCAGTAGCAGTGTGTTACTGTGAAGTGAGGAAATACTGGTGGTATTGTTCTTCAGCAGATAACCATAGGGGATGAGTGCCAATTCCCAGTGGAGAGTGGAATTGACAACCCTAGCTATTAAAAAAAACAAAGCAAAACAAAACAAGAAAAGCACTAAAATGGGCTACTAAAACTGCGGTCTAGTTTTTACCCCCCACCAGCAGCCCCCCCACACACACACATTTACACTTGTTTTTGCTTGGGACAGGAGACTTGTCTTGTGTGGCCAGCTGTTCTAGCTGCAAAAGAGAGAGTAGGTGGATGAAGGGGATTCTAAAGTAACATGTGCAGGGTTTCATTTAATTTGTAAGACTGTAATAAATAGTGATGAAAATATGTAAACCCGCAGACTGAAGGGAAGCGAAAGAGTACTTATTAAAGTAATGATGTTTTTAAATTAAGTAGTTCAAACAGATGGTTGCCGGATACAAAAGGGTGGACGTTGGGACAGGAGCTGAAGAATTAGTGACTGGCTTGTAGCCGGTGAAGGTGCATGTTTGTGGGAACTGGTTGAGTAGGTCCTAGTAGTTGGTTTAAGGGTTTAGGAACTGGTGGGTGATAGGTAGATGTATGGGTGCATACAATGTGTAGGAAAATAAATGGAAGAAACTGAGCTGCCACACTGAATACTGTTTCAATCAAACTACTGATCAATAGTTCTGTCATCCAGGCATCACTGACATCAATTAGATCATTACAAACAGTTTTGATTTAAACTAACCATTACATTGATTGTATTTTTTAAATACAGGGAGGTAAATGCAGTGCTATATTATTAGTATGTATAGATTGTCAAGTTTTACGTAAGAATATGGTAAGAGATCTTGCTAATAGTTGTTAGGATGTTGAAAACTTTTAGATTGTTATCTTCTTTATAAAGCTTGACTTTTGTGGAGATGCACAAGAACACATACATACTGAGATCCCCTCAGTAGGGGGTAAGAAAGAGTGGTATTCATTAAATCCTGGCAGGGAGGGTAATTTATCATTGGTCTGAAATCATGTTTCAATGCTGTTGTGCTCAAATGTAGTTTGGGACAAATTAAGTTGTCCCGGTTCCATGAATAAGGGTAAAGGGGTGCGGGGAGGGTATAGAGGTAGGAAGTAAGGTGAAGAGTTGTAGTTGGATAGGATAATGGGATTGTGGTGGTGAAAGGGTTAAAGAGAGAGGGAGATGTGAAAGGAAGTGAGGTAGAGTAAAAGAGGGACTTATGACAGGATTAAGTGCAGGGCCGGCCTTTGCTGATATGGTGCCCTAGGCGAAGTAGTGCTCCGGCACCCCTTAAGCCCCACCCACGTCATGCTCATGAAACACCGCTACGAGCCATGCCCACAGGTAGGTCACTCCCCAAAAAAGCCACTCCAGTCATTCATTCCTCAAGAAAGCCAGTCCAGTTATTTCCTTTAATTATTTAAATACATTGAAGAAAAGATACCTTGTAATGTAGTTTAAACTGCAAGTGAAGATGGAAATTTCCTTTAATAAACCTGCTTTATCTGTTGCTCCTTCACACATACTTTACTATAAAAGTCATGTCTTCTATATGTGCCTTAGTTCAAAGTGTTGCTTAGGTTAATCTAAACAGTTTAATTTACTCTGGGTAGGCTAGCAAACCTTACAGCTCAGGAAAGTAGAATAGAAACCTCTCTCCTCCCTTTGTACAGAAGCTTAAGCTAGAATAGCACAAACACAGCCATTTGATAAACAATGCAATCTTCCAATGAAAACAGGCTTAGCATGAACAGTACAATTCTCTGCCACTGAAATTACATGAAAACCCATATTTATAGAAAATGCAACTGGTCAGTGGAGGATTAAGTTTACATTTGGGCTGTTTTCAAAACAGACTCCTTGCACACATTTTTATATATCGTTATATGTTACATTGGATCTATCTCCTCACATGCGACACACACCATAATCCCGAGCAACAACAAACAAAACATCCCCGGTCTTGGCCCCAGCCCCACCTAACCCTAAACCTCAACTACCCTAAACTTCACACCCGCATACTCGCACCCAACTAACTTCTAACTCCCTTAACCCTAACCACCCACAAACTTCACAGGCACCACACTTTACTACTCGCACCTACCCCGTCGTTACCTACCGCATACATCCACCCGGGTTTTGATCCGTCGTCGGTCTTCTCCGTTTTCGATCTTCTGGCGTCGGTGTTCTCGCTGTCGGCGTTCTGACTTGTCGACGTAGTCAGATAGAACCGTTACATTATACACATACTCTTTGGTTAAAATAAGTCAATAAATAGTGAACATCACAATTTACAACTTAAAAAAAAGTAATCAGTTTAGTTATACTTGCCACAAATAACTGTCCAGTCATTTTTTTTATAAAGTGTGACTGGTCAGAAATAACCAAATTCACACCATTGGCAGAAACAAGTCTCACTTGCAGACCCATAAACAAACACCACAGATGGCACATCAGATCAACTAAAGCAAGTTCAGCCAAACCATGAGATGCATCCAAAATTGTACATAAAGATCTGAGGATTACTAAAAGACCAAATATTTGTAGTAAATTATTCCATATTCTTGATATTCCGTAGTTACAAACCCATCTCCAATAGTAATAGTAATAGTATTTCACGACTATTTACAGAACCATAATATGCAATCTAGAAACAGAATGACTGGAAGTCAATTTAAATGACAAGATTTAAAACAAAAGTCTTTCAAAGCCTCCAATCTTACTATACTGTCTAGCTTCCAAAATGCCTTGAATGTCTTGACTGTTCATGCTACTCAAAGATTCCTCCTTTGCCAAACTATATTATGCCTGGTGAAGACAAGCTATTAATTTTGTTAGTAAGGTGTGTCTGATAGTTTGTAGTCTAGTATTTGATTTCCTCAATGACTGCAGCGGCTAAATACCCAGCACCTCCCTTGGGACGCCTGCCTGCCCCATATAGCCTGTAAAAGAAGGTGCAATATGACTTGCGGGAGTGAGTGGTTTATATGAGCTCACCAATCCCAGATGAAGGGACTGGTGTTATGCTTACAGCCAAAGTGCACCCTAGTGAATCCTGTAGCATGTGTCTTTGGCTGAAGGCAGATTTTAATTCATTTATTCATTCATTCAATAGCTGAGAGTGAGTACAGGTTGATGCTGTGGGTAGTGATGTTTGCAATGAATATATTCACTCTGGCAAGTTAGGGTTTCCCCTTTCTGTGCATACCTAAAACTCCCCCAACCCTAGATGCATTCATGATTACATGAAGACTGCGCTCAAGCTTTCATGCATCTTAAGGGAAGATTGGCAGTCTTAGACGTCACAGACTTCCAAGATCATTCTCTCCCTGGACAGTGAGGCCCACCCTCATCAGGATTCAGCCAGGGATGACTGGGAATAAGGGGAACATATCAATGGTGAGAAGATGGATACGAAAAATAATTCATCAGCATATCTGTACACTGGCTTGTTGAACGCTATCTCCACAGAACTGGGGACAGGAAAAGCACTATACAATACCCACTACCAACAGCAATGATGCAGTTATTGTTTTATTTGTTCTTCTTTTTATATTTACAGTGACTGAAGTAAGATTATGTGGCTAATAGCCGCAGCAAATTAAAATACCAGTATTTGCATTCCTTACTTTAATTATAATAAGATCTGTGTTAAGTGGAACCCAATTTAAGACAAATATTTGGCCTAAAATTCTTGCATAATATATGAGTATAAATGATAATTTCTTCATACTAATCTGATGTAGATTACATTTTTATTATAATAATAAAACTGTGATATCCTGGCTCCTGATACAATGACAGTAAAATTATTTGGTGAGATGTATTGAGACCCTATAGGAAAATAAATTATTTCTCAGAATCTACATATTTTGCAAAAAAAAAACATACGTCTCTCACTACTACTGTTCAACATTTCCATGTGGAAGACACCTGAGTTCTTTATACTTTTACTACCTTCCATTCTAAGAACATGGTCTGCAACATTGATTTTACTTCTGTTTTAATAACTTAAATTTATGGACTTGTATTAATAGTATACAATATCACATATGTCATTGTATTACCTACAAAAGAACATTACCCTATGCAGCTTGCAGCTTTCAGTTTCACATTTTCATACTCCTTCCATTTGTTTAAGCACACAGGAATCTAATAAAATTCTCATTCACAGTGTTGTATACAGAGTTGTCCCCCGTACCTTGGAATCAATGTAACAGTTCATTACATTTAGCATTCTCCTTCTATATACATGTTGACACATACCAAAAAAAAAAAAAAAACAAAACTGCTATGTTGTAATAATATTAAAGCAATAAAGCAGAAAATCAGGGTTTTTTAAACAAATATTACAATAAAACTTAGCCAAATAAGTTAGAAAAGTCTGTGGCAGCAAGATATAAATGCTACATTACATTTAACAGTAGCTAATTACAGTTTGATACAGTGTAAAACACTATGCAATACTGAAGGATAGCGCTATCAGCAACACGACAATCTTGTTACATTTGTATCATCCCTGCTTGCAGTTCAGTGTCTTCTAAACACACTTCTTTAAAATCAAAAGCATTTCCATTCAAAACTAACTCTCAAGAGTAAGATTCAACAGTGCAACAGTTAATTCCTGCATCTTACCTGGTGAGCATGCTATCACTAAGTCACGGGACAAGGGGGGGGTCAAGTAGTTAGAGTAGATAATTTAAAAATGGCGCCCTTGGTTCTAGGGGACTTATGTAGAAGTAGGCAGGATGTGAGGTTATAAGTCTGGGTAGGCTACACCAGAAAAACACAGGGTTTCTCAAAGTCACTCAGTATATATGAAAAAAATAGAGCAATGAGGCATTAAATGCGAAATAACTTTTTTTTTTTTTTAACTGTCCTGGCCAACCTGCAGCTGTTAAGTGGGAGGGCGCTCACTCCCCTCCCCCATAGTTCTGGCTTCCAGTTACACTTCAGCAGGGCAGGGTGCTGAGAAGAGCGCAAACTTTGTTAATTAAAACAAATAAAAACTGCACCCTTTAAGAGGCTGACCTTTATGGCGCCCTAGACGGTCGCCTAGTTCACCTATGCCTAAGGCCGGCTGTGATTAACTGTTAGGGATTAAAGGAAGTAGGCATATTTGGCATGAGTTGGTTGTGCAGTAACAACTAGCTTACGTCCAGATGACCTGTAGGTATTGCGGATGCAGGTAAGCCTTGGATGGCGGGGAGAGAAGGGGTTAAGTTAACTGGGTCAGTTCCCTCCTCTCTCTCTTGGTGTTCTCTATATTGACTACATTAATGTGGGGATGGAGTCTGGGAATATAGGTTGCGGGACAGAACTTACTGGCAGGGATGGGTGAAAGAATACTGAGAGCAGAGTGTGTGTGTGTGTGTGTGTGGTGTGTGTGTGTGTGTGTGTGGGTGAATGGTTGGGGGGTAGTGTCGGTGTGAGTGGTGCTCAGCTTACCTGGGTTCTGGTGAGATTCTCCAGTGGTCCAGTAGGCTTGTGGTTGTCCGGTGTCCTGAAGGATTTGTTCATGGTTGAGGCCATCCAGGTGGTCCAGTGGTGGCTCTGGCTGAGTGGTAGGGATGGTCACAGTGGTTGGGGTCTTTGTGGTTATCTGGTGCCACTGAGGTTGCTCCCAGTCATCCATGTGTCTCTGGGGATTTGTTGGGCCCTTCGTGCCTTTTCCCCTTTGGGCCATGTGGTTGAGTAACATCTATGTGGGTAGGCCAGGTCTGTCATTACCTCCTTCCCATTTGGGACCATTTGGTCAGTTAGGATCCATGTGGCTGGGCCGGGTAATCCATCAAGAAAAAAGGAAAAGTGTTCTTCCAGTGGTTGTGGTAGGCTGTGGGGTGTTCATTGTCATAATCCCGTCCCATGAGCATTGTGGGTAGTGGCGAATCATCTTCTCATGCTCCCTGGTGGGTTTGTGGGCTGCTGTGTCCTTTCTTTGGTCCCCGGTGTTGTTTCTCAGGTTTTGTTAAGAAAATGTTCTCCTGGTTATCGTGGTAGGCTGTGGGGGTTTGATCACCGCAATCTGGTCTCATCAGCTTTGGGGGTAGTGGCGGATGATCTTTTCATGCTCCCTGGTGGGTCCGTGGTTTTTTGTGTCCTTTCTCTGGTCCCTGGTTTTGTCCATTTTTCGGGATGGTTGTCGTGGCCTTGGTGGGGTCCCTGTATCCTTGTTTCAGTGGTGGTAGTGGTGGGAAATCCTTTTCCCTCCCTAGTGGTTTCATGGGTAGCTTCTGCCATTGTTTTCGGCCATTGGGTCCAGGCGCCGGTTTGTGCATGCGCACTGCTGTCCTTGGCCGAAACCTCTCTGGATTGCCATTCTGGGAGGAAAAGGTAAGTGTTACAGGCTCGGCTGTGGTTGAATGGTGCTAGGATTGGGTGGCTGGTATGTAGGTATAAAGTTATATGTGCAGGATTATTTATTTATTTAATATATTTTTTTATATAGATATATATGGGGAGGGACATTTATAGATGAGTGATATTCTAGTGTTAGGAAGGGGTTGCAAGCTGTTGGAGGTGTAGCTGATTGGGTGTGCAGCTTAAGGGTGAAGTGTGTGCCAGGCAGCAGCATATTTTAATGTATGGGGAGATATGAGTGCATTAGTTAAGTAATTACACTGTGCGATTAGTAGGTTAGCTATGCAACGGGTGGTTTTCGGCTGCAGAGTATAGGTAAGTAGGGGAGTTGGCAGAGTGTGGTTAGGGCAAGGCAACACTAGAAGTTGGAGGGGAGTAGGGCAGTCGGGTTTGTGGAACAGTTTTAATACTGTGTTTCTCTTTTACAGATGGCTAAATTATCAGAACTAAGACAGCGATGGAAGCTATTGTGGCCCAAGCGGAGGAGTTTTTCCAGGAGGCGGCAACATCTGAGGTGGTACAGGGACCAGAACAGACCCCAGGTTGGAAGAGACGGCGCACAGCAGTGAGAACCCCGCCTCGAGGGGAAAAAGCAACAGGCATCGCAGCAGGCAGTAGCAATGGATACACTGGTTTCCAGTAGGTCTCAAGAAGGTGCAGGTAATGGTTTAACTATGGCAGTATTGTCTGGGGAGCTAGGGGTTGAAGGTTGTGGTGGGGGGAGGGATGACAAAGACTTGTCAGTTGGGGACCATGGGGGTGGTGTGCAAGGAATAGAGGAGGCTCAGAGACAACTAGCACAAGGTGCCAGGTACCCAGTTAGAGATGCGACGGGGTGGCTGTTGGTTTTGGGGACAGTTTGGTCTTGGGCTCAGAGGTAGGCTCTGACTTTGGGCTGTGGCCGGGGGACTGGTTCGCTACCCAATCTTTGGGACAAGGGACAGGAGCATTTTTTCTGACTCCGTACATTCCGGGCTCAGTTAAGGAAAAAAATTGGAAATGAGAGTATTTGGATTTGTTTGAGCTGATCAATGCAGAAGGGGTCCAATGGCTAGTGAAAGCAGAGTCCTCTAATAGCAAGGACCTGTTGGCGGCTTTAGCGGCATTGGGAGGGCAGAGGGTAGGTAAACTTCGCCCTAGGACATGAGATAATTGGGTGGTTGGCTTTATTTATTTTATGGCAGTGCAGCTGGAGAAGGATGGGTCTTTGGCCCTGCTGCTTCTAGGCTCTTTCCTTACCATCCTTCAGGCTCAACAGTTAAGGCCGGGTAATGCTTGGCTTTGGTACAATCAGTGTTTCCGCAAACGGAAGGCTGTGGACCAGTCACTCTGTTGGAAGGTGTGTCATCCAGATCTATGGTTGGCTACGATGATGGATAGTCACCGTGGCTTTAACAGAAGGTTGAGTGGGGCAGAAGCAGTGGGTGTGTTTTGGTCTTTTAATAGTGGTTCCTGTTCATGGGTGGGGTGCAAATTCACACACGTTTGTTCAAGATGTGGAGGGAGTCATTCGGCTGTTGGCTGTGGTTGGCAAGACCTGTCCACCTGGAACTCTAATGTTATGGGTCATGAGGGTGGATTTGGTGGGCAAGGCTTTCAACCAGTACAGGGGAGGGGTAATTTTCATGGGTCCCGGTGATTTGGACTCAGGTTCTTTAGAAGCAATAGAGGAAGGGGTGCCATTCCCCATTAAGGTGGAGGTTCTCTGGGATATGCTTCATTGGTTTCTGGGTCTGGCCATCAAAAATTTGATAATAAAGGATTTCAGGGGGGGGGGGTTCCTATAAAGTCCACCATGGGAGGGAGTGGGGGGGGTTGCAAGAATCTGTGATCTGTTCAAGGTAAAGAGGACATCTTGGAGGTTTTAGTGGAGAAAGAGTGTTGGGCAGGGTGATTATTGGGTCTTTTTGACAGTCCGCCTTTCAGTGCTTACAGGGTGTCACCCTTGGGGTTGGTGCTGAAGAAATGGGCGGGGGAATTCAGATTGATACATCACTTGTCTTATACAGAAGGGAATTCAATAAATTATTTTATTGCAGAAGGGGAGGTTAGGGTGTTTTCCCTTCCTTAGATGATGCAGTGAAAGTGATTAGGGAATTTCAGGAGCCATGGTTGGTTAAGTTTGACATTGAGTCAGCTTTTCAATTGCTGCCTATTAGGAGGGAGGATTGGCCACTACTGAGGATGTGGGTAGGTGATAAGTACTACTTTGATAAATCTATGCCTAAGGGTTGTTCAGTGGCATGTACGACTTTTGAGAATATCAGTACAGTACTGCATTGGATTTGGCAGCAGAGAGTGGGAACCCAAAAGGCAGTGCATTATTTAGATGATTTTTTGTTGGTGGGCAAAGGAAGGGTAGGAGCACAGGAGGGGTTGTGGGAGTTTACAATTATGTGTGAGGAGTTAGGGGTACCATTGGCTCAGCATAAGATGGAGGGTCCGGCAAGAGCATTAGAATTTCTGGGATTAACAGTTGATGTGGAGCAGGGACTGTTTTGCCTACTTGAGGATAAAATAGAGAGGCTTAGGTCAGCTATTCGTTTGGTGTTGGGTAAGAATAAGATTCGGATTCGTTCAGTTATGGAGTTTTGGGACTTTTGAATTTTGCCTGTCGAGCGGTGCACCTAGGGCGAGCTTTTTGAAGCTCAGTGGCATATTTGTTGAAAGGGGGACAGAGCAAACACCATTGGGTCAGGGTGACCCAACTGGTGCGGGAGGACTTGGTGTTGTGGGATGGGTTTTTGCAACAATTTAATGGGATATCCTTTTGGCAGTCAGACTGGGTGGGGCAGGAGGAACTTCAGTTGTTTACGGATGCAGCTGGGGGTGCTGGTATGGGGGCCTATTTCAGGGGTTGGCGGTTTGTGGCTGAATGGCCGCGGGATTGGAAGGAGGTATGGAAGCGGGATGTGGCCTTTCTAGAGTTGATGCCTATTTGGGCAGCTTCTGTGGTGTGGAAGGAGCGTTTGAGGAGCAAAAGTGTAGTTTTTCACTCTGACAATATGGCTGTAGTGAGGGTATTACAAAAGAAGATAGCTAAGTCGGGTTTGTTATTGTTGGTATTACGTAAACTGGTTTTGCAGAGCCTCTTAATAAATGTTTCCTTTACAGGAGTGCATGTGCCTGGCGTAAGGAATGAGATTGCAGTTTTGCAGGTTTCTAGGGTTGGTTCCATGGGTGGTGGAGGTGCCAGAAACCCTGCCAGAGGAAGTGTGGAATCCTGGGCCGATGTAGCCAGGTGGTTGGTACAGCATTCCTGGGCCCCTTCTATGAGGAAGGCATATGGTAGGGCTCTTTCTGATTTTAATCAGTTTATTTTACAGCTGTCAGATGAGGAAAGGAGTATGGTCGGAGGAATTACTATTGCGATATGTAGCTCGTACTTGGGGGCTAGGCAAGACTTTGCAGGCAGTTAAGGTGGATTTGGCTGCAATTAGCATTTCCACTAAGGTAGCAGAGTTGCAGGATTTCACTAAGTCTTGGATATTAGGGCATATGTTGAGGGGTTGGGGGAGAGTGGTGGTGGAAAGTAGGGATATTTGATGGCCACTTACAAAGGTTATATTAAAAGTTTTGTTGAGAGGGTTAGGTTTGTTTCAAGGGGGTCTTCGGATTACTTTATGTGTGGTGCATTATGTATATGATTATATTTTGGCACTTTCCGTATTTTGGAGTTGTTAGGCTTGTTATGTTGGGAGGATGTTATCATAGGGGAGGGTGAGGTTACTATTACATTAAGGAGGAGTAAGACAGATCAATTGGGAAGGGGATGTGTGGTGGAGGTGTCTAAATCTGACAGGAATCCTTGCCTTTGTCCAGTAATGTGGGCTAAAGAATTTATGAAGAGGTGGAAGGGGAGTCTGGATCAGTTAATTTTTTGTTCAATGGATGGGAAGGTGGTCTCGAGTAGTAGATTCATAACCTTGGTGAGGAGGGTTTTATGTTGCATGGGATTTCCGGTGGAGAGGTTTGCAGCTCACTTGTTCAGGATAGGTAGGGCCTCAGATTTAGCTAGAGCGGGTAGTTCCATTGAATTTATTAAGAGAGTGGGGAGGTGGTCTTCAAATGCATTTTTGTCATATATTAGATGAGTTGTGGTCTGATTATTCATTTTATCTTCTTTTCATTTAGGGAAGCACATTATCATCTTGGGGCATCCGTATATCCACTGGGCAGAGAAGCATGCTTTAGTTAGGGATGACATTTAAAGTGGACAGTGACTTGGCATGGTGTTAGGGGTCTTAGGTTGCATGAATTTGAGAGGGCTAAACTGAAGGTGGGCTATCCTTGTATACTAGTCATTCGTTTGGGGGGCAATGACTTGGGCATTTTTTCCAAAAAACAATTAGTGGACATTATTTTGCAGGATTTGATGAGATTACAGGCATTGTACCCAGGTATAGAATCTGTGTGGTCAGAGTTTGTTCCTTGTTTGTGTTTGATGGCTGCGTATAGTTATAGGGTGATTGAAAGGGTCATAAGGTATGTCAATCAAAGGCTGGCTAGGCAGTTAAGAATTTTGGGGATGCATACCATTGACCACAGAGATTTTTGGGGATGGAGAGGAGTCTTTGTACCAAACGGATGGAGTACACCTTAATGACATAGGACTGGATCTTTTTAATTTGCATTTGAAGCTCTTTTTAGAGGATATGATTGTGGCTAGGGTTTAGGAGAGGGAATAGCCTGGGACCAGGCTGGTGGCGGAGAAGAGGGACATGATTGTCCTCTTCTGTTCCCCCTCTAAAGAAAGTGGTTATTGGTTAATGATTTGGTATGGAGGTGAGGTGAGTAGGTACGCTGCCTCTTTATGTGGGTGAGTAGGTACGCTGCCCCGGTGGAGGAGGTATCAGGGTGAGTAGGTACGCTGCCCTGAGGTAAATTCGTCCAGGGTGAGTGGTGACGCTGCCCTGAAATCATTGCTGAGGAAGATAACTAATGTTGTTTTTGTGTGTATAAGTTCTGTTCATTGTATAATAGAGTTTAATAAAGGTCGTCAAATGGCTTTATAAGTTTGGTGTGGTTATTGAAAGGGGGGACGGGACAAAGAGGAATTTCTTGCTGTCATGTTATGTCAGATTAGCAAAACTGAACAATGTATATCTAGGTTGTACATTCAGAAGATATGGTAATTTGTGAAAATATAATTATGTCTCTCTACACAGTACAATATACAGTAACATTTATAGAAAGACTATGAATGTAGTATTATCACAGTAAATAATACTTCCAAGTGATAGCATTGCTATTTCTACATTTAACATCTTTCACTGCACACAAAATATTTATATGCTTATTAAGTTTATTTTTCCAGAAAACACTGTGTAATGCAGGGATGTGTGTAGGCTGATAGAAGTGTGGCATTCCACACTATATAGATGTTAATGAGTTTTGTATTCCTGATGCACTTATAGTTATCACATATTGTTAAGTTAATGGGGAAAATGTAGTATTAAGAACACAATTCATTTCTAGCCATGACTAAGATGACAGTGATTAGTATACCACCCACAGTTTTGTAAAGTAATTACAACACGCCAACGTGGAAAAAAGATCATGCATTCCCTTGTGAAGTGTTTTATATGTGCTCTTTCTTCAGCATAATGAATATGTGTTGTTATGGCATTGTTTTATTTCGTAGATTAGATACAGAAACAGTTAAAAGTCTTGTATTGAAACAAGAGCTTCAATATGTCAGGAAAGGCTGCTGCCATATCTTCAGGAGCTAAGCAAGAACTACATCAACATTCACTTTTCAGAATTTTCAGAAAGACCTTAAAACAAGGAGAAGGTTCGGTCTCTGAGGGTAAGTCATAGTGGGTGAGAGTAACACCAAATTAAACGATAATATCCTAGTCTCTGAATTATTATGTGATATAGTTCAGATATGGATGACACTTTATTTAATGTGGTAAAGGACGTGTCTAGAAATGTCTAGGATGGTTTAGTGCTGCAGCATTTTGCATTGTTGCCTAACAGCAAGAGGTTCTCGGGTTCAATTCTCAGCTGGGGTGCCTTCTGTGCGGAGTCTGCATGTCCTACCTGCATTTGTGTGGGTTTTATCTGGGTACTCCGGTTCCCTCCCACTTTACAGAGATATGCATCTGGAGCATTTCTCCCAGGGCCTCTGCTGAAACTTGTTTTTTTCCAAGTTGGACTTTCTCGGTCAACAAATGTTAAATAAATAAATAAAAATAGTGAATTAGGGTGTTTACAACTTTTACTGATTCGGTTTTGAAAGGAATAAAAAAGTTAAGGTCAGTTAATGAGCAGAAAATTAACTGAAAGGCAGTTCAATTTAAAACTCTGTCTTGTTGTTTATACATGAAGTAAGGGGCTCATGGATGAGATGAAACATCTTAGTAATCCAGGTAGTGTACTGTGTGTTTCTGTTGTGGGTTTACAGGCATCCAGTGTGATGGTTGTGTTTCCCTGTGAATTGTTTTTTGAGTTACTGAAACTTTTTGTGTTTCTGTAAGAGTATGCACTTCAAAGGATGTAAATTTATTTTATTTATTTATTTAACATTTCTTTAGTAGGATAGTCTGGCCGGACAACAGGTATCTGTTTTCAGCGGAGTCCTGTGGAGAAAAGCTCCACAAAGTTACAAAGCGATAAATAGGAAGTAGTTAACAAAGTTTAACAATAATTAAGAAAAAAACATATTCAAGTAAGGTTAACAGTTAAATAAAAACATGGTTGTAGAAGTATATGATCACAACACATTCATATAGTGAGCATAAGTGCAGAATATATACAACTGACATCACAATAAGAATAAATTTAAAAGATATTTACACTATGTACAATTTGCCTAAGTAGAGAATAGGTCAGTGTAACAGTGTTCATCAGTGTCAGCAATGAGTAATAGCCTAGAATAGGGTCGATTCAGGGAGGGTCATTACAGGTACATATATAGTTTTCCTAAAGTTGTGATTCAAGGAGTGTTTTGAATGTGGTAGTGTGGTTTTGTAACCTAAATATAATTGTATTTTATTTTGTTGTACTTTTGAAGAAGTTATCATCCCCTTCATGTTTGTTTTCATTTTTAACCACCAGTCAGTGAGACAGGTGTGCACAGTGACACAGAAAACACTCTAAATGAATGTAGTGTCATCAGAGAAGTCAGCAAAAGTAGTACTATGACAGAAGTCAGCACCTCAAGAGATAACATAGAAAGTGAGAGATGTACCATATGTGAAATCAGGCAGGTCAGTTATGTCAGTGAGAAGCATTTCACTGCAATTGGTGACACCAATTGTTCACTGACAGATATTAGTGAGTATATCACATGTACTAGTATTACAGATAAGGGGAAATTCACTGTAGCACCACAACAGAAGTCAGTTGCACCACAGACAGCGTACTCATTTAAAAAGGACACCAAAATAACTAACATATACAATGAATGTGTCCTCTAACTAGAAACAAACATCCTAAAGGATGAAGTTAAATGGACACTAGAAAGCACTGCTAATAAGGCTGAGCCATCAGCTGGATTGTTTAAAATCCTGCAAAATGATAATGCAACACTGCTGCATTTAAGTTGTCAGCAGCTGTGGAAAACAGGACAGCAGCCATTGTATTGGAAAATGTCAGTTTATATTTAAGTCCCAGAAATGGGCATTGCTACAGACTGTTCCAATTTTCAGTCACACTTGCAGGAAGTACTGTATTCCTCAAATCAGGAGAACCCAGTGCTGAAGCCAGAGTGACTGTAATCCAAGCTGAGTGCAAGTTGAAAATGACAGAATTTCAGTGTCAAAGACAATGTGTTGGAAGAGAACACTATTCAGATTCAGATGACCATGAACTTAGAAAACACTGAAGTCAAAGAAAACAAATGAGGTTTGGAACAGACCATTTGGTCCTGGGACATCTTCAAGTGGGGCCAGTTACATAGGCTAGCAGGAATTAAAAGTATTAGGGGAGGATGGGGTTAAATGGGATGGAAGGATGTTTAGGAAGAAATGAGGTAAGAGTAGGGAGGGGCTTAGAGGTTTTTGTCAAGTGTAACTGAGGTAAGAGTCACATTTTGGTGTGAACTTGCTAGATGGCAGGTTTATGTCCGAGACAACCTAGGTATACTGGTGTCAGGTAGGCCTTGGTTAGGTAATGGAGGTGAGTAATTGCTATATAGCTATATCTACCTATTGATTTTGTTCTCTTCTCCTTTCAATTGAGTTCAGGCTCCACTGGTTGGATGATATTAGTTTGGGATGATAGCAATTTAAGATCAAAAGGTAATGAGCATGCCCTCTCCCTTGTTGTATTATTTTATTGCTCTCTTTGACTCATTGCAGTTGGGTAATGGAAACCAATAGGGAAATAAATGCTAGACAATTCTAACAAAATAGTTTGCAGTTAGTTATAAGGCAGCACAATACATAACACTGTGCTTAATATTTACTGAAAAATAGGGTGCATGTGGTGTAGCAGTAATACAATATGTTTGATCCACCTCTTAATAATTGCACTTCCTTTTACGTCTTAAAGATTCCATGCCACATACTGAAAGGGTGAGGGTCTGATTTACATTTTGGAAGCAATATATTAAGTCATAATTATTTATGGTATGGCAAGGCTGTGGTGTTGCAGCAGTTAGCATTGTCACCTCACAGCAAGAGGTTATCCCATTTGATTCTCGGCTAGAGCGTCTTCTGTCTGGAGCCTGCATGTCCTCCCCATGGTCGAGTGACATTCAAAGAAGCCACACCCATTCATGCACGCACCTACCTGCATGTCTTTAAAGGTTGGGCATCGGGGCTAGCAACTCGGCACCATAAAAATCCACTGCCAATCATTAGCGGACCAGAGTTCGGCTGTGGTGACCCCTAACAAGGAAAAGCCGAAAGACATTACTTTTTAGGAATAATTACACGATGCTGTGGGAGTTTAGCATGGGTTGTTAGTAAGTGTTCCCCTTTCTGCTAACCTGTTGCGCTTATAAGAGGCGGTAGTTACATTTTTGCACCAGAAGATTGAGGGCTGTAAGAGTGAGCTGTGGCTGTAAATAAAAAGCTACTTTATGGGTCAGTCAGTAGTCCCACTTTCTGAGGTAAATTTTTGGAATTTCCGGTATTGCCTTTTTGCAGGTTCTGAGCGAGGTAGTCAACAGTTAGCACCGCACATGAGGAGTGTGGAGCGAACAGAGCCATCCACTTTCTCCATTCATAAACACAAACACAGAAACACGAGGGGGTTGCTCTGTTTTTACCTGCCGGGTCAACAGGATGCATTTCATATATTAAAAAAAAAAAAAAAAAAAACGGATAATGTCACAAAGAAAGCAGGATGTGAGCTTGAGGTTTGTGTGGAGTTTTCTACTGTGTCTTCCTGTTGGCATTTTTGCAGGCTTTGGTTGAGCAGCATGGTGTTTGGATGTTGGGAGTCTTTCCGCGGGTTCATTTCTGGGTATGAGTGGCGAGGCATGCATGTCTGTTTGCAGGAACAGTGGCACGAGTACTGGAGAAAGGTAGTTATGTTTGTTGTACTATGGGCTATTCTAGTAAGGCGGTATTCTATGATAGGTGAGTTTAGGCTGTGGTTGCTAATAATCTTCGATAATGTTTGTGGAGGAGTTACTAGATGAGATGTATATTTTCTTTAGAGTAAACTGTAGCCTTTGAGTTTGTTAACACATCAAGTACTGTTAGAAGGTAAAGAAAGATTGTTTGGAACCAGTATCATTCACAGAGGTAGTAATCAGCTGGAGTGAAGGAAGCTCCTGAAGCAGAAATCATCACAAGCATTTACCGCATAGGTAACACCCTAATCTCATATTTGCATCAGATATTTATTTATTTTTATTTACTGGGAAATTCCGACTGGACGCAGGTCCTTTTTCAGCTGATGCCGGGGAAAAAAGCTCCACATCATGTACATGATAAATAGAGATACAAAGTTGCAGCAATAGTAAACAACATTACAGGTTGTTGGCTTTAATACAATAACAAGGTACTGATTATCAACAGTATATACAGTAAATGTTGCAAGTTATAATATTAGTAACAAAGTTGTCAAACATGATTTTAAAGTATGTAAAGACAGCTTGCTAATTCTGACTGTGGTTAGTAGCGGCGATAGCATAGTTGGGTTAAGAGTCTAGGTGGGGGGGTAAGGGTGGGGGTGGTAGTCTGGATTAGAACAAGGACAAAGCCAGTGCAAATTTAAGTGGAATTTGAGCGTAGTCTTGAAAATGCTGCTGGAAGGTAGAGTAGTTATAGAGGGTGGAAGATTGTTCCAAAGTTTACATATGGTACATGAAAATATGGCTGCTCCTGCTGAGTTTTTGGGTTTGTTGCTTGACCTTAGGGGCCTAGTGGAGTGATAGAGTTGGAGAAGGATTTGAAGGGAAGGGATGTTAAGGGGGTGGTTAATAAGCTTATGAGGGATGGTGAGTTGATTAAGGTGAAGGAATTGTGGGAGTTCTAGACAGTTTAGTTCTTTAAGGCAAATACAATGATGACTGCGGTAGGAGGTTCCAATGGCAAATTTAGCAATTTTATTGTAACAAGCATCCAGTTTGTGTAGGTCTGTCTGTCTAAGGTTGGTAAGTATGGGGGATGCATAAAGTAGGGTGGAGATTAGCTGGGATTTGGCTGTGGAGATTCTAGCCGCCTTGGTTAGGAATTGGCGGCTCCGATATAATGCACCAAGTTTCTTGTGAACTTTTTTTATTGTGAGAGATATGTGGGTGTCAAATCTAAGTTTGTTGTCTATTTCCACACCAAGTAATTTTGTGTGTTCTGATGGAGGGATGATGGTATTGTCTTTGGCGAGAATGTTGCTATGTTTTTTGATCAGGCAGCTCAAAAGAAGCAAACCCTAATGGGTCCACCTTCCACGGAGATTATAACATTTGAAAGGATACAAACATCTACCTATACAAATTGATCAGACTGTGTCAGGCTTGCAGAGCATAGTTTTACTCACCAGTATGCTCACACATATGCTACCCGCCTTCTAAAGATGAGACCTCTTCTGGTAAATAGGGCTATACAAAAGTGGATCGCTCATTCCTTCCACTGTACAGAATTTCGCAGAGTGCCTAGGAGTTGTCTCATGTTTTTAGCCATATATAAAAAAAAAAAAAAAAAAGGATTGAAGTAAGAGTAATGGCAGGCATTTGAGTATGTCCAGTTTCAGACCGTGGATCTGTTAGGGAAGACAGGCTGATGCAAAGCCAGTAATTTCTGCCACCTGCTCATCTTGCTGTGAAGTAATAGCTTATGGATTTTTATGTGGTCATGGCAGCAAGAGCGAGTGGCTCCCAACTGTTCACATTTTGGACAGTCTGGAGTTTGACTCGTATGGCTCTGCTCCTAGTGAAACTTGTGGTGGTCTGATATTAAGAATGGGGTCACAGGCTCTGGCTGGTGATGTGCTTTGTGCTCTGGCCCCAGTGTTGTAGTCTGTCCCTGGTTCCCCAGCGTTGACAGTACCAGTGGTATGTTCTCTGGTCATGGATGCATTTGAGTTGCAGACTTTATGGACGCGGCAGATGTATGTTGATTGGTGGCTTAAAAATCGGGGGAAAGAGTGTTTGGGATGTGTTTCGTTTTGGGTTTATTCAGATTTCTAGCCTGTTTTTCCTTCTGTCTTTGTCCAGATTGCTCTGGGCATGTTCAGTTTTTGGGATGAATGGTTTGCTTTTTCAAAGGTGGGATGATGGGAAGTTGTGCGATACTGGTCACGGTGTTTACTGCCTTAGGGTGGGCAGTTGTATTGTTGTGGCATTTGCGGCTCTTTATGCTAAATGAGTTTGGCGGGGGTGGTAGGATGGCTATCTTTCCGGGTTTGTAATTCATTGTTGAGGGGAAGTTGCTATGGTCATTTTTGCTTCTTTTTTTTTTTCTGCCACAGCTGTGATTGGGTTTCTGTGCCTGTGAGTGGGTGCATTGATGGTTATTACTGCACATGCCAATTCATGGTGGGAAGCACTATTGCTACCGAATAGTATTATGCTCTTTGGCTTGGGCTGCATGTGTGTAGGATACAAAGGCAAAACTCACTGGTATGTGATTCAGTGACTTAAACTGCAGCGATTTGTCAGAAAGACTTTGGTTTTGTGAGAGTCGGACCAATGAAAGGATGGTCGAGAGGATATGCAGCTGTGATGGTTATTTGTGATGAGGTACTTTCTGGTGGATCTTTTCTTTCAACCTTTTACAGGAGGAAATTTGGACAAAGCTATAAATAAGAGGACAAAGGCTAAGAATAGGAAAGGCTTTAGGTATTGTGCTTACAGATTTAGGGAGTTGATAGAACAATAAGTTTTGCATTACCTCTGAGGTGTAGGAGGTCTGCAGCTTGCATGTCAGTCATTGTTTACCTTCAGTCCTTAAGGAGATCCACTAATTTTTCAGGAAGCCACAGTTATGGAAAATGGATATGGGCAGGATTTTGTGAGGATCTGTGCAGCAGAGAGGTATGGTCAGGGGTTTTCACTGTAGGGATGAGTGCATCTGTGGTTTGGGTGACTTTGGAATGTGTATCATACTGCTTAGTATAAGATATCTGGTCAAAGCCAGAAAACTGGGGGGTTCAGAGTCCTAAAACAGTGCCTTTTTTTTTTACTGCTTTTACAAACTGAATGTTAAATTAAAATGTTTTGCATTACTCTTCTGATGGGTTGCTGATATCTGATATTTTATTTTGCAGTCCCAGACTTGTCATGCCTTCATGTCGATCACGCTGTGGGGTCATTTCGTGAGCAGTCAGAAATGTATAGGTGAAAAGGAAAGCACAGTGATATGCCCAAGAGAGGAGAGGAATGAAGGTCAGCAGGACTAAGACAGAATATGTGTGTGTGTGAATGAGAGGGATGATAGAAGAATGATGAGGATGCAGGGAGTAGAGTTGGTGAAGGTGGATGAGTTTAAATACTTGGGATCAACAGTTCAGAGTAATGGCGAGTGTGGAAAAGAGGAGAAGAAGAGAGTACAGGCAGGGTAGAGTGGGTGGAGAAGAGTGTCAGGAGTGATTTGTGACAGATGAGTACCAGTAAGAGTGTAATGGAAGGTCTACAAGAGGGTAATGAGACCAACTATGTTATATGGGTTGGAGACAGTGGCATTGAGAGAGCTGGATGTGGCAGAGTTAAAGATGTTAAGATTTGCACTGGGTGTGATGAGGGTAGACAGGATTAGGAATAAGTATATTAGAGGGTCAGCCCAGGTTGGACAGTTTGGAGACAAAGCCAGAGAGGTGAGATTGCATTGGTTTGGACATGTGCTGAGGAGGGATGCTGGGTATATTGGGAAAAGAATGCTAAGGATGGAGCTGCCAGGTAAGAGGAAAAGAGGAAGGCCTAAGATAAGGTTTATGCATGTGGTGAGAGAGGACATGCAGGTGGTTGGTGTGACAGAGCAAGATGCAGAGGACAGGAAGAAATGGAAACAGATGATCTGCTGTGGCTACCCCTAATGGGAACAGCCAAAAGAAAAAGAAGAGGAGATATGGAGTTAAAGGATCTTTCATCAAGAAGAAGAAAACCCATGACTTGTCCAGAATGATGAAGCACAACTAACCTTTTGTTTACTCTAGAATAAGTAATTATTAATGTTTTATAACCTTGCTTGATTTATTTGATACACAGTGATAATGTGCACTCAGTGCTAGAACAATGAGTTCCATTAATTAAACAGCATTGGATGCTAGTTCCTTAATATTTGATATAATTGTACTGGAATACATTTAGATAACATAAGATAGATGGTAAAGAGGGAGTCATAGTGAGAAGGATTTTGCTGCATGTTAAATTTTGCTGCATGTTTAAATGGAGGTCCCAATCACCTGGGTGGTGCGCATTGAGGTCACAGATGGAGTGCTGAGTGAACAACAGTTAGTGCCCTGCTGGAAATGGACTTGAAAGGTAATGTTTTTGTTTGTGTGGATGTTTTGAGTGCTGGAGAGGCTCTAAGGTAGCAGGTAATTTAATTCAGTGGTCATTAAGGCACATCGCAGTTGAGACAGTGGTGATTCCTTGCAGATGTAGGACATGTTTATTTACTTAAATTCACTAGGATGGCCCTAGGAACAGAGAGATAGGGTTGGTCATGGGGATTTGCATGTTGGCCAGTTTGAGTGGATTACTTTGGTAAGGGTTAATAAGTTGGTGTAGTTTACCATTGTGTTGCCTGTGGTTGACAGTCAGCATGGTTGGAGTAAGCTAGAGACAAGGAGGGGTTACGAATGTCTGTAGCTTGTCAGTTGACATTTTGGCTTGAACTTGTTCTGGCAAGTAGTACATCCAAGACAATTAGGATATAGTGTTGTGTGGAGATGGGAAGTGCAGAGGGTCATCAGTTGGTGGACTGCATAGGCATTCTTGAGAGGTGATGGTTGCTAAGCCTAGTTCGTAAGTATTTAACTTGACATGTCAGATTTGAAGCAGGGTGCTGAAAGGTGACATCAGTTAACTTAGAGGCAGGGTGAAGTAGGCTTGGCGGTGTTCAAGGGGAGGTGGGGTGGCTATAAAGGGTGGAATTATGGTAACATGAGTTTGGGGCATGGGAATAGGGTTTTATGTTTTTTGGGTCTAGGATTGGTTGATGGGTTCAACGGAGGATTTTGAGGTTTTGTGGGGAGTTTTCAGATTGCAGGCTGGCAGGAAGGGAATTTGACGGAAGGATCTTAATTGTTTAGTTTAGGCTGGTTGCCTCTGATGGTAAAGCAGCTATTTTATAGGTAAAGTTTAATTGTTAAGGAAGTGGTCCTTGGTGGCAGTCTGCTGTGTGACTTTTGTACTGTTAACCATTATTTTGGACCACTGGGGTGGGATTGTAGGAATAGAGGCAGTGGTAATGGGAGAACAGGCAGATTTGGCATATTAGGGAGTTATTTAGGGTTATATGTATTCTGTGTATGGAAGATAGAGTTCATCATGGTTAGGAGGGTTGCTGCTAAGCTGATATTTTGCATGTTGTTCAGTTTAGTTGGGGGAATCGGGGTTATTGTTTACAAATGGCTGCATATAGACTGCATTGGTAAATTGAATTGCAAGAGAGTACGTAAAATTTGTTTTCTTCTACTACATTTGCCAACTGTGAGCTGAACAGCTCTTACCACATTTTGCATGGATCAGTGGCTATGTTCACATTCAGTTGGATTCTTCCCCAGTTTATAACAGTGCATATACCCACTAAGCCATGAATGGGGACTGTGACTTAGTATGGGCAATCAATCATCTCTTTCAGACATGCATTGAAAATATTTGCACTATCTATACATGTGCTGTGTGCTGCATAGGAATTACCTGTTTCTGCTACCACATTTACAGCAACATCACCTGCAACTGAATGTATATTGCTGTCTTTCCACACATGATGTCAGAACTTCTTAAGGTGATATTTGCACAACCACCAAACCCAGTGTCCCACTTTTCCACACCCACCCCGGTAGTCAATTAACCAGACTGAGACCCCATTTTTGCAAATTCCTAGACCTGCTACTGCCATTTCACCTGTTTCAATAGTGACTGACCATCTGTGTATCAAGAAGCTAATATTCATGGCCAGTGTGGTGGCATAGAGAGATTAACTCCTAAATACTGCCCAGATGATGCAGGTCCTATTAGTGGTTAAGGTGTCTTTGGTGATGATAGTTAAGGATGGTCACAAGCATCACATTAGAGGGCAATTATCCAAGCATTCCTTATGGGGAGATGTTGTCTTTGAACTGAAGTTGCCCTCAGATGTATTTGGCAAGTGCAGGGGAGGGGAATATCAAGAGGTAATCACAAATGAGGCTGGTACATTCAGTGACAGACAGGGGTACTGGGGTAACCTAATAAATGAAACCGAAGGGAAAGAAAAAAAATTCCTGATGAAATACTGTAGCTCAAAGGCAATGAAGCTGAATCAATACATTTCTTCTAAAATGCTTCTGGGGGGGGGGGTCACTTACCAATCATGTGCCTGTAATCTGCATTAATTTGTGAGACTGTCCAACAGGTATCTGTACCAACACACTTTTGTTCATCAGTTTATGTGGAAGGTATTGTCAGAAGTGACTGTTTATATTGGTAAATGCCTAAAAAGTGGGCATACATAGCATACATACATATGTGCACTAATAACATGAAACTATGCCTTTCTCAATATGCTTATCCACCACAGCACTCCACTTTTTCTGTAAAAAACTGAACATACCAGATTATTTGTTAAGAAGATATATGTGTAGTACTGAAAGAATTTGAACTGGGAAGTGGTGTGTACCATCAAAGATCAGAAACATGGGCTTCTTATCAAAAGCAATGTTTGCAAGTGAGTATGTTAGAATTTCTAAAAAGTTAATTTTTCTCAATTGTATGTTCCACCAAATGGAGTGATAATACAAAGAAATGTTTTAGTGTGATTAGGAAAGCTGTCAGTCAAAAATGAAAGAAATCTTGACAGTAAACTATACCTACAGAAACCCATTACTGAGTTAATCAAAAACATATCTAAACTAAAAATCTTATCTCAGATTATGGAAAACATAGAACCAGTAACTATCTTCTTTGTATTGGTTTCTATTACCCAGGATCCCACATATGGTTCTTACCCTATAAACCTGTCCTATTTGCTACAGACGAATAAGGCCATGTTTGGTAAATGCCAGATCTACCATGGATTTTTTGTCATGAGGTGGGTGCAGTACCTTACAACTAATATCTAGTAATAGGAATTCTCTGTACCATGTGGTACAATTGGTTTCTTTTGGAGATCCTATAGCAATGGCTTTCCCATATAAGATAAGTCAGTATTTTTTACCTTTAGTTAAGAACAGTGTCTTCCCTAGCGGGGTAGTTACCAAAACAAAAAAATGACAATTTTTGGGCAGATATACTGTCCTCACAATATTAGTTTTCCCAAAAAATTGTACAAGGAGATCTTTCTATTGTGTGAAGCTGTGCAGTGGAGTCTAAAGGTGTGATTTGATAATCTGCTCCAGCAGCCTGATGAGATCTAATGTCCCTATACATGATATCTTCTACTCCAACAATACCAAGGTGTAACAAGAGAGTTAGCTCCTTTATCCCAGCCTCATTCAGAGGAAAAGTGGTATTTTCCTATCACTGACCTGCATATGAGAGTACCCACTAAGCCAGTCCAATGTTTCTTGTAACTGATGAAGGTTAGTGAGAGGTTATTTCAAACAAATAACATAATTATTATCAACTCACAAGAAAGAAATTGAATGCTTGGGAGAAATTAGAAGGCACAGAGGAGTAATGCTCTGACTACAGTCCAGTGAACAATGTTCTATTAGCAGCGCAACCTTTTTACACACTGTTAGGGAGCAAAGAAGGGCAGAGCATGCCCTGCCTATGGGAACAGTGGATATATGGACATTCCTTATGACAATCCCTGCTGGAAACTAGGGATGTTGGAATAAGGGGGCATGGCCTAAAGAAGGGATGGGTGCTATACATGGCTGAGCTGACACAGGGCCCCCCAAAAGAAACCACAGACATGGATACCATGACTCAGAGGAGGTAAGTACTGGGATAAGTAATCAAAGTAAAATATGCCCTGGCTGAAGGTGACAGTAAGACCCCCAGGATACCCTGACATTCTATGTCTGCCCTGGCAGTATCAGAATAAGTACAGGGAAGAACGTTAAGCTGGTAGACCTTTCGGTGGATGTGGAGCATTGGGTAGAAGGCCATATGGTGAAAGAAGGTACTAAAAACTACTCATGAAAAAATGTGTGAGAGATCTCAATGCTCATATTATCTGAAACATGCCAGAGTTTCTGTATACAATGAAAACTGCAAAAGAGACAACAGGCATCCCTGCTGGGTACCTTCTTCTACTGAAAGGGGAGAACAGTAATGTCCACTAGTGACAGCTTGCACCATAAGGTTTGCATACAATAGTTAGCACATAGTGATGAGAAGTCCTCTAATAAAAATCAACCAAAGATCAGCACAAAAAGAGATACCTGATCATCCCAAACATGTTTTAGGTCAAAAACAAATAGTAGTTATTCTGATATGATTGCTTGATGCCTATAGGTCACATTTAGTCAAAGTCAAATAAGGTGATGTCTTTCTGAAAGGGCTTTAACAAACTCGTTGCTTGGGGATTGTGTCTTTGGGTAACAGTCTCTCTGGTATACTTTTCATCTGAAGCAAAGTTATCAGTCTTATCAATGAGGGATTAGTATCGTCAATGAGGGATTAGTAGCCTGAGGGCACATTTGTTGTACGAGGATTATGAGCAGAAAGGCAACAAATTCAGATGGTATCAGCAAGCAACAAACATACTGATTTGCATTATCAACTGCTAATTATTTATGCCGCATTTCTTTCCTTACCTGTACTTGCTTTATCATACTTATTAAGCAAACTTCACCTTAACAGTTACTTATTCGCAGGAAATGCATAGATTTCACATTCTTCTCCCCTGTGAGCCCAACATTTGAGTTCTAGATTCTAAGTAAACGGATTAATGAACAGTACAGTTCCTAACACTATGTTTTATGCTGTGTTTGGCAACTGCCAATATTCTTAAAAAATGAATGACTTTAGTTCAAACAGTACACCAGACTGAGTAAGGAAAGCATTAGTGCCAGTTATCTCATCAGTTTTAGGATCATGAATATGGCAAGCGCTCTCAGGGCCTGACACCATCCTAAGTATGAATATAAATCTTGATTTCATCCATGTAGGCAGCCTACCCTAAGGAAGACACAATGAGACACAATTGATATTGCCACCTGAATCTGTAAGGATGGAAAATCATCAGTGTTCAGCAGTATTCCTTCATAATAATCCCAAAACTCACAAAATAATTGGCTATTAATGCTGGCTTATTAACTGGCATCATATCAAGGGGGCTTACTGTGCTTCTGCAGTCAACAGACCATACTGTTTTACCAAAGATGGCCTTCACCTCTCACCTCCTGACTTTCATGCACTAACTAGAGTCTTTGCTTCTGTCATAATGTGCCTTTTTTTTTTTTTGCAATGTCCATCTTATGAAGAGTTCCCACAAATGTAATCTCACTTTGAGCAACAGTATGGCTGCTATGAATAACATTAAAGCTTAAACAACTTCATTCTGGTGCTTTAGAATGACCTCACTTTTGATAAACTCCATATCTGTACAATTGCTAAAACATGGTTTCAGAAGAAAAACAATAACAGCATTCCCTCCTTTAAAGGATACTGTGCTTAACATGCATCCAAAACCAATGGAGTCTGTGGGAACAAATTTACATTTACTGGTCATCTCACTGTCTCAAAGCATATATTGCAAGGAGCTAACTTAAAAGTTTTAAAGTTGCTGGCGTAGATCAACTAAACTACCTACCACATCATTGCTAACTGAGTTCATGTTCTCTACAAGGTATACTGACTGCCTAAATTGATAAGCACCTCATCATGACTAAGAACATTTCAGTGGGAGACTTATAGTACCTTTGTGTCATCTGGGAAATGTATACATCCTCCAATAAATATGTCAAGAAATCAGTTTTGTTAATGTCAACTCTGTAGAGCAAATTCTCCATGCCCCCACCCCTGGATGTAAAGCACTCTTTCCCCTTGCTTCTGACAAGAAACACTTATTTCTTTTATTTCTGGGGACATAGTAACCCATCCATGATGTTTTTCTTGCCTCAACATTCTCCACATTCCTCTGCTTTCTTAGTAAAGGAGTTGTTCCTTACCACCCAGAGAACAGTAATACATTCAAAAATTAACCCAGTACAGTAGAACACACACATACATAAATCATTATGAAAAGAAAGAAGAAAAGTTCATAATCTTTGTGAAAATGTTCCTCTTCCAGCCAATAAAAACAATGAAAAATATTAAGCAGAATTGCCTACAATAGTAATGACAACTACAAGGCCCTCTTCAGCTACATTAAGAAAATCAAAATTAACCATATTTCTATTTTCAAACTTATCTCCAGTCATGTATCCCACTCTGACCTAGGAAATATAACTAATATACCTGTTCAAAATCTAACTCCAGTTTCAATCCTTACAATTACTCTGTCTTGACCACCCCCATCCTACTTCACTACCTGTTATCACCGGTGAACAGGTGGCTTCTTCTTTTTCCAAACTAATACTCTAGCTCCTTAGGTCTCAATTGTATTCCAGGCTATCAGCCTGGAGGTAAGAATCACCACATAGCCCCAAGTCTATTTAACCATATTAAGAATACATGTAGTACAAGAGATGCAACCTCGTGTGTCCCTTTACAAAGCAACATCCCAACAACAGACTTGTCCATCTCCAAAGGATCAGATGAACAATGAAATACATTAACTACTGGCCTATCAGTCTCACTAGCTGTACCTGCGCAGATATGACAATCAGTATCACTGAGTTAATTAACCTCAACAGAAGTCACCTCCAGATGTCCGATTCTTATTAACTGAGATTAAATAAAGGTTGGTCATGCTTCTTATCTTGGACATTATGACAAGGTCATAGAAGCTGTAGAAGATGATCAGGCTGACCATACTGCCTACCTTCCCTGCTAAAGCCATTGACATCAGTTCTCACTGGACCTCTTAATCAGACTCTCCAGTCTCAATGTTAGCTCTCTTATCTTCTCCAGGATACCAAATTGGCTTGTAGACTCATCTCACTCAGTCCAAGATGAATCCATCTCCATTAGCTTTAGAAATGTTACTAAAGATGTCCTGCAGGGCTTAGTCTTGGGTTGACTGACATTTTCTTCTAAGAGGTACAATAGAGCATCCAGAGTCTATGGGTGAATATGTTTCTGAATGACTGTATGTTGGGTGTTGCTACCAACCTAACCAACAACACCAAAATTCAGCAGCAATGCCTAGATGAGACCTACACCTAGTGCTCTCATCAAGGCCTTATCCTAAATACTAATATGTGTTGCATACTTACCTTCAAAATGATTCTCATTACTTCTACGCATCATATTGTTGCTGTTTGTACTAAACAGGCCCCCGTTAGTAGAGACTTGTGTACTTATACTAACAATGAGCTCTATCAACTATCGTGTCTCAGTTGTGGTTAGAAAGTCCTTCTACCTTGAAAAGCTTATTTATCACGACATTTCTTCTATGGCCAGAGATATCACTGTCCTCCTTTAGTTCTCCCATATCAGATTATTATCAGATACTTTGCCCCTTTGCAATGTACATCTGTAAGAACTTTCTACAACTTAAAAGGTATCCAAGAATACAAACTAGAAACTTAAGGTATCATTAACGACTAAACCGCCATCTCTCTTTTTCTCTCTCCCTCTCTCTCTGTCTTGTGTCTTACAAACTTTCATGAGGTGAGTTTGTCCTAATAACTTCATGCTATGAAAGTCCACTTACTTGTTGACCTAATTCACCTTCATAGGTCAGACAGGTAAAACATGCCTATTCCGGGGAGAAAATCTTCTACTGTGAGATCAACTGTAGCTTCTGGGACGACAGGATTCTTACGGAAATGCATGTCTCATATTTGGAAAAGACTGCCTCTGCGTGTCAAGCAGACTGTCTCATTCAAAACCTTTAAAAAGCAAACCTCAATGGCTTGCTGGTTAGCTGTAAATTCATGTCTGGCATTAGTGCTAAGGTTCTCAAGCCTGAGTTGGACTATCCTATTTTATCATTACATGTGTCATGTGGCTAAGGTTCTCGATCATTCTCCAGTCCTAAATTTATAGCTTAGATAATCACAGTGCTGCAGAAATACTGTGTTTTTCTATGTATATCTATATGAATGAAACTGCAACATGCTCAAATCCTAAAGTATGCACTTATGGGCCCAGTTCACTGCCAAAAATTGTCTTTGGACCAGTCCACCGCCCACTTAACAAAAAACAATCACTCAGTCAATAAATAAGTACAAATGCAAACCCATGAAAATAAACAACATATTTTGTGCTAGGTCCATAGCTAGAAAATATTAATGAGACAAGTCCACCTTCAGTTATCAAATAAGTTGGAAGCTAAATAACTAGAAAGACAAATGAATAAATGAGCTACTTTCCTGCAAATAAGGAAGTGCAGTTCTTGCCAAACTGCAAGGGAATTCTAACACTCATCTTTCTCAACACTAAAAAAGAAAGCAAAAATTGTAGTTGTCTCTCTTCATGTTTTCTGTATTAGTTCATTCATTGCTTTACATCTGTGTCTGATAAACAGGAAATAAAGGGATAAAAGCCTGCTTATTTTTTTCTGCCCAATACATACTGTAAATAGTTATCTGGCACTCAAAAGACTAGTGCTGTTGTGCAAACAAAATGAGCAATACTGATTGTCATATAGATGTCATCCAGTTAGCAAAGAGTTGCAATAAATTTTGAAAAAGTGTCTGCCTCACCTGATACTGAACTTTTAGAGAGCAACATTTACAGCTGTTGTACCACTGTCTGTGTTTACAGCATTTTATGGAGAAATGTAGCAAGTATGTCATGAGGGAGGGGATGGAAATAGTACATTTGTATACTCTGAGGGATACCAGCAAGATAGATACATCTAACCTCGCACACTGTTTAGCTATGAACATGAATTACTTGCCTTGTAAAGAAAGGTCAATGTGAAGCTTGGCTCATCTCCTGCATACCAAAAGCAGATGCATTCCTTCAGAGACTACAAGGCTCGCTTCAAAGAAAGAGTGGTCTTCGCCAAACAACTACTTGTATGAAAATCATTTTTTGACTTAGAGTGCCATTGAATAAGCACGGTGTCTCAGGTCAATAATAAATGTAGTTGTGTTAAAGAAGCTAATGTATCAAAATAATATAGTCAAAGTAGGACTCATTTATTCAATTTCTTTCAGCCTGACCTACACACCACTTATATTTTCATTTTATTTCTCCATATTTTCTCCTATCTGATATCCTTTGTTAATATAATAAAATATACAAGAAAGTGATTATGAAAAGCAGTGGAATCCTAGGGCTGTTTATATGCAGAAAATGCATTTTAGATTAAACTCGATGTGTTTAAAAATTTATACTACATCTAATTTAAATTAATAATTCAATTTTGAGGATACTTATGCCTCATGGCACTAAGAAGGCAAATGTCAAAAATAACTAGCTGTCCCCCCAAATTTTTCACTCTTCACAATACATTATGAAAACATTTGCATTTAAAAAGTCATTGTCTGACAAGCTATGACTTAAAAAAGCAATCCTAAGGTAGATGTTGTCTGAGTACCCAGGAATGAATCTCACAAGTAACTCCTGCATTTAGTAAAGACTACAACCCTGAGATTAATTCACTGAATCTAAAAATGAGCTTCTTTTCTGTAATAGTGCACATTTCCTTATACTTCAGTTTGGGGAGCACCTATATGAATGCTATGTAGAGCTATGCTCCATTCTTAGAACCAATACTATTTGCTAAGTGGATGTATTTGTCCCTGAGGCTGCTCATTGTGGTGGTGGGGGAGTGGCATTTCCTATTCAGGATCTGGGATGGTACTTAACCCACAGCCAGGACAACAGAGTTGTCAAATACAGCACAACTGCTAGTGAAGTTCTTCCCTCCACCCCCTCCCTGGGTCCTATAAGGGTGATCACCGTTTAGACTTACCGTCTTTTGTAACCCCCTTATTTTCTTGGGCAATTTTAGAAGTGTGCGTGATAGCATGAGTCGGCATGCCACATTGGTAGAATTGTCATGCTTTGTAAAGGGGCACTCTGTGTATGCCAATTGGCTCGAGGGCTAGGCCTCCTACTCAGTAAAGGTTTATCTAGCAAACCGAGGTCTCAGAGGTTAGATTATCACTGGTTTGAATTAATTTATTTGTGGTTATTTATCTGGATGATTCAGATGTGTTCAAATGTATTATGACATGTAAATATAAACTCCTGTATGACAAGAGTCATGTTTGGTGAGTGAAACTGAGGGATGAACACATTCGTTTTTTCTTTGTGTTCATTCAACTTGATGGTTTTGCACTGTAGATCTTAGAAAGCAGTGCTCTTCAGTTTTCTGTTGCAGATATGCAGTTTATTGCCTCATGATAAAATGTCTGCATTGACATCCATAAATTTAGCCAGTGTAATGCACCTTACAGAAAGCCAGTATGCTAATTATCCAGATCCAAGTGTATATTTGATGTAACGAACTTAGTGTTAGTGTGCTTCTGTCTCTCTCTCTCAAATATGATCAGCATTTTGGTGATATTTCTCTGATGATATGACATCCAATCAATAACATCAATAAGAAAAAGACAAATACAACTGAACAAAAACTTTGCTAAAAACTCCTTTAATGAGCAAAATGGTAAAAGGGTAAGTGATTTAATAATAATGTACGTCTTACAGACTAAGAAAAGCCTCTGCATCACATTAGATATTATATGCTTCACAGATTAATGCACATTCTTGCAGTTGATGCTTTGCAGGTCACAATCTCTGGATAAGACAGTATAAATTAGCTTTATTTAATACTTGCACATCACTAAAATCTATGTAGTTTGCCATCTGTACTCTTTTACTCTCAGTAAATTCCCAATATGCTTTCCGCTAAAAGGTGGAATAAATCTTTCTAATACATGAATGCATGTATACAATACGGTGTGTCATATGCATATACAAAGCGTTAACTTTTTCTGCTTTCTTATAGTTTACACTTGTTGACAAAGTCTGTTGTGTAACTTATAGGTTCATAGGTTCATACTAGGCCTAGGCTGCCGCAGGGCCCTAGCCAGCCCCAGGATGACTTGACTTCCCCTTTTTTTTTAGTTTGAAGGATACTATGCCCCATTGTTTAGCTGTGCCTCTGTCAAGCAGTGACACTGAGGGTGAACCTATACCTGCGATCTCGACATCCATTGATCAAGATTTCTCTTCTCTTGAACCAGGAAGAGGTTCTCACTCACATGTACTTTTTGTTCCACACAAAGCATTGGGAGTTCTGGGGGATGAATCTGTCCCTCCCGTCCTATTTATTTTTGGCCGTGTCGGAGGTTCAAATCTCGCTCTTGTAGTCGGATGGATTTTTTAGATTTTTGGTGAGCATGTTCATTAATTCCGGGGTTGGACATGGCCTTGTATGTCAGGCACAGTGTGGGACACTGTTGTGTGGGTTACTCAGCCAGACCAGTTCCCAACCCATTGTGACGCATGGGTTTACATTTTAGCCAGAGTTTTTTCTTATTGTAGCTGAGTAGGGTATTGTGTCGCTAGCCAGTTTGCCATGTCAAGGTAGGCTGTGTGGACCTTGCACAGGGTCAGTATGCCTTTGGTGACTGCTTTGAAAAGTCAACCAGTTTTAAAAGGCATGATAAGTTTAGAAGCCAATTCGCCAAATTACAATTGATCCAATGTCTGCAGGTCCCCTGTTATGAGTTCCATTTATGTCCCTCTCCATAGCTTTGCAGACCAGGCTTCCAGGCTTGAGCTGATGGGATGGTGGTTTTCAGGGGCGGTGGAGGGAGGCACCCTTTGTGGTAGTGTGGAACCACAGCTGTCAGATGCCACTCCTGGGTAATGATCCCAGAGGTGAGGCTAAGATTAAACAGCTGCCTAATTTCATTTAATTCTCAATGAGTTCTTGGAGCAGACAACCGGGACACCATCTGGTCCCATGGATGCTGTGTTTTTGACGGCCTGAGAGAGCTGTTCTCATGGAGATCTTTGTTTGGAGAGATGTTTGGGGATGCTATAATTCTCTACCTGGGGGAGAAATTTGCACTGAGAATTTGCACTGAACCTGTCAGCCAGTATGTTGTATGTGTCTGTAGGTTCAGATCTTTTTACATCATTTTGAACTAGTCTGGGAGTGATCTGGGAGTTTCCTCCAGGGTTTTAAACATAACTAAAAAACGCTTTGCATTGTCTTTTCTTTTTCTTTACATTTTTCTTCAAAATTTGGCTTTGGATGATTTTTTTTTCGCGCAATAGTTTTTTGTTTCTTATAATGATCAAGGGTGTCTTCTTTTTAGGATTTCCTTTATCGTGTCTAGTAGCTTTCTCCTTTTGTTGTAGAGCTTGTTTATGGCTGGACAGGATGATGCTTGCCTGTGATGTTTGATACTTTTGTTTGTTTGGGATTGCCTGATCCATGCAGTCCTGGAGGTGCTGGAGGGTAGGCATTTATGTGTTTCAGCTGCTTAGGTGATGGTTTTCCCACTGGTTCGGGGGTTGAAAAAGAGCAAACCAGTCCTAAGAAATGAAAGAAGCTTTTCAGAGTGGTCTTTTTGTGGTCTTTTTGTGGGGGGGGTGGGGGGATGTGGACTTCCAAATGAGATTAGTTTATGATCTGACTCCTCACCGGTGAGGGTATATTCTCGAACATGGTGTTGTGACATGTGATGTGAGATGAGATCTAGTATGTTTTCACCTCTTGTGGGTATGGTGACTAGTTGTTCCATGGCATTTGAGTTTATGAACTCTAGAACCTTTGGGAGTGTTGGGGCTTGGGAGTAGTGATCCAGTCTATATTTCGGATAGTTGAAATCACCTAGTATGATGGTGTTTGGGGTTGCATGGCCTTTCTATAGCTTCATAATTAAGTAACAGGCTAACTGCTTTTGCAGGCCATTTTATGCCAGCTACTTTCCTGCTGGTGCTTGAATCTACCTATGCCATCTGGTGAGACTGAAACCAACTGTCCTCATTTCTTTCTCACTCTTGATCCACTTAAGTTGTATTATCCCCCATCAGTCTAACCACACGTTTATCAACTTAACAACTTCACTACTAAATTGTTTCAGTCTGCCTGTCAAATGGCTAAGTCAACAAAATGTTAGCACATTTATTTTAAGTTTTTTTGTGTTCCAGTCATAAAAACGAATCAAGCCTGACTGATATGATCTATTTTAAACAAATCCATCTCGGTACTTACTCCTTCTCTGTGAAACAAACTAGCAGTTCCTTCATAAATGTATCCATTTCATTGTTTAGAAAACAAACTAGTCGTTCCCTCATTATCTTCTCAGTTTCTTCTCATGATACCAACGTCTCTTTTTTTCTGGTTGTTCACACTGTTGGTTCTCTCTCATTCATTTTCCAATATGGCTAATATGGTACCCTTCACCATGCTTACACAATCTGTGTTCCTCATATCACAGTTGAGTAGCAGAAAAAAAGGTATTATAATTAAAAAACAAAAAAAGAAAGAAAGAGGCAAAATATTTGCTACATTTATAGCAAAATGCTTTCCAGAACAAAACTTATATTACTCAAGAAGCGCTGATGTAAGAGATTCAATCCTAACAGGAGAAGTGGTATGGGAATTCATTTCCATACAGGTATTCAGTAAAGTGGTTATGGAAATGAATGCCAGTACTACACAACCAGCTGATCAGCATCTGGCAACCCACCCCCTTCTTTCCATCCCACGATGCCTCCATTTGTCAGTAGTACCACTGTGGCCTCCTTCCAGAACCAAGTGACCAGTGCATGTTCAAAACTGCATCTGATGTCTCCTGAGCAAAATGCTATGTGGATCCTGGGGTTAGTCTTTCTTTGTCTCGTTGAGTTTCCTTTCAGTGACATATACTGTATCTCATAATATGTCAGATATCCACCACACCTAAACGTTCCCCATCACCACAAAGCTGGGCTGGAACTCTTCATGTCTTATCTTTTGTAGCAAAAGTGAAAAATCTATTTAAAAAAATCGTATTTATTTCCCCATCATCACAGAATTCCACACTCTTTTTAACAAATCTCTGCAACTTTGCCTTGATTTCCCTTCCTTCCTGCATGTACATAAGGAAAACGTTCTTCATTCTCTTTAACCATTTGGCTCAATCTGTTTACAGATTTCACTGAGCATTTCTGAGTACATTTTAACTCATTTTAGTTCTTAGTTGTAGTACTTTTTTCAATTTACATCTCATTTGTTAACTAATTAATTCTTTGTTGGACTCTATACAGTAAGTCTCAAAACTCAAAAAAATGAACTGTTTAATATAGAATGTATCTCAGGATAAAGAGTGGTGACATTTTGTTTTGTTCTCGTGGTTTATTGCTCTTAAAGCTGTACATCTCTCTAGTTTGTTTTTTTATTTTCAGAGTCCCTTTTTTACATGCCCATTGTCTCATCCATATATG
The DNA here is from genome assembly GCF_019279795.1 of Protopterus annectens. Classification (NCBI taxonomy): domain Eukaryota; kingdom Metazoa; phylum Chordata; order Ceratodontiformes; family Protopteridae; genus Protopterus; species Protopterus annectens. The sequence goes on from NC_056748.1 coordinate 212,999,206, forward strand.
GAAATTTATTTTCAAATTCCTATCTAACAATACAATGTCTGGTATGCTCCTGTGGATGGGTTTCTGGAGCTACTATATACTCACAGCAGGATATGACATCACTAAAGATTCTCTTTCTTTCCTATGGGAGAAGCCTACACACCACTGGGGAAATTGCTAGTATCAACCCTATCTCAAACACAACCCTAGCTCTAACCATGACTCCTCCCTGCCTATTGCACTGTTGTATAACCTAGCCAAACTTTTTCCAGAAGGCTGCAACAACATAGATTCAAGAACATACTGAATGTGGTTTTCTCACTAGCAAACCCCTTGGATTAAGAAAAGAACATGATATTAACCGACTCTTCTTGATGTACTATTTCATTGACTGAATGCTGGGAGCCTCTGGTGTGCAACTTCTAGAATGTACCTAAGATTATTTGGATTGTTTCATATATGGAGTTATAAGAGTTCTTGGCTTACTAGATCCAGTTAAGCCTATAAAGCAAGGTGCTGATCACCCCTACAGAGCTTATATGAAACTGAGAAAAGGGATAAAGCCTCCAGCCTGTCTTGGTAGTTCTAATCTTTTATGTGCATGATCATTTTACATACTTCTGCGGTCTTTCCAATTGCATGATATACTTAGTAAGGTACACCCCACAAGGGTCATTGTACTCAATGATGGGTCTAATCAGTGCATAATACAATGTGGTGAGGACTTATTTTGATCTGAAAGAAATACTCCAGCTATAAACTGTGCAAGGTAAAAGCTTTTCATAATCACTTTTGCAACATTATGGCCAAATGTGAGGGATATGTTCACCCTAGATGTCTCACAACCAATTAATTTTGAAGCAGTGCTTACCTATGCTATTCTCTTGTGCTAAGGGCTGCTTACCAAAATGCCAGAATGTTGCACTTTTTGGAACTGAGTTTGATCCAAGTTTTGAATATATCATCTATTAACAATGGTAAGCTCTTACTGAATTGCACAGATCGCAATCTTCATTGAAAATTTGTTAGCCAGATATTATCATTAGATAATTGGAGGTCTGAGTAGTAGACAGTGAATATCAGAGGTCCAAACAGAGATCCCTGGTCACCTACATACTCTCCAAAGATGCATCCACTTTTCTTACTGTGCTACCTTATCCCTAGGCCAGTTGGCTATCCACCTAACCCTATACAGGTCATTCTGGAGCACTTTCATCTTATTTATTATTTGTATGTGGTATGGTATAAACTGACTAGGTAAGGTATGTTGTGTGGACAGCTTGCCAAAATCTATGGCCTGAATAAACCTTTCAAAGTACTTAAGATTCATTGGACATCATCTACTCATTGCACAGCCATACTGCTGATGGATGAGTCTAATAAGACTTTTGATATCATAGTTAAATAGGTCAGTTGTAATATGCCCACATTGCTTTTCATATAAGGTTAGGCTGATAGGTCTGTAATTCCATGGGTCAGTGTGTGTGTGTGTGTGTGTGTGTGTATATATATTTATATATATATATATATATATATATATATATAGATATATATATATATATATATATATATATATATATATATATATATATATATATTTATAAGTCTACATTTCTTGATCAAAATTGCAAAATCTTGAACAAGAAACATAGAAACCCACTTAAACTAAAGTGCACTACATCGAAAGTGCACTTTCGCAAAAGCCGATTCAGTGAAGCACATTAGAGTGGGGATAAGGGAATATATCCTTTTCCTCACTGTAGTGCAATCTCAGAGTTAGTATATTTAAGTAGCTTATCAGTGGGAGTGGTAAGCACTAGGTAGCCTATCTACCACAGGAGGAGAGGTTTCTGGCCCAGAAATTATAGTTTATTGGCCGTTTGGGAAGCTCTTTCAACCTTCTGATTCAAAAGCATGTGTTTGTGCTTGTTTCCTGCCTTTCCTGTTACTAGTCTAGTCCAGGTACAGATTTGCTGTATCCAGGACTCTTTGTAAGCTTCTGAGCCCCCCCCACAAGCCTTTCTGTGTTGCAGGGAAGCCTTCTAGCTTATTAGTGGGAGTGGTAAGCATCAGGTAGCCTATCTACCACAGGAAGAGTGGGTTTTGGCCCATAAATTGTAGTTTATTGGCCGTTTAGGCAGTTTTCCATCTCTTTCAACTTGCTGGCTTAAAAGCCTTTGTTTGCACTTGTACCCCACCTTTTCTGTAACTAGTCTAGTCCAGGTACAGATTTGCTGTATCCAGGACTCTTTGTAAGCTTCTGAGCCCTCCAAGCCTTTCTGTGTTGGAGGGAAGCCTTCTAGCTTATCAGTGGGAGTGGTAAGCACTAGGTAGCCTATCTACCACAAGAGGAGTGGTTCCTGGCCCAGAAATTGTAGCTACTGACCATTTGGGCAGTTTTTTTCCATCTCTTTCAACTTTCTGGTTTAAAAGCTGCACTTGCACTTGTTTCCTACCTTTCCTGTTACTATCCTAGCCCAGATACAGAGTTGCTGTATCCAGGACTGTTGATAAGCTTTTGAGCCCCACAAGCCTTTCTGTGTTGGAGGGAAGCCTTCTAGCTTACCAGTGGGAGTGATAAGCACTAGGTAGCCTATCTACCACAAGAGGAGTGGTTCTGGCCCAGAAATTGTAGTTTATTGGCCGTTTGGGCAGTTTTTTTCCATCTCTCTCAACTTTCTGGTTTTAAAGCCCGTGTTTGTGCTTGATCCCCTCCTTTCTCATGACTAGTCTAGTCCAGGTACAGATTTGCTGTATCCAGGACTGTTTGTAAGCTTCTGAGCCCCCCAAGCCTTTGTGCTGGTGTGCAGCCTTCTAGCTTGTCAGTGGGAGTGGTAAGTACTAGGTAGCCTGTCTACCACAAGAGGATTGATTCTTGGCCCAGGAATTGTAGTTTATTGACCATCCGGGAGGTTCTCCATCTCTTTCAACTTTCTGGTTTAAAAGACCACATCTGCACTTGTTTCCCATCTTTCCTGTAACTAACCTACTGGAAAGCATTAGAAAGCCTTACACTGATATAAGCCTTCTAACTTAAAAGAGAGACTTTGGAGTGATTAAATATCATTTTTCTGTATTTTCTTGCTGTACTTAATTGTTTTCTGCCTAAACGCTGATTTTCCAGCACTTACTGTGATTTAAAAGCTTGTTTTTTTCACATACTGTACTTATTTGACTGCTCTCACTTTTAAAAAGTTGTTTTTTTGTTTAAATAAATTGTTTAACTGTTGTAGGCTACACACTAAAGTATGATCGCCTTTTCTGACTGCTCGTAGTCGTTTAAAGCTGTTTTAAGTGTACTTTTTACTGTTTTTGCCTTATCTTTGCAAAAAAAAAAAATAAATAAATTTCTTGTTTCACACCTTTTTAAGCTAGTATAGTTCAGTTTTCAGGCTAGTGCTGAATTCAGGGCTGTGTTACAAGTTTCTGAGTTGCCCATACCTTACTTGGATAGAGGGAAGTTTCTCTGTTCACCTGTGAGAGAGGGAAACTTTGAGCAGCCATCTGTCCCTGGAGGAGTGGTTCCAGCTCAGAAGTTAGTAGTTTAAAAAATGCGTTGCATGGATTTGTGCACCGGACAGCACCGGTTAGCTAGGGTTAAATTATTCCCAGCTCCACTAAGTCTCCTCTTCAGTTTTTCACTTGAAACTATTCTACCTCTCAACCTAAGCACTCAAAAAGCATCCTACAGTCCAGCACTTGCTCAGACCTAATAGCAAGCACTAATATACCCTGACACTTGACTGCCCAGCAGGGCAAGGCTCTTTATCCACCCCTCACCAACCAAGTGACTAAGCAGCTCACCCTACTATTCAGGCATGACCAAAGGGCAACTTCAGGTGTACTCTCCAGTTCAGCTGGTGAATCTGGGTATCCTGAGGCAATGTTACAACTGCCTCATGTTCACAGACAGCCCTCTGCTCCTACCACAAAACACGAACATATGTGAGAGATACAATTATACAGCCAGACTGGAGACTAAGGTATCTCCACCCAAGACTAGAGCAGACAGTCATGAGGAGAAGGTTAACATTTGCGCCACACCTCCAGCCTCACATAGACCAACTAAACCAGCAGAGGCAAAAAAATACACATAAATACACAAAATCATACTCGGAGGCTCTAAATAAAAATGTGCAAAAGCATCAGAGAGCCCCAAAGCAGACGCCCACAAAACCTGCACTTCCGGTCACAAACCAGACAACACAGAAAACACAAAATGAATGTGTCGCACAATCACAGCCCTTAAGGCGAAATAACATACCTAATACACTAGTAATAGGTGACTCAATAGTCAGACACACTGATGCCTTACTCACTAGGCTGGACAAGGAGAAGGTTACTGTTAGCTGCCTGTCGGGAGCCAGAATCCACCACATAACACAAGCAATCAGGTCACTCCAGAACAAGTACAAATATGACTCTGTCATTGTTCATGTTGGTGTGAATGACCTGAGCCGTACCTCCCTGGACTACATGAAAAGAGACATGGAAGAGCTCTCTGATCATGTAGCAGCATCCTGCCCTCACCAAGAATGATACCTCAGTATAAAGAAAAAATGATCAATTTCAACAATTGGCTAAGCTTCTGGTGTCATTCAAAGGTGATCCAGTGTCTGTCATCCTGGGATGACATGCTCGACAAGCTGCGTTTCTTTGCAAGAGACGGCTTGCACCTGTCACCCCTTGGCTTTTGAATACTGGCCAAGGCTCTTGCTGCCCCCACAGTGCCTTTTTTAGACAAGGCTCAAAATTCAAACCCACCTCTGTAAACAACACAAGTAAAAAAATGAGGGTTATGCTACTCAATGCCAGGAGTTTAAATCTCAAAATGCATGCGCTCGAAGCACTCCTAAGTATGGAGAACATCGACATCTGTGCAGTAACTCAAACCTGGTTCAAGGCTCCAGAGAGCACTCTAGCACTACTGGGCTACAACTCATACCACACATTTCGGCCACAGAACATGGACCAAAACACAAAAGGAGGAGGTGTATCCATATTCATCAAGGATACCCACACCTCCAGGTTAGTGGTGCAGCATGATACCTCTGAGATCATCCATGTGCAACTAACATCGGGCAAATTTGCAATGCAAATTGTGGCCTGCTACAGATCACCCTCCTTGACCCAGGATCACCACTTCACCTTTCTGGAGACAGTGGAAAACATGAAGGGCCTACCGAACACCCTGATCTTGGGAGATTTCAATTACCCTAACATTAACTTGGAAAACTACTTGAGTACAAATTTCCAGGCTCAGCGCTTCCTGGAATTTATCAACTCAAATGCCCTAGATCAGCTGGTAAACTCCCCTACCAGAGGCCACAACATATTGGACCTGGTCATCACCAACATGGACGACAGGTGCTCCGTACCGGGGGTCAACCTGTTACTTGTTAGATCAGACCATAAACTAATCACCCTGGATGTCCACACCTCACCACCACCCCCAACCAAGGAAACCACAGTGAAAAACTTTTCTAAAGCAAACTTCACCTTACTTAAGGCAGAGGTGGTAAGTTTCACAGCCCCCACGCTAAAGGATAACACTGCCCAAGATGCTGAATCCATTACAATTGCACTCTATGAGCACCTACAAGGATGCATGGATCATGCCATCCCTAGCAAAACCAAGACTCACTCCTCTAAGAGAAGGAAACCAGTCTGTTGGACCCCTGCCATAAACAGGTTATACAATAAAAGCAGGACTCTAGTTCAGAAAAAAAGCAAATCCCAAGAAGGAAAGACATCCCTGATCAGTATCAGTAAGAAACTAAGGTCCCTCATAAAATCATCCAAGGCTAACTTCGAAAGAAAAATAGCCATGGATTCGAAAGATAACCACAAAGCCTTCTTTAGCTATGTCAAGAATCTAAGTGGCAACTCGCAGATATGCTCTGAGAAATAGCACAAAATATACTGAACCTACTGATATTGCCAACATACTGGCAGATAGATTCAGTGCAAACTTCACCTCCCTCTCATCTTCAAAAGGGCCCGCAACAATACCGGAAAAGTGTAGTGTCCCAGAAATCACAAAAGCACAGGTGAAAACAGCCCTTTCAAAAGCCAAAAACACAGCATCAATGGGGCCAGATGGTGTCCCAGGCTGCATCTTGCATGAACTACAGAACAAACTAACCCCCCACCTACACACACTGTTCAACCTCAGCCTATCCACAGGCTACATGCCCATAGAATGGCGCACAGCAATGGTTATTCCGCTCCACAAAGGAGGGGCCACTACTGACCCTGGTAACTATCACCCCATAAGCCTGACTAGCCTGGTCTGCAAGACTATGGAGTGCATCATCATGGAACTCATTAACAAAGACATTGAGAACCTCCAAACACTTGACCCGACCCAGTTCGGCTTTGATAAGGGCAGATCATGCCTACTAAACCTGGTTGACTTCTTCGAGACAATTACCAAGGCCATAGACGAGGGAAAGGTGGTCCACACAGCCTACCTTGATCTTGCCAAGGCGTTCAACACCATTCCTCACTCGGGTATTATAGAAAAACTCACAAGCCTGAACATAAACCCCTACGTCATGAGATGGGTTGCCAAGTGGGTTACAGACAGAACTCCCACAGTAAGAATAGCGGGCTCCAGGTCTGACTCTAAACCAGTCACAAGTGGTGTCCTGCAAGGCTTGGTTCTGGGACCCCTACTGTTCAGCATATATTTCTCAGAAGTACAGGCAAACACAGGAGGACTATGGCTAACCAAGTTCGCAGGTGACTGCAAACTGGGAGCCATAATTGACTCTCCGGCTGACATGGACATCCTCCAAAAATGCCTTACTGAGTCAGACACCTGGTGTCAAAGTCATGGCCTCAAGCTAAATGCCAAAAAATGCATAGTCATCCCGTTTGGGAAAAACTAAACACCCACAAATTACCACATAGGCAGCAGCCCCCTTAATACAGAAGAGGTAATAAGAGATCTGGGAACCCAGGTAGATAGTAATCTCTCCTTTGACAATCATATTGCCAAAGTAGTTAGGAAATCTTTCAATGTGGCCCATCTAATTACTAAGGGGTTCACATCTAGAAATAAAGAGGTTATAGTGCCCATCTACTCGTCACTCATCAGACCCATCATAGAGTACAATGCCCCATTTGGGATGTACCTCACAAGACACTTCCAATAGCTGGAAAGACCACAAAAGCACCTCAACAGATGATTACTGGCCTCAAATATATGTCCTATGCAGCCTGACTGAAAAAACTCTGGCTGTACTCAGTGGCATATTGGTTACTCAGAGGTGATCTCTGCCTGACTTACAAAGCCAAGTCCAACTCAGAATTGATGGACATGCCCCACCTAAAGAAATCCAAGTCACTACGAGCCACTCGCTCTAGTGAGCTAAACCTCGCCACAACAATAAATAGAACATGCTGGAGGGATAGATTCCTATCACAGAGACTCCCCATGCTTTGGAACTAAATTCCTAACTACATTAGGCAGAGCCCCTCACTAACACTCTTCAAGAGAAGCCTTGATGAGTGGATGGGTAACACAAAATACACCCCTGGGATCACTTAATTGGCTCTGCTTGACAGAGGCTCAGTTAATTAATCAATGGGGTGGCGAAAGCCGACACACTCTGGCTAGGCTTATAAATGCCCTCGGGCAGATAGCCTAGTACCTACCTATGAACCTATGGGGGCACAGCCCACAGCACGGGAGGTGCAGGGGGGCCTGCCCCCCTGCAAAATAATGTTTAAAGTTATTTGTTTTGGGATTTTTTCCAATTTGCTGAATCAGCTTTTGTGAAAGTGCACTTTTGATGTAGTGCACTTTCGTTTAAGTGGGTTTCTACATTTCTTGTTGAAGATTTTGATATTTCGATCAAAAAATATGGACCCATAAATATATATATATATATA